>NC_083776.1:28789803-29104803 GCF_963514075.1 Conger conger | reverse complement strand
GTGCTCTTTTGTGTATAGTTGTTGCCTAGCAGCAGTTGTGTCCTTGTGTGTATAGATCTGGCCTAGCAGCAGTTGTGCCCTTGTGTGTATATATCTGGCCTAGCAGCAGTTGTGCCCTTGTGTGTATATATCTGGCCTAGCTGCAGCTGTGTTCTTGTGTAGGTGGATGTAGCCTAGCCACTGTTGAGCACTTGTGTATGTGCATGTTACCTAGTTGCAGCTATACCCTTATGTTTATAGATGGAACCTAGCTGTAGTTGTGCTATTTTGTGTGTATCAATTTTGCCACTCTGCAGTAGTGTTCTTGTGTGTGTAAATAGGTAGCCTATCTGTGCTTTTGCATTGAGTTCAAGGGAGAATGAAGGCTAAAGGCTCACAGTTGAGTCAGAAGAAAATGTCCCAAAAAACTTCCATTTGCATTACCCTGCCTTTCAGTGTCGAACAACAAATGAACTCTAATCCCAGAATTTGAACATTCAGTCATACTGTGTGTGTGTGTGTCACTGGAAGAACATTTGGGATAGTAGAACATCACATCCCACATATTTTCAACTCACAATGCCTCATAGTGTGTTTGTAACATGTAACATGTGCTGCCACTTATGAAATTGCAATTATGAAAAAGCAATTATGAAAAGTATTAATTATTCCTCAACATTAATTGTCATAATATCCCAGAATCCAATAATCCTATAGAGCAGCAAAATCATATTACAGCCACAGCATGGTGCCAATTAATACAAGGCACAATAGAATACTTTTGAATTTGTTTATCTAAGAAAAGCTATAATTACATCATAACTCATAAGCATTATTGATAGGATAATTACAATTATCCATTCTTAAGTGGCGGTATAGACGATATAGCATATTTAAATTCCCTGTAATTGGTTTTACCATAATGAGAACAGGGCAGCACAATAATAGTCACTGATATATATTAAAATGTGCAAATGTATCTTTAGCAAGTCTTAGAGAATATCTTGTTCATCCTATTATTTAAAAAACAATGGATGCAATATGAATTGCTGACCAGATTTTTAACAGGGCATTCTGCTTTATTTATCTCTTTAGACCATAATGAAATGCAGAGCAGAAGGTCTGTGTCCATTCCAATAATGAGTGCCTCCAACAAACATATTTAACAAGAATGTGTTCATCTACATTTATGAAACGTATAAAACAGATTAGTTTCCACCAAAAAAAAAAAAAAAATGAATGGGAAGGACACATAGCTCTGAAAAAAAGGCTTTTTATTGAATAGATATTTTCGATGGATCTTGCTCTTCTTTTTACAAACCTATAAATGCAACTCTGGCAAGGCCCTGATACTGTTGTTTTGTATGCTTTCAATGTACTTTACTTGCGCAGTGCTTGTATGTGAGAATAAAAAATCCAGTAGAGTTCATATTTAAACCCTTTAATGTCCTCGTCAAGTAAAGAGCCATGGAAAACATATGATATGCTTTGCCAAACGGTCAAGCAGAACATTAAAGGGTTAAAAGAAACTGACAGGAAGATGACTGACACGGTTTATTCACATAAGCAACTAAAGAACTAAAGTTCTTTCATCCCGTTACGATAATTAACATTAGCTAGCCATTTATGGGTTTCTGCTGGTAAAACTGATCAATAAGCATACCATAAATGGGAGCTTAAACAACGGTTCTTACAATTTCAAATAATCTGAAAAGCACACCATAGTTTGATTGTTGTCAGTCATTATACTGCGTTTGGGATTTTTGCTTTATCAAACCTTGATGAACTGCGAAATACCTACAGTAGAGATGAGCCTGATATGGTTAGCAGAGTCCCTCTGATCTCCTGGTGTTTTATTGTTTCTAGGCATCAGCATCAGCCAGAATCTGCACCTAAAGGGAGCGTTTAATAGGAATCCGGTCTCTCTGATTTGACTGCTTCCATTATATTAATGAGGATACAGTCCAGGGTACACATGAAGTATAAAGTGGAAGGCAGGAGATTTGGCAGAGGCCCAGGGCCTGGCAGCTGACTAATGGATTTTACCAGAGGTGTCAGCCACAGATTTATGTTCCCAAGCCCAGTGTTTGGGTCCGCTCAGAGTATCTAACGCATGGGTTGCTCCGACTGCGTTCAGCCACTGAACACACATCACCAAATTTATTTTATTTTCCCACATTCCAGAACCTCACCCATCCACCATAGCCCCCACCCCCAACCTCTGAATTAACATGGCCCAATATAACAGAAAACACTATTTTGCAGAAATCCACCACACAACCCAATGCCCAGAATCTGGCTTCTGGAAGCAGAGCGAGCTAGCCATTTAATTGGATTGATTTAAAGTGCCAGAATTAATTACACAACCCTGGAGGTCACCCTTGATCCATAACAGATCAGAGAAGAAAGCAGTCTCTTTCAAATATGTATGAATAACAAGCTTTATTTTCCTGTCTTTTATATAGAGGCATCTCTCATTCTTTTGATATTTTAAAGGGTGAACTGATGCCAATTAAAGTGCAGGGCACATGAAACTGATTCAAATTTTCTTTTAAAATTACATTTGAAATAAATGTACATGGGTGCGCACGTGTGTGTGTGTGTGTGTGTGTGTGTGTGTGTGTGTGTCTGCTTTGGTATGTGGATATGACTAAAAGTATTAAATGTGAGTGAGAGAGTGAGTGAAATGTGAAAACAAATTTAGTAATACAAGGTAATACTCAATCAGAATTTCATGTGTTTTTTGAATGCTTTGTGTGCGTGTGATAGATAGGTATATCGATAGATGATAGATAGACAGACAGACAGACAGACAGACAGAGACAGACAGAGGGTTTAAGATGGTAAACTCTTATGCTATGCAAAAGAGACTTTATTTAAAATGTGTATTAATGTTATTGACTAGACCCTGCACAAGATGAAATCATGATCTACCATCTGCTTGTCTGAGGTTAGTCGACGAATAAGATCATCTTTCTTCGTGATACACATCCAGACAGAAAGTTGAAATCTGTTTTAACAGAAGGCTGTTCTTACGTCAGCAGCTTAAGTTCATCGACGGTTATAGCAGGGAGTGAACAGGGAGCAGTCTGCTTCAAAATCCTACTATACATGTACCAGCCCAGCTAACAGAATGAGCATTTCTGCTAGTTTATGTGGGCAAAGGAAATCATTCCTATCACTCAAAGTTACCTTTTGTGTTCCAGGAACTGACCTTTCCTGATTTGACTGTAACTTTCCCTTCCTCCTGTGGTGTTTACCATTGTTTTAATGCATTGTAGTCATGGTATAAAAGAGTATCAACTGGAAGTCAGTAAAGTAAGGATGTTAAATGCATGTGTAGGTCACTTTGGCTAAAAGCGGTTGCTAAATAACAAAATAGTAAATTCATTGCCATTGAAATTCATTGTCTTACTGAAGGAAATAATTTGCAAGCCCTCAGAAAAAAAACTCCTCTTTATTAATCCCAGTCCGGTGAAACCGGAAATCACCCTTAACCTAATGCTCCGGCAGACAGCATTTTAAATCACCCCTCTGGAGTGGTATAAATATAGCAGGCTGAAATGCTCAAATGTTGAAATACAGTAGCAGACTGTGACCGCTTGGAGCGAAACATCTGCCACACAGCCTCACACAAAGCATCCTGTTCCCTCTCCCTTTCCAATTGCTCGCCTCGGCCGCTTGTTTTGAATTTTTAAAGATGCATCACTCACTTTTGCATTTTAATTTCGTGAGCGGACTCAAGATAACGGCAGGTAACTTTTCTCCTCAAGGCTAGTGAACGTGCGTAGGGTTTGAGAGTATCTGGATGGTACACCTGATTAATCCGGCCACAGTTCATTAGCCAAATGGTACTAAAGCCTGAGTGATTTATGTCCTATGCGTTAGTCTCATCCAAGAGAAAAGTGACAGATGAGCTTTTTTCTTCTCTTTTTTGCTGTAATGAACAAGTTCTGGAAGAACTGGATGATCTATTGTGTTTGATTTCAGTTGCAGGAGTTTGGCAGGCAATTAGTGAGAGGCTACATTCATTTGATCATAACAGCACCCCAGATAGCAAATTTGAAGGGTTTTATGTTTTTATTCATTGTCAAGAAGGGAGTGGCACAAACCAAAATTTAACTCATCAGCTATAAAGTGGTGTGCAAAAATGTGGGCGCCCCTGATCAAAAAGCCTTTTACAATTAATATCTAAGTGCACAGAAGCTAACTGACTTTTAATGGTACAAAGTTAAACATGACACATTTTAAAGCAAGATTATTATAAAATAAATTGTACAGTTTCAAAATAATTAAAAAAATGGAAAATGCCCTGTGCAAAAGTTTGGGATCCCTGTCAGTTAGTACTTTGTAACTCCTCCTTGGGAAAATATAACAGGTTCTTATAACATAACAGGTTCTAAACGCATCCTGTTGTCAACTAAGAGTCTTTCACTTCTCGCTTTTGGAATTTTTCCCCATTCTCCCTGGCAGAACACCTCTAGCTCAGAAATACTGTTTGGCCTCCTTGCATGTACGGCATGTTTGAGATCTCTCCACATATTTTCAATAATATTCAAAGCCTTCATCTGTCTTTCCTGGAGGTACTTCATGGTTGATTTTGGGGTCAGCTTTGTATCATTGTCTTGCTGGAATACCCAACCTCAACTTCAATGTCTGGACTGACCTTTGAACATTTGGATTTTGAATTTCTTGATATTTCCTGTGCCCCCAGCAACCACACAACCCCAAGGCATAATGGACCCACCTCCATGCTTCACAGTTGGCAAGGTGTTCTTCTCTACAAAGGCTTCACCCTTTTTTACATACCTTTGGTGTGTGGCCAAAAAGTTAAATTTTGGTTTTGTCAGTACAAAGTACATTGTTCCAAAAGGCTTCAGGCTTCTCAATGTTTTCTTTTGCATATATCAGATGCTTAATTTTGTGTTGAGGTCATTCTTTCTGGCAACTCTGACAATGCCATGTAGGTCTTTGTTGTTTAAATTATGTTGTATTATTGTCCTGTGAACAGCTAGAGCTGTGTTTGCTACTCTTTTTTGCAGCTCTTTTGCAGTGATGTGGGTTCTTCTGAGTATTTATCACCAGGTCTTCGGCCATTCTATCTGAAATCCTTCTTGGTCTTCCAGACCTTGCCTTGACTTCAACTGTTCCATTTATCTTCCATTTTCTAATATGTTTTCTTTCATGTAGTTACTTTGAAACATTGAAAGTTTTTGTAGCCTTCTCCTTCTTGGTGGAAATGAACCATCTTCATTCTGACATCCTTTGACAACTGTTTAGAGGAACCCATGTTTGTTAACACCAGACAGAACACCCACTGCAGTTGAATACTTTAGAAGGCATGAAGTTACTTCAGAATAAAAAGTTCAGCCCTGGAATCATACTCACCTGACTCATTGAAGCCCTAACGAGTAAATCACCTGGGTTTGGCCTTTGTAATCATCTTTTTTAAAAGTGAGAATAATCCGTAAGTGTTCCCAAACTTTTGCACAGGGCCCTTTTCCTTTCTTATATAATTTATAAACAGTAAAAAACGAAAATGAAAAGCAATCTTGCTTTAAAATTTGCAAAAGGTCTCTTGTTTAACTTCAGCATTTAGAGTTCATGTTTGCTTTCGATCACTTACAGATTCATTGTAATAGACATTTAAACTAGGGGTGCCCAAATTTTTGCCCCCCACTGTTCACTGATCTTTTATACAAATCAGACTACTATATTTAGTTGTTTACACTATATTAGTGTAATGACAGCTCAGTATAAAAAAAAAGTACTACCACAAAGATATAGTAAATGGAATGAGATGACTCTGAATTGAATGATGAAATTCAAAGGACTTGCCAGTGCTTGCAACTGTCCATTGGTTGGTTGGTTACTATTATCCACAGAAATTACATTGTGCGCTAAGAGAGAAAGAGATACATTCCAGGACATAAAATTATCTTCCATTCCATTACAGTACATTACAATCACTGGGCAGACACTCCAGGGGGACTTACAACAGTGGAGACCATCAGTTATTATCAGGAATACAAATGTGATAACCAAGAAGGCCCATTTACAACCTGTACTGTATCCTGCATATAATGTAACAGAACAGACCAACAATTAGTATTAATGCCACTAGACAGTCAGTTAAACATACCCGATAGCTCACCTCCTGCACTGCTACAAAAGAAACTAAGAAATAATTTCATCACATCATTTATGACTATATTGATATAGCAGGATTTCATTTAATTTCCTGAGTTCATATTCCTGCATATCACTGCAGGCAATTTTGGATACTAGAAAGCCATGTCCCACATACACTGACATGAAAAGGAATTGGACCCTTATTATTATTACTCGTATTATTATTATTATTATAATTATTATTATTATTATTATTATTATTATTGTTATTGTTATTGTTATTGTTATTATTATTTTATTTTATTATTGCATATTTGTCACGCACACACGGTTTCAGATCTATTGACAAAAAGTAATATTCGGCAAAGGGAACCTGAGTGAACTCATTTATTTAATGAAAATTTGATATGGGTGATATGGCTGTTTGATAACTTTTTTTTTTATTAAATAAATGCAATCATTTTTAAAATGTGTTTTGTGTTTACTCAGCTTTCCTTTGCCTAATATAACATTTTGTCTAAATATTTGAAACCATTCAATGTGACAAATATGCAACAACACAGGAAATCAGGAAAGACACAGATAGTTTTCCCCATCACTGTACTTTCTACTAAAAAAATAGAAAGTGGGTTTGTGTGCGTGCGTATATGTGAATTAAATCTTTCTAACTGCGAAAAAAGGTGATAAATAACATAATTGTCATGGATGATAACTCCTAGACTGTGGTTTATACTGCCTGTTTGAATTCTCTCATCACAAACTTGGAAGGTGGGGTCAGTGTCAGTATTTTAAATATTCAAAGTCCCCCAATAGACATTTTCACTATTTTTCATTTTGTATAAAAAAAGTAATAGTTATTTTATTTTTATTTTGCTCTCTGCAAGTCTCCCGGTGCTTTTTTAATCTATTGATTAATCAATTTCCACTCTATTTTGTTTTGTTTTTCCATCGACTGTAAACATTTTTGCTTTGAATTGAGACATTGCAGTGCTTATCCACCATAACTTTTGAAGTGTTTTTTTTCTGCATAGTGTGATTGCTTCTGTCCTTCTAGCGCATTTGTGAATGTTTGTAAAATGGCCTACGGTACTGAAATTCACACAGATGTAAATGTGTATGTTTTAAAGTGCTCTAGCCTTCAAGGCTATGCCGTTTCACACAAAGCACATCATTGTCATCAGACCCATCAATGTTTCAAAACAAACTCCTGTCCAGAAGAAGGTCTGAAATGCATGAAAATGTGTTCATTCCTTTGGCTTTCCAACATCTCAACAAAGCGACCTTAAATTTTGCTTGCATCTCTGTGTAAAGAACAAGAAACTTCCAATCTTGAATCCTTCCACATTCTCTCTGTGCTTTAACATTACAAAAAATAAATTATATATATATACATATATATATATATATATATATATATATATATATATATATATATATATATACACATATATATATCCATCCATCCATCCATTATCTTAACCCACTTATCCTGAACAGGGTCGCAGGGGGGCTGGAGCCTATCCCAGCATACATTGGGCGAAAGGCAGGAATACACCCTGGACAGGTCGCCAGTCCATCACAGGGCACACACACCATTCACTCACACACTCATACCCACGGGCAATTTAGACTCTCCAATCAGCCTAACCTGCATGTCTTTGGACTGTGGGAGGAAACTGGAGTACCCGGAGGAAACCCACGCGAACACGAGGAGGACATGATACTCCACACAGAGAGGCCCCGGCCGATTCGAATCCAGGACCTCCTTGCTGTGAGGCGGCAGTGCTAGTGCTCGTTATATATATGGGGGCGACGTGGCTCAGGCAGTAAGAGCAGTCGTCTGGCGGTCAGAGGGTTGCCGGTTCGATACCCCGCCCGGGCTGTGTCGAAGTGTCCCTGAGCAAGACACCTAACCCCCAAATGCTCCTGGCGAGCTGGTCGGTACCTTGCATAGCAGCCAATTGCCGTTGGTGTGTGAGTGTGTGTACGAATGGGTGAATGAGAAGCATCAATTGTATAGCGCTTTGGATAAAGGCGCTATATAAATGCCAACCGTATATTATATAGAGTAATATCTTTTCTTAAACATTTACATTTCAATATCAAAATATCTATAATGTGTAGTATACTTATAATGCATTTTTTCCTGTATTTTTCCAACTTTTTGGTAAGCTCCTGTGTTTTCTGCTGCAGATTGCCTTCATTTGTAGCTGTGCTAGAGTAGTAAGATGATCCCTTCCATCAAAGCCCAGACAGCTTGTGATTTCCAACTGTATCATCACTCCTCTGTCAACTCTTCATTATGCACCACCACACTTAGGTGAGGTGGGCTTTCTGTAGCCAATTAATTTGATGGACAGGTTTATTAGACAATGATTAGATGGATATGTTTATCATTTTGTCCTGGGCATTAGCAAACCCTCAGATGTCTGTTGTAAAGGTTGCAGGATTTTTTATAATCAAAGTGAGTCAAGACTTCAATCTAGATCCGACAGAACAGTGTCCCCCTTGCAAAGACAAATTTCATCTAGAGGCAAGATTTCCCCTACTGGTCGACCAGCAGCACTTTATACAGTCCAGCACCATTTCCTATCCAAGTAAAACCAAAATAATCTGTTCTTAGCTTGAGTCATAAGTCAGGTGAAGCAAGGTATTTATTGGTGATATTCCCAGTGCAGCTCGTATCCCTGCAATCATAGCCACCTCTATGATAGCCACAATCTTTCAAAGGGATGACCTTCTGCAGTGTTTGCCCAATGGAGACATGGCTCACAATGCCCCTACACCAACAACACAACTGTCACCTGACTTTCAAGCAAAGAGGCTAAAAGTCTGGAACAATCAAAAATAACTTGAAATGTTTTCACAGGTCAGAGAAAGGCAGTTAATTCTTTCTGGGGTGACATATTACCTGCTGCTGGTTTCACGCTTTTTTGTTATTTTTTTTTGTTTTCAGAAGTTTCAGTTCAAAATTTGTTTGAGTCTTTGCATTGCTGTGAGACATATATACATTGGCTGCCTACAATAATTTGGAAAACAATAAAAAATTTGTATGGTATTACATAATATAATAAATATATATAAATGATAATATAATTTATCATAAATGAATCAATAAAACAAGTATTATGATTGCAAATTACATTCTCATTGGAATGGGACTGTGCATCAGTATCAAATCAAATGAATATCTGGCACATAATCCTATGTGTTGAGAGTTGCTTTCTAGGACTGTTAGACATGGGTGCCAGCCAATGCCCTGGCAGTGGGAGTGGGCATTGCCCACTGGGAAAAGTGGATTACTGGACAGTGAAATGCCTTTTAATCTAAAAGACCTGCACGGCTGCATCTCAGCCCAGTTGACAAAACGAGAGAGAAACAGGTGCTCCCTGATATGGACTGAAAGCATTTCACTTACTGTGGAAACTTCACAGTGTATCAATGTTACCTGTCAATGCCTGAGGAAGATGTTACAATATGAAAGCGCTGCCAGCTTCCCTCCCTCCTGTTCCATTACATTTATGTGTTGTATAGACAGCAATGGGCTTTGTGTGAAATCAACTCTAAGACACTACATTTTTTACTTTGTGGACTCAAAGACTTTGTTTTATTAACCCTGAGCATTTCACAGTTTACAACGTGGCCCTGAGACTTCCAAAGCATTGGCCTAATCCCAGATAAGGCAATTTTTTTTATCTCTTCACGTAAAAATTATACTTAGACAAGACATTTTCTGTGGAGAGGATTTGAAATGGGCTGTGATAAGCCAAAGCAGGCTTTCCCACCTTGAACTTGAAGGGAAACAATTAATAGAGCCATCATCCGCCACCTCGTCTCGCTGGGGTTCGGACCCTGGGGGCAAAAGAAGCAGCAGTGGACAGGGTGGCAGACGGCAGGGTTACTCTGGGTGGCAGAGTTGGTGTGGGGAGATGGGGGCCCCCATAAGAATAGTGTTATACTGTTGCATACATAACACATTTCAGTGATGCATGGTGATCACATTTCATGCACACTGCCATTTATTTATGCCTTACAAAGCCACTGCATTGTGGCGTGTAGCATGTTTATGATAAAAGGCAAGCGTTTTATTGAGGGTTATAGGCTATTGGGTGATAATTGCAGGGGAGGGGGCTTTGACGTCGGAAATTCTGTTCTGTCGTAAATATCGAGGCAGCTTGGGGTGGTGTGTGTGTGTGTGTGAGGGGTCGAGTGGGGAGGGGGGCGGTTGGCACAGTGCAGAATCTGAGAGCTGATATGCTGCATCAGCCATTCTTCTAGAACTGTCCGGCTGCATATCTCTCTGCCTCATCACACACAGCTCCCGCTGCGGCATGCACACGGGGACGGCTGCAGGATGGTGCGCTAGCTGCGTTTACGCCACTCGCACGGCCCTGCTTCCTCTGGGGAGCGAGGGAGAGAGGGGGCAAGAGGAGAGAGAGAGAAGAGAGATTGGAGAGAGTGTGTGTGTGTGGGGGGTAAAGGGAGAGAGGTGGGGAGAGGGAGGCAGAGAGAGGGACAGGTGGTAGAGAGAAGGAGAGGAGAGATATGGGCGAGGGGAGTGAGAGAGAGGAGAGTTAGAGAGGTTAAAGGGGGGTGGATGTGGGATCACCCCTTCAGCCAATCATGACAGCCTCCTTTCTTCTACCCAGCCAGCTGTTAAGCCCTCCACACATGATGCGACTCATGGACGTTTGCATTTGACGTGAGGTCACACATTATGACTGGACTACCAGTCAATCTAGGTGGGCGGGGGTTGCCAACGCACTATGTGGGCCGCAGGTTGCCACTCACCAATTCGTTCTCAGAAACATAAGGTCATAGCAGGCTTGCTGGTGCAATATTCATGTTTAAACATGGGAACATGTAGTTCCCACAAAACCGGACTGGACCAGGCAGGAGAAATAAAATGACCAATGAAAAATACGATTTAAACAGCAAGCAGGCTTCCCCCCAGCCCTGTTGCTCATTCTGATAGAATGGCCTGAAAGCAAAACATTCCATTTTCGGATCTTCAGGGTCCTCTTCAGTGTGGCTGTTCTGGCATGACGCTGTTGGCTCCTGTTCAAGAGCTGTACCACGAGTGAGGAGGGAGCCCTCAAAACAATTTTTCAAAGTCTTCCACTACAGAGGTTTAGTTCCTGCTTTCTTGCTTCTAACATTGCATTCGTTTCCAGTTGGTAGCTTTGTGATGTACACACTTTACAAATACTACAGACATTTAATAAATAATTTGAGAATAAAAAACTAACGAAAAAATATTTGCAAATTGTCTTCGGGCGAATAAACAAAACACTTCTGCATATGAAAAGAATAATAAATGTTATGTCCAATAAAAAATGCACATTGAAATCAAATCTAACCTGTCCTATTTACAAAGTACTCCTCTGCCTGGAATATTAAGTCAGTTATATAAGAACATTGCCTCAAAAGAAAGGCATTTCAAAAGAAATACTGCATGAATATCAACCTAAAAAAGACTAAATGTGAAATCTCTTCATATCTTCATTAACCCAAATGAATATCTGAACATGCAAAGGCTAGTCCTTTTCCATGTCTAATGCACATAATTGATGTGTAAGTTAGAGTGGGAAGATTCTGCAGCGTACATGCAGTGTATTGGCTTCTAATCACTGATTCCAATTGATCATCTTTGTGTGCTGCACACAGATGATCAGACTGAATACTTTAAATTGAATCAGCAAGCGGAAACATTGAAAGAGACAAGAAGGCAGTGAAGAGGAATACAAAATGAATAAATAAATAAATAACATCCAGGCGACTTTCCTACATTCATAGTCATTTGTCAGTGGAAGGAGAAAGATTATTGGTTCTCTGTGTAACCGTGGAGATGGTATTTACATTATTTCTCCATTATTTATTGATCTGAAAGGACCATTATACAGAGGCTTACCGGACTCCGGAATCAGGTAAAGCACCTTGCTCAAGGGCAATGCCATGGCTGGGACTTGACCAAGCAACCTCTGAGTTAAACTTTCATATTACAAAGCCCACTGACTGTAATACCTGAGTCATAGGTGGCAGGGTATGATAAATACATGTAAACCAGGAAAATTTGATGAGGAATGCATTTATTATTTTCTGTATTTCTAATTATGTCCAAAGACATGTAGCCCAGGGAATACAGATGAGAATTAGCCTTCCTCTGGCACATTTACAGAAATGTTATTAACGTGCATTGATCATGTCAGATAATTACATTAAATTCACATAATTGTGTTTGGCAGTATATCCATGTCTCAGTAGGTAATACATGGTGCCAGATTTGATCTGTTGGTAAAGGTACACACCAAGGTCAACCTCAATGATGTCATTAGCTGCCTAAGAACAAATTGACATGCGCCAAGCATAACACAAACTAACAGTCTTAAAGGGCAGTACACAGGAAATGAAAATGAAAGACTCAGACTGTAGAAGTTGCCAATAATTTGGCTGTCATAATTAATGCTAATATACTGTATGTAATCTGCAAATCAAAGTTATCTGCAAACAGAATAGAATCTGCAATTCAAATGGTTCAGTAACAGTGATAAGGGAGAATATTCTGGCACAATGGTTCACCTTACTTAACACCTTTCAGGCCTTCTGCCAACTGACAAAAACGAGTAAGTGCCCCAAAGTCCTTTTTTTATAGGGGCCATTTTTTAACACCAGCCAAAATATTATGACCACTCACAGATGAAGCGAATAACATTGATTATCTCGTAACAATGGCGCATGTCAAAATCTGGGATATATTAGATGGTAAGCAAACAATTGGTTCTCGTACTCTGTGTGTTGGATGCGGGAGAAATGGGCAGGCCTAAGGACCTGAGCAACTTTGACAACGGACAAATTGTTGTAGCCAGATTACTGGGTCAGATCATCTTCAAAACAGAAAGGCTTGTAGGGTGCTCTGCAGTGGTGAGTACCCACTGACAGTGGTCCAAGGAAGTGCAAACCACAAACCAGCGGCAGGGTGTTGGGTGCCCAAGGTGCGCATCTATGCCCGAGGGCAACGAAGGCTATCGATGTATGAGGTTATATATTGAATAATAATTTTTCAATAAAAACACCCAAAAACACTAAAATGTATGTTCAATACGTTCCAATATTCCAATATTGTACTAATTTGCTCAATACATCCTGTTGTATATATTCAAATACGGCCAATCATTTTTATATTTACTTTCCAATTTTCTGTATTATTTAATATAATTGCAAGTGGAGTTACAACATCCTGTAACATTCCAGGTAACAGTTTAGCATTCTCACAAACATGTGGGTTTTACATCATGACATCACTGGTGTTTATTGTGGAAGGATTTAGTATGGGCAAGAGACACTGGTGAGTGTGTGTGTGTGTGTGTGTGTGTGTCCCCTGCAGGGGTGCATGTCGAACAGCAATAGCTGAAGGCACACTTGCAGATTACAAATAGGAGATAAAAAAGAAACATAAAAAGTTCCAAATATTTCAAAGCAAGCCTTTCATGTTTGCGAATGTTTATCCTCAGGTAGCAAGGGCGTAGCAGATGTTTATACATTTTCTAACAATGTCATGTGGCCCTTACAGCAGTTAAAAGCTTAATTCTCTCTTGTCTTGAATGGAACGGCCTAATAGTCAAACAGATATTTGCATCAGCAATCTTCACACAGCACAGTGTTTGTGAACAGTGTTCTGTTTGGTTTTGACTGCTGGGAATCAAGCATGATTTCAAATACATTCTTACCTTACTCGCTATTGGATGAACTTCCATTACTGCTCTTTTAACCCTGTCTTGGCAATTATCACCCTATCACCCTTCAGCCGGTAACAGCAGTTCTTCTCCTCACCTTCACCTCAGGAAGATTACCAGTTTATGAAAACTATGAATAAACAAGTCTCAACGATATTAAGGGGTTAAGGTCTTATAAATGAAGAACTCACAACCTGATTATGGTCATTGATTATCAATGATCAAAATGTTATTATAATGTGTAACATGCACTTCTGTTAGAATTTCTGCTTGGGAAATGCAAGTTGTTTCAATCCACTAAGTCTTAATTTCCAGAATAAAAGTACAGCTTGTGAGCTGTGAGAATTAAATCAGCACACCCTTTGTAAGGAACAAGTGGCTGAAAAGAACATAATCATGTTCTAGGCAAAAATAGAAACTTAGTTGCTTTCTGAGAAATTGTATTAATACATTTTACAAAGCATCATATAATTTATGACAAATGCTAATATGCACTGACTTGTTGTGACTCAGTTTTTGAGCTCTTAATGCACTCCAGAATTTCAATCAGAATATGGTTTGAAGGCACACTATTAACAAATTTATGTATTTTCTGTCTTAATCAAATAAATAAAGATTGAATGAAAGGTCATCGTCTTTTCAATTCACTTCTGATGCAGTAAACTATTCACTCACTAAATCTGGATGCTGCTGTTGTTAATAGGTCCATCATACCTACTAGTTTATCACTGTTGAATAATTTAATGCGAATGCCTTCATTTCAAATTCAGTCATTTAAATGTCATTTTAATTTACAATTTGCAACATGTCATATTTATGAAATATGGATCCATTGTATTTTTCGATTTTAAGTGACAAAATGGTTCAGCTTAGTTGACTACATAACAATTTGAATATAAATACTTTAGAAATACTTTGTTTTTTTAACTTTTAAATTATAATTTTCAGTTACAGTTTCATTAATTGCATTAAAAGCCTCATGCCATAATTTGTACATTTAGCTGAAATGGCCATTATGTTAAGGACACCTTGCATGGAGAGATTATTATTATTACAGAAGCTCACACACAGCATAGTGGTACTGTCGTACCCAATATCTTTCACATTGAAGTGATTTTCTGTTTTTGAGTGGCTACAAATTATTGTGGCGGTGCCCAGTGGGCTTAGAAATGGAGCTACAGCCACAGCACTGGACAAATCCCCATTCTGCATTGTTTTTGGCATTGTTTTTTAAGCAGTTTTGTCTAGACTCCAAAAGGACAGCCGAAAACTAAATAATATCATGGGTCCTATGAGGTGTAAAATACTGCATTTTGCTTACTAAATTCTACAACACTTTATATCCCGAAAATAAATGTTTGTCCTTCCCCTCGACTGGCACCCTCCCCCTACCTCACTCTCTCAACCTCCCTCTCCTTGACCTCTCCTGAGGAAGCAAGAGGTTGAGAAGATAGTGAAAAATAATTACAATAATCACAATAATAACATATTAGATACTAATTTATCGATTGATGTCTATTGCTTGAACTTAAAGAATACCCAACCCCAGTCAAAAACGTCATAATGTCACATGGTATTTATTATTCAAAAGCAGGCCTGCTCCTTATTTATAAGGATACTGAATAATAATACAGTATGCTTAAAAATTATTTTGAGAATGTACTTTGATGCTCACCGATATAAAATGGTCACATCACTGAAAATGCTTCTTCGCTGGTGTTTTCACTGTTTTCACTTTCTCAGAAATATTGACTCAGATAAGAGATTCCTTGGAAGGCCTCCATTGTCCTCTATTTAGATGTAATATTTTGTTGCAAAACATCAATCTTTGATGTTTTACAACAAATTTTTTTTTGTTTCATGCAGAATAAAATCTCAGCATGTGTCTTGAAAATGCTATGGTTTTGTTACACGGGCAAAAAAAGTGTGGAAATGTAAATGTCACTCTCTGAAATGGTTCTCAACACCACTTCAATTCTGTACTCCTAGCCGTTTATATGCTGAGCAAAAGTTACTGCATATTGTATTTTCTTGCTCAAGGATGAGGGGAACTCATACTGGTGTAGGATCCACAACTCCCACAATCCCACAGGACAATTTTGTGACGTCCACTCCGCATGACGTCTAGCTCGGTTCAGCTTATCCCGTAATGGCGGGAGCAATAAAGTTTCCCGTACAAGACATGTTCTCGGGATCCTTCTCTTCTTCTCTTCTTCACTTCTTCGACGCACCCTTTTTGGCCATTCGCTTCAGCTCATCTGCTCCGAGACTCGGAAGGAGGCTGAATGCAGCACAGCGTACTACCAGGCCTACGGTCACACCTAGTTACCTTAGTGGCCTATAGCGAGTGGAAACTGGTGTACCGGAACGCTACATCAGTTTACTCTTGCAAAGCTCACCAACGAATAACAGCAACAAACCTTTCCACCCGGAAAAAGGACCAACAAACATTTTTTCCAGAACCGAACAGACCAGACGACAACGCGCAGCCCACGGTAACAGCCCAGCTCTGCGCATCTGCCTAGGACACCGGTTCACATTACCATCGCCGCTTCTACAAGGACAGCACGTCTTTTGGATCCAGCAATGCGTATGGACTCAGTAAGACAACAAACATTCAGGCATAGCCAGTGTTTAGTTTAGTCTTGACTGATATTGTGAATCTGTGTTCTATATTTACCGTCTTATCATTGGAATGTATTTTGTTAGCTATATATATATGTACGTGAATTGATTTGCCATCTTTCGCCCATATATAGAGTAAACTACGCAAGTAGTCTGTTCTCACAGCTAACCCTAACACTGACACACCCAATTGACCTTTCCTTTGTCCAAGGGACAAGCGCGCTTGCGCAAGCGTGCACACACACACACAGACACCCTACTAACTTACCTTACTAACCTCCCATTAGTTTATCTGTTCTGTGTTTGTACGTTTGTTTAATAAATATATTTTATTCAACCCCGGTGTCTGTTTTGGAATCACATAGATATGAGAGCCGAGTTAAAGCAGTCTTTCGAAGAACTTCCAACCTTCAGGTTATCGGTATGTTTAATCATTAGTATTGGTTATTTTAATTATTAACCTTCCTGTCGTGTTCGGGTCAAATCTGACCGATTTACAACTTAAAACACTCATAAATATTGTGTTTTACATCTGATTGCCTCAAGGCCTTATGATATCCTCCACACTATGCACTTGAACATATAAAAGTGATGAAATTTGACCGGGAACACTAAAGTAAGGGGCGGGGGGTGAACACAACAGGAGGGTTAATTAAAATACCAAATTTGTGGTTAGATATTTCTGATAACAGTAATTTTATGAGATTGATTACTTTTTGCAGTTATACTGCTACATAACATTAATTGGTGCCCCGGAGTAAAATCCCTACGTTATTTGGCGGCCCGTATAACCGAGAATGGTAAGAGCAGCTTGTACATAGGCTCATCGTGTCCCAGAGAGCCTATACAAAACATAATAATAGCAGTACTATCTACCAATACTTTTTTAGAAGTATGCAATGAAGTAAACAATGGACATTCAATCTTTCTCAGAGTTAGCACGTTTCTAGAATTAAAAACCATTGCATTTGCATTTGGTTCACTGAACCCTTGCCGTGAAAAAAGACTGACCTTCATTTCCTTCATTTGTGTAACCTGTGGATTTGCAAAATTCATAGATGCTGAGCTCCCCCCACGCTTGTTTTGCCACCCACATCTTACGAAATAAGTAACTGCTGTCACTAAAGTACTGACAATCTTACAATATTATAAGATTATACAGATAGAACCATGAGTTTTAAGGCTTTCAAGTAGTATATCCTGTTACCCTAGTAATTGAAATTGCATCATGAAAAAAGGAATGAATGAAAAAATAAAAAAAAACATACCGGTCGCTGAATCTTAAGACGTTAAGGTGTCCAGAAGTGTAGATAGATAACACATTGTTCCACAATGTGGACACTCCCTCGCTAATACCCACCACTTCAGCCCGATTGGCATTCCGAGAAAGGTGAGTGAGCCTGTGTATCAGTGAAGCCCTGCTGCTTTCCCATCAGGGGCAACCATCTGCCAACCATTGAAGTTGTGCAACCCAACTAATGTTAAATTACATCACCATCCTTTTTTGGCCGGCACCAACTAAAAACCTGCAGATGGTGGGGAGAAAACAAGGAAACAGAGCACTTCCAACAGGTTCCTAAATGGTGTGGCTAATTTTCCCAGAATGGTATCATATTACCAAATGACATGTACAGGACATATTAAGTGACTTTACTCCGGTGAATCAAGGTGGGCAAGGCTGCTGCAGTGCCACTAATGAAGTAAAAAATATATTTTCTGTGCATGACTGCTTGTTTGATACTAATCTACCCAAATGGCAACCTTTGCAGTGAATTTCCAGTAGTTACAACAGAATTCATAGATACACACGGACAGCTAAAAGACAGCGGTGCTTATAGTTGTCATTGTAAGATCTATGACCATGGTGTTAAAATATTTTTAAATCTAGCGAGTTCCGAAATTTGCAGCAATGTCTCAAAGTACAAACTTTGCATTATTTCTCCAGTGAAGGTGGAATTATTTTTCAGTTGATTGTGAAACTCCCATCACACACCCACTGACAAAAAAGCAAGCAACCAAACAGGTTGCTGCCACAAGTCGACAGCCAATTAGCTCCACAGCTATTTGAAAAGGGAAAGATCTTTTGTCATATTAACCCTCAATACTGTGTGTGTTCGAATGATCCAAACAGCATTGCCTCAGATGTTGAAGAGTTTGGTGGTGCATCCTTTTTTAATTGTATCCTTGTTTGCTTGTTGTTGTTTTTTTCCTGGAGGAACTGAGAAAGCATTTCCAAGTTCAGATTTAATCTGGAATGTGCAGTAACAGCTGGGACAATGTGTATCTGCAGTACAGTTTCCTTTCCAATTAATGACTCAAGTGATTAAGACTGGTGGCAGAATGGAAGTCAGGACCTCCACCCCATAATATTCCTCCTGGGCTCAGACTGCCACGAATCTATGGCAGAGAGGAGAAACATTAGCCTGTTACTGCCAGGTTTCAAAAGCTTATGTTCAGACTTAATACTGAATAAAACTTAATTTAAAACACATTTATGTGTGACAGACTATTAAGGATTTAATGGCTATGTGTTCCACTTCGCATGGCGCATTGGTGCAGTCACTTGGCGAGGTGCATGGCTTACTGGGCGTGGCTAATGAATGTAGCCATTTTCCAAAGGGGCGCACCCAAGGGGCAAGACAACTAACCCTAAATTCTCCTGATGAATTGGTTGCTGCTTTGCATGGCAGCCAATTGTTGGAAGTGAGTGTATAAATGAATGAATGAATGAGAAGCATCAATTGTACAGCGCTTTTGATGAAGGCACTATATAAATGCCAATCATTCACCATTTTACCATTCACACCGTGCACCTCGCCAGGTAGAAAATGGGCTGGATTATGCTCTCTATATTATCAGCGAGTATGTTACACCTTGATTCATTCATATCCAGTCAAATGAACTCTTCATTACTATTACCATTACTTTTTCAAGCATTTCTTCCGTTTTACCAAACAAAATAAAACCAAGGAAAATCATAACACAAGCAATCAAGCGGCCTGTAGCGTAGTGGTTAAGGTAAATGACTGGGATACGCAAGGTCGGTGGTTCTAATCCCGGTGTAGCCACAATAAGATCCGCACAGCTGTTGGGCCCTTGAGCAAGGCCCTTAACCCTGCATTGCTCCAGGGGAGGATTGTCTCCTGCTTAGTCTTATCAACTGTATGTCGCCCTGGATAAGAGCGTCTGCCAAATGCCAATAATGTAATGTAATGTAAAAAAAGCCGTTTGCAGCAGGGAATGACTATGAACTGTTACTCAAAGAAAATAAAGAAATAACATACAATGAAATCATTCATTAATATGAATGACATGGCTAAACAGAACTGAGCGATTTTCTTCAGAGTGGAAAATTGGTGTTTGGGGTTTGCACATGCTGTGACTTTCTCCTTGGTTATTTGAACTTGAACTTCACCCAAATACTTGAACTTGATTTTCAGGTTACCTATCAACGTAGCCAGCCCCATGTCTTGTTGTTTATTGGTCACGTGATGGTAAGTCATTTCCAGGCTCTACCTTTCTTGCCATATTTCTGCCAATTGGGTAATTAATTTCACTTTGGCAATGAGCGGCACTTAGGCAATCAATTTCCTCATTCTGAAGAATGACTCCAATTGTCTTCCACATGTGGTCTGATTACCAATGAAGGTCAGCTGCATGTCTTCCTATTGAAGTCCCGCTTTTCTTTGAATCGGTGCTTGTTTGTTGAATTCTCCATTTCACGTCAGTTTTGTTTTGCATTTGTGCACTATGTGATGCATGTAACTGACAATTCTCATTTACCTGTTGTGGCGGGGTTTATGGGAGCTGAACAAGCAGCAACTCTTTGTCACCTTAGGGTAATGAGAACAGTCTGTCACAAACCATCCTTTTCTGGCCGGCACCAACTAAAAACCTGCAGATGGTGGGGAAAAAACATAAAAGCAGAACACTTCCAACAGGTTCCTAAATGGTGTGGTTAATTTTCCCAGAATGGTATCATATTACCATATGACATACACAGGACATATTAAGTCAGGACATTAAATACACAGTTGTTGGAGTTGTCCCCCCTCTCAGTAGAGAGCCTTGCAAACTCTGGTTAGCCAGGGGTTCTGTGTCTGATACCCTCGTGGCATCTTGTGTATTTATTTAGCCCCTTCATAGTCTCCTGTCAGTGGAGCTGAGAGTGAGCGTCCTTGGTGAATCTGTTATTTCCTGGCTTTTATAAAGTCAAGTAGCATACATGGTTGTTCGAGTTATTGGCCCTGTCAGTGGATAGCCTTGCAAACTCCTGATAGCTGAGGGTTCTGTGTCTGAGAGCGCCATCACTGTTCGTGTACACTTCTCGCCTATGTATAAATCCAGTTTTTTTCAGTTGAATTAGAGTGTTGATGTTTTTTGTGTATGCTAGTATTCCTGCTTCGGCAATGGTGTTAGAGATAGGATGTCTTGTTTGTCTTTTATTTTCACTTTACCATTCCCGGTCCGAGGTAGGCTATAACATAGTTTTCTCCCGGGCACTGTTTCGTACCTAGGTTTTACTCACCTCATTTTTTATAACTAATCAGTAGGGCATGAGGTTGAGTTTCTTTGTTTGTCATTTCCACGCTCAAGTCATATTAGACTTCACGACCATTTTGAAAGGTTGTTTTATTGATTGGCTAGTTGCGGGGGAGTTATTTATTCACTTTCCTGTTTTCACCTTCCTCCTCTGGGGTGCACCCCCTGTCGATAGGCATGCCCCCAGAAAATATGAGTGGTTACCTCACGTCTTGTGGGTAACTTTTAGAACTCAACTCGGTCGCGTTTGGTCCTCCAAGCCTGCTCCCTTACATCACATTGACATTGAGCTCAACCGAATGATATTAGCAGGGAGGTATGCGAGGAGATGACTAATGCACTCAATGCAGCTTGTATATGCAGTACTGGCATACATTTGAAACACTGTGCAGTTTAGTTCTGTTAACTGCAAGATAGTGATGTTGGTAGTTGGTAGAGATCATGGTAGGTGTACTGATCATTGTATATAACAAACAGTAATTATGTTCATAATTGTTGCATAATTTCTGATTAATCATTTAGCGGAGATTACAAATGCAGTCTATCTGTAATTTGTGCCAATAAGCGCTACTGTGATAATATTTTACGACTCTCATAATTGAAATGAAAAGATTGCAGATGCCGCCCGGAAAATATGGCCCTAAAAGTTCATTGCACAACATTGTCAAGAGTAACACTGCCTAATTTTAAAGTAAATGTTGGGCCTTTCACTTCCTTGTTAATGAGTTAGACATACTGTACTTCTTCCAGATGAAGATACATTCCATAGAATAACAGGAAATGCTGTGGGAGTGTTGAGGAGTGGAGTGTTAGGAGTGTTGAGGGAAGGAAGCGGACATATTGGAAACTGAGTGCTGTGTGTACTGACCCCCCCTCCCCGTTCTTCCTTCATTTTTATGCATTCTTGTCTTCCCCTTACCCAATATTGTCGATGCTGTCCTTTCATTTAAAATAATGAATTGAATGTTAACAATAATTACATGTCTAAATCTGCATTAGCAAAACAACTCTCCACATAATTGAAGTTGTACCGTAGGTAGGCGTGTGCAGGATCAAATCATTTTCATTGTAAAAATAATTACATAAATGGGGGTATAGACAGTCATGCAGTTCTAATGACTTTTTTTTTTTTTTTTTCATCATGCAGTGCTATGGAAGGAGCAATTCTATCAATATTTCCTGACATTAAATAAATAAATAAATACATGTCTACTGCAGCTGAAAAGTCAATTTGGATTAGCAAGCAACTGTTCTGCCTTCACAATGACCTCAGACTATAGTTGTGGCTTTTACCTCCAAGTCACTGAATTTGGCCGTATAGTACTTGATCCCTAAAAAACAAAATACAGCAGAACCAACAGCAGACCCTGCTGTTAATGTTGGTCGTAGAACCCCAGGGCTGGATGGGGATTGGTGGAATTCAACAATCATCTGCATTCCTAATTTTCTGCTTGGAAATCAGAAAATAATGTGGTCAAAAGGTTCAGCTGTACTTCAGACCAAATGCCAGAATGGGGAAGAAATATTACATTACATTACTGGCATTTGGCAGACGCTCTTATCCAGAGCGACGTACAACAAAGTGCATACCCAAACCAGGGCTAAGTGCGCTGAAAGACCCTAGAGGGAAGTACAATTTCAATTGCTACCCGTACAACAAAGATAAGGACCAGGGCCTATTTTTTTTTTTTTTTTTTTTTTTAAATCAACAAATAAACAAACAACAAAGCAAAAGTGACCAGACTTAACTATCCAAATACTGCTTACCTAGCCAACTAGAAATACCAAAACACAAAGTAAATCACAAAGACAACAATTAAAGTTCACAGGGAGGTAGGGAGGGATGGGGAGAGGTGCTGCTTGAAGAGGTGCGCCTTCAGTTTGCGCTTGAAGGTGGGGAGAGATTCTACAGTTCTGACCTCAACGGGGAGTTTGTTCCACCACCGTGGAGCCAGAACAGACAGTAGTCGTGAGCATGAGGTGGAGGTTCGGAGAGGGGGAGGTGCCAAGCGGCCTGTGGAGGCTGAACGAAGAGGTCTGGCAGGGGTGTAGGGTCTGATGATTTTTTGTAGGTAAGCTGGGGAAGACCCCTTAACTGCTTGGAAGGCTAGCACCAATGTTTTGAATTTGATGCGAGCCATGACAGGCAGCCAGTGGAGGGAAGTAAGCAGGGGGGTGACGTGTGAGTATTTTGGAAGGTTGAAGACCAGACGAGCTGCTGCATTCTGGATAAGTTGGAGGGGTCTGATGGCGGACGCTGGGAGGCCAGCTAAGAGGGAATTTCAGGAGTCCAGGCGGGACAGAACCATCGCTTGGACCAGGAGCTGGGTCGAGTAGGGGGTGAGAAAGGGGAAGATTCTCCGTATGTTTTAAAGGAAGAACCTGCATGACCGGGTCACCGCCGCAATGTTCGCGGAAAGGGACAGTCTGCTGTCCATCACCACGCCGAGGTTCCTTGCACTGGGTGATGGCGTGAGTGTGGTATCCCCGAGGGAAATGGAGAGATCCAGGTGGGGAGAGGTATTAGCAAGGATGAATATCATTTTAGTCTTGCCTGGGTTGAGCTTTAGATAGTGGTTGTCCATCCAGCTCTGGATGTCACTCAGGCAAGCAGAGATACGGGCAGAAACCTGTGTATCAGATGGTGGGAATGAGATGAAGAGTTGGGTATCATCCGCATAGCAGTGGTAGGATAGCCCATGTGCAGTGATCACAGGGCCAAGGGAACGAGTGTAACGAGAAAAAAGAAGCGGGCCTAGGACTGAGCCCTGGGGAACTCCTGTGGCAAGAGACCAAAGAGGTAGGACTCAATCCAGTCCAGGGCTGTGCCACAGATGCCCATTGCTGACAGGGTGGACAGGAGGATGGAGTGATCCACAGTGTCGATGGCAGCAGAGAGATCTAGAAGAATGAGGACAGAGGAGAGGGAGGCTGCTCGTGCGGCATGGAGCGACTCATTGACGGAGAGGAGCGCGGTCTCTGTTGAGTGGCCCGATCTGAAGCCAGACTGATGGGGGTCAAGCAGGTTGTTGTTAGAAAAGAAAGAAGAAAGTTGAGTAGAAGCAGCTCGTTCTATGGTTTTAGAAAGAAAAGGAAGAAGAGATACCGGGCGGTAGATCAGGATGATGGAGGGATCCAGGGTAGGCTTTTTTAGCAACGGAGTGATGTGGGCCCTCTTGAAGGATGCTGGAAAACAGCCAGAAGACAGGGAGGAGTTGACAAGGGAGGTGACAAATGGGAGAATGTCTGATGTGATAGTCTGGAGAAGAGAAGAGGGGATAGGGTCAAGGGCACAGGTTGTAGGGCGGTGGGAGAGCAGGAGTTGAGAAACATCAGCGTCTGTAAGGGGGGAGAAAGTGGAAAAGGAAGGGATGGGCCTAGAGGGGGGGAAGGGCACAGTAAGGGGGGCGGTGGTTGTAAAGGATCTGCGGATGACTGTGACCTCATCGAAAAAGTCAGCAAAGTCATCAGCAGCGACTGAGGTGGAGGAGGCGGTGCGTTGAGGAGAGAGGAGAAAATGGAGAACAGTTTCCGGGGGTTAGAAGCGGAGTTCTGAATTTGTGTCTGATAGTATTTTGATCTTGTCAGAGTTTTCCTACTCACTTTCCAGGCAGTATTGTTTTTCGATCTCACTCATGCAGATTGCTGCCTTGGTTAATTGGTTTCCAGGTGCAGTCTAATTACTAACCAATTATCTCTTATTGGTAGGCGGGCTCTACCCTATTTAAGACTCACTCTATGTTTGAGTGTTACATTGTGTTTCAGACACTGAGCCAGGTAGCCTTCAAGGCTGGTTTTTCAGTCCAGAATTAAAAGTGTGTTACCCCATATTAACCGTATCAGTTTTTCTTTCATCACAGTCAAAATAGACTTGTGTACCACTATTTTAGTTGGCGTTTCACCAGGGAGCTTCTGTCCTGTTTTCCGTTTTCCCCTTTCTCCTCTAGTGGTTCCCCTAGATCAGGGGTCAGCAACCCTGGTCCTGGAGAGCCGCAGGGTGTGCTGGTTTTTGTTTTCGCCTTAATACCAGCAACTGATTCAGACCCAAGAAACCAGGTGAGGCGAGTTAACTGTATAATCCACTGCTTTAATCAATCAATTAAGTGCTGAGTAACGACAAAAGCCAGCACACCCTGCTGCTCTCCAGGACCAGGGTTGCCGACCCCTGCCCTAGATGATATTAGCGGTTATCACACAATCTGTGGGTGACTTGAAGATTCACTCTTCGCATTTGGTCCTCCTTCCCCCCTCCTTCACAGATCTAAGGGACTTTGACTGTGGACTGATTGTTGGTGCCAGACAGGGTGGTTTGTGTATCTCAGAAACTGCTGATCTCCTGCGATTTTCATGCACAACAGGCTTTCGAGTTTGCAAAGAATGGTGCGAAAAACTAGACCTCCATTGATCAGCAGTTCTGTGGGCACGAATGCATTGCTTATTAGAGGTTAGAGAAAAGGGCCTAACTGGTTGACAATAAGATGACCGTATTGCAAATGACCACATATTCCAACAATGGTATGCATAAGAGCATATCTGAACACACAACGTGTCAAACCTCTAAGTGGACTGGCTACAGCAGCAGAAGGCAAACTTCAGCTTCTAAATGTTTTAATTTAGTTATGGATGTTAGTTTAGGAATTAATCTAAACTTGGATAGCTAGTTGTTTACCAAATCTTTCCATTTTGTTACTACTCTCCAAATCTGTTGCAAAGTGGATCCCTGCCTATTGTAACCTGTAACTTTGCCATCATGTGCCTCAATTACATTAAATTTCCCAAGACAATTTTGAACTTGGTTGTTCATGACCTGCTACAGCAAATCGAACTTGGCATACTTAAAAAAAAAAAAAAATGTTTTAAGAGGTATCTTAAACTCAAAATGCCATTTAGTTTGACTTCATAAAGTGGCATACATAACTGGCAAATCTATATACATAATCTTGTATAAAACAGCCAGGTATAGTAAACTCAGCTAAAATTTGTCAGCATTGAGCACAAATATTAAGGAGACTAAAAACATAAACACAAAGTCAAAAGTTACAAGAATGTCAGCATCCCCTAAATCCAAATAGCCAAAAGAAAATACAGCAAAGCAAATGTAAATGAAAGATGCAATGAGAGAATTTCCCAGCTCTATGTAAGTAACATTCTTATATGAGCTTATATTAAATTGGCATTCTGTACCACCTCACCAAGAGAAATGAATTGTCTGTGTGGAATTCAGTCACATTACAATTATTACTTTGGCTGAAATAAGATTAACATGGGGCGGGATGAAAAAGGCACAGGAATGAAGATGCGATTCAAAGCTGGAATCATGCACCGATATCATGGAGAGGTAGGGGCATCACCAGGGGTGCAGTCACTGCCGGAGCAGAAATCGCATCGTTCGCTTCAGGCAGAGTAGGTGATGGTAGAGCACAGTAATGGCCTGAAGTTTATAACATCAAAATATAAAAGTGTTAATGACATATGTTATACCATTGCTGCAGTGTTGTAGCAACATTGTGAGAATTTGTTGTGATAGCTGGGTGATTCTCTTGCTGTGATGTGATTATCTTGCATCAGTGTGAGATATCGTGGTCAAAGGCAATGTTTTGCTCTGTCTGCAGATGTGAGCAGACGATTTGTGAATTAGACATGAAATTTTAATTTCAACTTCGATTTCAATCCCCTTCCTGTTTTTGCTTGTCCAGGAAAAAAACATGTGCATGAATAAATGAATGAATGAAGTGTATTTTCATATCATACTGCCTAGGCCAGGGGTCACCAACACGGTGCCCACGGGCACCAGGTCGCCCCCAAGGACCACATGAGTGGCCCGCAGGCCTGTTCTAAAAATAGCACAACTCACTAGTGAGCTGCATCTAAAATTAAATTTTATTCTGTTGCTATTTTTTATTGTTTCTTTTTTGTTTATTATACATGAAGTTTAGATACGTTTAGGTGAACTCTGACCTACTCTAGTTCAAAGGTCAGTATTGTGCGCGTGACAAAACAAACTGGTAACCCTTAGTATGACTCAGTACCCATGAATTAGCTCTCAGCTTCAAAAAGGTTGATGACCCCTGGCCTAGGCGGTCCAGATCACATGAGATTACATGACATCAGTTTATAATTACATATAAGACACAGAACTCCTGATCACATACTGTAGCAAAATGAATACAAACTTGGGGCGCTGTGGTGGTTGACAGTTAAGGCATGGGACTTTGGTTGGATGCAGCTACACACCGAGGACCTGCCAGATCCAGGCATGGGCTGCGCATGAGGGAGCAGCAATAATTGGGCCGCCACTCCGAGGGTGGGGGGGAGGGACACGGTGGGAGGATTGGCGGAATAATGGTCCAGGGTTAGAGACAGCATGGATTGATGCGTGTAGTTCTCATTCCGGCTGCCAGGGGGCAGGGTTGTGGCGGTTCTTTCCTCAGCAGCACACGGGAATCGGTGATTAACAGGAAACAGGGTACAGGAAATTGGGCCACCAAATTGGTAGCTTTTTCAATATGTAAGCGGAGCCTATTGAGTAATTGGCAAACAAACCTTTCAAAAGATGCCATGATGTATGCGTGTTATCAAAAGTCTTCATGAATAGTAACTTCATTTTGGGTATGTCATTTTTAAGCTTGTGTTAAGAAAAAGGGCAATACTTTAGAGGTTAACATTAGCTAGTAGGAAAATGAAATACTAACACTAAATACATTTTGTTTATCATTTTTAAAGTTTAAGGCTTGTTGAAGTTGTAGGCTACCCCATGTGTTTTTGTTAACTAACCAGCTATCAAAGTCTAAAGTTAGGTTACAATGTAAGTGATTAAGCTGAAACAAAACATTTGGTTTGCCACTCTAAAGGCTTAATAGCTTAATGTTATTGAATAAGGTGGTTGGCTAAGCAGGGCTAAATGTTAATCAAGTTGGTAGCCTACATTTCCATTTGGCCAGCTGCCAAAATAAAGATAACCATTCGTAAAGGGGATTACACTGACTATTTTTATTAAATGTGCAGAAATAGCCATGGTTAAAAAGTATTCCTGTCTTTAAAATTCCTAATTTTTCTGAGCGTTATCGACCAATCACATTTTGGAAAAATTGTGGATGACTTTTCTTTTTTTAACTGAGTATCAAACAATTATAGCATTAATACAATTGTCAGTTAGTTTGTTCCCTTTGCTGCATATTACTATTAAGGCATATTAAGGCAGAAGAGTTTTGTTTTAATGTTTCTTCAGCTGTTTTATATGAGTAAATACAGGATCTGAATACAATTGAGATGTTAGTAAATACAAATCAATCAATCGGTAAAGCTTAGTGCAAAATTAATGGATGATAAAACTAACATTAGTTACAGAAGAGCAAGTTTCAGTGACAATAGAGAAAGGACAGCTGTAAAAGTTGTCTATAATAAAGCGATGGGACAAACATTAAGGAGTGATCAAGCTAAGTTGCCTTTATTTTTGTAGTTGAGCTTTTTCAAATTGATATAATTTATTTATTGTCTGGAGTACTTGATTGGAGTAGCCTAAATTGCCACCATTTGGAGGAATTGAGTAGTCACATGGTTGTATCCCCCCAATGTCAAAATGAAACCTCTGCCCTTGTTCTAATCAGTGTGTGTTTTGTGACATCTTATTGTTCAGTCTTAAAACGGTAGAGCACAAACTTTTGACTTTTTAAATTGTTCCCTGAAATGCATGTTGCTGAGAGCTTCCAGATGTGTACCAAAGCTTGGGAATCATATAGGACCATGTACTGCAGGAGTCTTATGTACAGACAGGCACAGCTTGGAATTTAAACTCTCTAAAAGTCCTTCACTGACACAGCCTGCTAAGCTTCGGGAACAACCAACACAATGACCTATGCATGCTGTAGCAGATACCATTTGTTAATTTGTTTGTTCTCTGATTTTTTTTTGGTTTACCTGGGTTCACATTTTCAGTTAGGTTTATTTGTTTTCTCTGATTATTGCTGTCCATTTGAATACTTTAAAAGCTAAATGAAATGCAATGACCTTTTGCATAATGTTTTCTTGCATGTTTTAATTAAAAACAATCTAACAGTGCCTTTTTAAGTAGGCTAATAAACCGAATGTTGCTGGGCTTTTCGTAAACTGCAGCTTTGGTTTTATACCATTAATGTGTGAACATACAAAGCAGTTTGATTAGATCTTATAATTTGCAGTGTTGCAAAATATATTACTCATTACATATGCGGCTACTGTAACACAGTGGTTTCCATCTCCTTCATAATCAGTGGTTTAATTTCCTGTTTCTTCATTAGCTGGGAAGCATCTTTAATGGATTATAATGGGTATTTTGCTGAACAGAAATACAATAAATAAACAGATGGTTGAACAATTGTGGCTCTAAAACATAGGATCACTGCCACTAACTATGGTTTCAGGGCCAGATTTTTTCAACTTGATTCAATTCCTCATGAAAGGATATTGTAATTTTTTTTTGTCAGTATATCACAATACATTATGTTAGACATGTATTCTAAAATATGAGATTATGTCCATTAGTGTTGTGAGATTGTTGGAACAATGGATTCTCACTGGACTGTAAGAAATGTCTCCAGCCAAGGAATTATATTTTAATTGTAAATAATCATAAAATATCCTGTAATTGTTTTTGTGAATTAGTATTCATTGCCTGGCCCGATTTGTCCACAAATTGCGCTTTTCCTAAATGCACAGTACATTATCAGCACAGGTATTATTTTAGTACAGGCAGTCAACTACAATCCATTTTCTTTTTCAGACTACTCTTAACCACAGTTTATTTGCTTCTTATAATTCTCAGAGGAAAGCACTTTGCAGAAAAGCAACTTATACTGACAAAGAGCATCTCTCTTTCTCAGCTCAAATGAAAGCAGTGTAGGAACTACAACTTCCACATTCCCACAGGACAATTCCGTGACGTCCACCCCGCATGACGTCTATCTTAGTTCAGCCAATCCCGTAATGGTGGGAGCAATAAACATTCCCGTATAAGAGCAAGACACGTTCTTGGGATCTCTCTCTTCTGCTTCTTCTCTTCTCTTCCCTTTCTTCATTCCTTTCCTCGACGCACCCTTTTTGGCCATTCGCTTCGGCTCATCTGCTCCGAGACTCGGACAGAGGCTGAATGCTGCACAGCGCACTACCAGGCCTACGGACACACCTAGTTACCTCGCGGTAACTCCGTGGCCTATAGCGAGTGGAAACTGGTGTACGCGGAACGCTACATCAGTTTACTCCTGCAAAGCTCACCAACAAACAACAGCAACAAACTTTTCCACCTGGAAAAAGGACAAGCGAACATCCTTCCAGCAACCAAGTGGACCAGACGACAACGCGCGGCTAAGATGCCCCAGCCTGCGCATCTCTCCAGTACATTCACATTACCATCGCCGCTTCTACAAGGACAGCACGTCTTTTGGATCCAGCAATGCGTATGGACTCAGTAAGACAACAAACATTCAGGCATAGCCAGTGTTTAGTTTAGTCTAACTGTTTTTGTGAATCTGTGTTTCCATATTTGCCTTCTTATCATTGGAATGTATTTTGTTAGCTATATATGTATGTGAATTGATTCGCCGTCTTTTGCGCATGTATAGAGTAAACTACGCAAGTAGTCTTCTCACAGCTAACAATAACTAACACACCCACTTCACTTTCCTTTGTTCAAGTGACACGCGCGCTTGCGCCCGCCCACACGCACGCAGCGCTCACATACCCAACTAAATTTCCTTACTAACTTCCCGTTATGTTCTGTGTTTTACGTTTGTTTAATAAATATATTTTATTAAACCCCGGTGTCCGTTTTGGAATCACAAAGACATGAGAGCCGAGTTAAAGCAGCCTTTCGAAGAACTTCCAACCTTCAGGTTATCGGTATGTTCAATCATTAATATTGGTTATTTTAATTAATTAAAATACTAAATTTGTGGTTGGATATTTCTGATAACAGTAATTTTATGAGACTGATTACTTTTCGCAGTTATACTGCTACATAACATTAACTGGCTGGTTTCGTAGAGAGTAAAATCGCTACGTTATTTGGCGCCCCGTGCGAGGACCCCTACAGCAGCAACTGAACATTTTTATATGTATTGTGTCCGTTGTATGCAAGTAGATAAAGAGGCAGATAAGCTGCAAGTAGGTTTTGGGCTCAATTCTGACAGTTGAGGCTGGATCCATCACCACTTGCCTTTATCTTTCCTCTCCTGATTGGTTAACCACTGCATTATGGGTATTGTAGTACAAACATTTGGCAAGCCAAAGATGCATTCTCTAATGGACTAATTTGTGTTCTGCTGCTGCGGCCCATTTGCTTGAAGGTTCAGTATAGCTGAAGTAAAGACCTGGCTGAGCATCACCAGAGAGGATCCTCTGCACCTGGTGATGTCTAATGGTCACAGGCTTTAAGAATATATGTTCAATTCTTGAACCCTTTCGACTACAGGCGTAATCCTGAGCATACTGTATTGTTTTTTTTTCCAAAAAGAACATTTGGAGACTCCAAAGGGACACATGGAAACTAAATGATATTATGGGTCTAATGAGGTGTAAAATGCTGCATTTTCCTGACTAAACTTACACGTCCTTACACTTTTTAGGCTGGAAGATAAAAACTCTGTTGAGAATAGTCTATATTGATTGACTTGAATTGTCTATTCGTGGGCTGTCAGACTGAAATTCTACAGTTCTCGTTCTTCTGCTAGCTGTTGGTATGTTTCTGAATATGCTTAATTTAAATCATGTCATTACAACCTGTTTCCAAGGCCTAAATCTTATTTAAAGGCAAGGCAAAAAAACTATCTTCCATGAGATAATTTCTGAAAACTGAATCTACTTGTGATATGCCATTTTAGGTTCTGTACACTTCGTGAACCTGGTATTGTATCATCTGAATAACGCTGACATACTTAGTTCAAGTCAATACCTTTTTCAAAGAAGATTTGTGAATGTATTCTATTCATCCAAGCATTTTCCTATGGCTTATGTTTCTCATGGAACAGTTGCATGAGCCTCTTAAAATGAGTTCACTGTCAATTACATAATCAACATTGCAGGGTCTAGTTTAAATGCGAGTGTTACCTGAGTGCTTGGTTAATGAGCTATGAGCAGTTTCCGATAAAATGAATTGCTTAAAAGCCTGTGGGTTGCAGACAGACCTGTGGCAGGTGAATACAGGTGTGATTGAGCTGGAGTGAGAGGTGCAGCTGTGTTGTTGGCCTCGCTGCCTCATTAATACTGGCATTGGTCCTCTCCAACAGAATACTGCTCAGGCCTCTATTGTGTTTAAAATAGCATTCTCTCTACCCGTCCGTTCCGAGCTCAGCATGTTTAAACCACTTGTAAGTGGATTGGCTCTCTCATTTGAAACGGTTCCAGAACAGTCTTCCGGTGACTATGATCTGGGTGAATGTGTTGGCCGTTCTGCAGTCTGACAGTCACTGATAGCGGGAGAAAAATCCAACGGGCATTCTGTATGCAATGCAACTGTTTCATTTTGCCCTCGTGGTCTGGGTCCGAGGGTCAAATTAAATTTGCGGGTGTTGCTCTGAAGGAGGCCTTGAGCTCTCATCTTTGGACTTGGAAATCACCTGCTCTACCTTTAAAGGCTTTCTTAAATCTAAAGTTATTGAGGTGAGAGATAGCAAAAAAATAGCCCTGAAGTAAGACTTTGATGAAGAGGAGTAAGCAACTTTTGGGAAGGAGTGGTAGGAATAACATTCCAAAAACCACCTAAACATATTTCAGAGAGTGAAATCCAAAAGATATCCATGCGCCAAATGACTATGCTGTGTGTATATAATATAACACATTAACAGAAGGATACATTTATGTTAGGGTTTTTCCTTCTTAAAAATATAGAAAGACTAAATCTATAACCTGCTCATCTCTATAGCCATATGCATAAGGAGCAAGCCTGCATGACTTTGTGACATTTCACTGAGACTCTACCTACTACAACTGCTTTTTTTCCATGTTACACCCATCACAGTATACCATGGGATAGATAGAAGGACAGTCCACCCCACTGATAACACGCAGTGATTCAAATGTGCCAAACAAGTTGCTAGGAGGTTGTAGAACCAAGGAATCATAGCCAATCAGTGGTATAAGATCATGGTTGGTCAAATGCCATGCAGCACAATCTTGACAGATGTATTGAAAACACAATTTATTTGTGGCATTCAAGAGAATAAGTTAAGCTTTTCTAAAGCTCACTAGCTCACAAATGTCGTACTTTTACATTTTCGATTAACTTCATTTCTAGTCAAGTAAAATCAGTAATTTATTGTACCAGCTGAGCTGAGCTAGAAAAGGTATCAGGTTTGAGACCTGTTCTCACTCATTTCTCAGTTAAACCTGAAGTTTGCATTGACAGGGAAGCAACCATTCTGAAACTATAGAATGTCATACTATGGAATTATATTAATCTTTAATCATGGCAAAAATATATATTTTTGATTATGCTGTCATTACTGCAATAACTCTGCCTTCATTTATCTGTCATCTTGCAGCTGTTTTTATGTATGGGTGGGGGACATGAATGGCTAGGGTCTCAGTGTTGACAAAGCCATGACAATTTAATCTGTCTACCAAGGCTCCTTTCGGATCAAAGAAAAAGCATCATAATGGCTTCCTTGGCTGCCATTGGCACATGTTGACAAACATCAATAACAGACATCAAAAGGAAACCAAATCCTAGAATCAAGACTGGGTATTGAAAGCTTTCTTATATCTGCACAAAGGAAGATATTGAATACACCTGGGTCCCAGTGTGAAAGTGTGAAAAATCCCAGTTTTCACACTCAATACCTGGCTTGCACAACAAGCAACCACAGGAAGCGAACTTGGTTAAAATTAACTGACAGATCTACAGGTTTGATGTTCACTCAGACCATTCCAGATATACATGTCCATATTTGTGTTCTGGCTTTACAAGCTAAACGTACCACAGCCAAGATGAGTTTGGTCAGATATCTGCTTCCATGGATGTTGTTATTGCAAGATGTCTTGCTGGAATTATCTACTCATGTAAATTAATATACTATGTAAATTAAATGCTCTGCTACTGTCCTAAACAGTGTCTGCCTTCATCGTGTGACATTGTAAGGCGACTGTAAGGAATCCTTGTCAAATGTAGTACTTGTTTGTCTGTGGCTTTTTGAAGTGTGCAATAAAATTCTTGATGTATAAAAATAGAATAAAAATGTATCTTATAGTTGCACTTCAATATCCCAAAGGTGAGCTTTTTCCTCCAGAACTCAATGTCCGGCTAAGATTTATCAGTGCTCTCTTCTTGCTCTTAGGATTGCATTTGTAAAATGTATTTGTTCAGCAAATGCGTTCATTCAAATTTTACAATGTTCACCTCCTGCAGAAATACAGCCAAGTCATTATAGGTTTTATAAGAGATTTTATAATTGAGATGGAACAGATGATAAAGGGCACTGAGGCTGTATTTTGAAATAGTTGTTTTACCAGCTTTCATGTCCTTCCACTGGTGCTACACCACACTTCAACAGTCACTTCCCTTGCAATGTGTTGCTCTTAAGTCCTAAAAGTGTTGTTAACAGGACATGGAGGGGAACCATTGTGAGCATCCAGAGGATGGAGGAATTGTCTAAATCCATGTGCCAGAAAGACAGATGAAGAGTAAAATAATGTGTTTTGTGCCACTGAATTTCAAAAATGGAAAATATTCACTTATGGTTGTTTCAAAACATTACCCATGAGTTCAAACTGATGGAGTAAAACACATGGCTTGGTGTAATGCAAAAGTTAATCCCCAGTTGAAACCAATAAATAGATTCAATCAATTTTATTTTGTCTTCCATATTTCCAGACTAGAAAATAAATAGCATCTCATTTTGAGATGGCAGGTTTTATATGAACCATCATACATACTTGTGCCTGTGCATACGCTTTTTTATTATAATTTTATTTACTATAAATTGTGAAATCCAGGCTTCTATACATTTACTTCATGATCTCTCCTCAGATAACCTAAGAGATGGGCACCACTGTAGCATACACTTGAGGTGCAGTGCAATCCATTATATGCAAAGAACATTTACATTTTAGGCATTGAGAAAATGCTCTTATCCAGAGTGACTTACACAGTTTGCATTATTCAGATACAATCCATTTATATAGCTGATATTTACTGAAGCAATTCAGGCTAAGTACCTTGCTCAATGGTACAATGGCAGTTTTTTTTTTTTTTTGTTCTTGTTCAATTTCAGTAAATTTGTCTCTAGAGAATGCCATACTGACATCTACTTTTTCAGTATGAATTAAAGAAAAAGTGTAATTTTACAATTTTTCTTGCAAAATGTCTTATTTTCATTGTATAACTTGATGGATTTTCATCGCAGAATGATTGATTATTATGGCTGATACCAACACATTTTAATACTATGAGGTCTATTTGATATTTGATGGCAGAACATACAATACATTTGAATTTGACATTCGTATGTATGGTTCTGTAAAGTTTCCCAAATTGATTAAGTCAGGACCTTGTATTTTGTTTTATACAATCGAGCTACATTACAAAGTACATAGCAAATGCCTTGTAATTATACATACTATCCAAACACAACTCTAAAACTCATACTGTCTGCAGGCATAGTGTACCTTAGTTGGATGCATATGTGCATTTTACACGAGACATGAGAATATTGCTCAGCCAGTAGGGTCAGATGGTCACAGAACACTAGGTCATCTTCAGAAAGCTCATTGAGTTCTTAGTTATTCTTTCATGTAGCATTTGGCATTTCTATTCATCTGAAGGGTAAATCATTAAGCACAGATACGATTCTGCCATTCCAGGTGATACAAAGGAGTGTTAAGTCTGTGTGCCAGTCTGACCTATTGGATGAACCAAAGGTGAGTGAGAGCAGTGCATCCAAGTAATTTACAGTCAAGGTACGCTGGGCCTAGAATCAAAACATTGGGACTATCAATTTGAGTTTACCTGACCTGGAAGGTATCTGAACTACACAAAGTCAAAGGCTGTCAGGTGCCAGGACCGAGGAACCCAGAAGTAAGCAGAATAGATATCTTTATTAATTGAGACAGGCAGGTTGAATTCCAGCAAACAGATACAGCGGAGGTAATCAAGCTATAACAGGAAAGTCCAAACATGGGAAGGCAGTCCAAACATTTAAAGTACAGTTACCTCTTGAAAGAAAAACATAATAAAACATGTAGTTTTGAATCAAAATATATAATCATTCAATTTTAATCACATGCATCAAGAAGAAACTATTCACAATGCGAGACACATTCATTGTCTGTTTAGCTTTTTTATTTGACCTGTCCTTCTCTTTTTTGATGACTTCAGCATTTAATCTCATGGAGGGCAGGGAAACAAGCTTTCACCACAACTCCACAATGCAGCAATCTTTAAATGAGATGTGCACAGTAAGTGAAATACACAGAAGAATGCACATTGACACAAATGGGATATCATCAACATCTGCAGCAACAGATCATTTTGAAACAACTTCTATTTAAATTCCATGCCTTTTCAGACTATTAGTGCTGTTGCTTACACAAACATGTTGTTGAATTTTGTGAGTTGAGGTTGATCTGCCAAGGTTTTTGTGGCTATATGACAATAGTAGCTTTCATTTTATATAGACCCAAACAAGTTTTGAGATTGCAGGTCTTTTTATTTGCTTAAAAAAAAGAATAAAAAAAAAGAAAACCCATTGCCTTGACATCCAGCTTATACAACACTGATAGTTGTATAACGTTGCAAATCCATAAATTGGTTTTCTACATTTCAGAATATAAAATAAGGTAAATGCTTTTAAAACTCAGTGTGTAGGATCCATTTTGTATGTGTTAGTTTATTTTGCTTGCAGTGCAGTGTATTCAGACTACACAAACATAAAAAATGTTTTGGCTCTATATTCCAGTACATTGGATATGAGAACACAATGCATATGCAGTTATAATGCAGACTGTCAGCTTCCATTTGTAAAATTTACATCTATGTTGCGTGACCCACATAGGGTTGCAATTCCTACACAGTTCACTCAATATAAATACAAATGGTGCCCTACTCCATGAAGTATCTCCTCAAATAAAAGGACATAGTGTACATATGTTGGTGGCAATAGACCTAATGTTATACATCTGTTCTATTTCTTTATTAGCTTCACTTTAAGCTCTATGGGACTTGGATTTTATCCAATCTCGAGACTGAAAAATGATCTGATGCGGTTTAGCGACCGAATTTACATACGGTGGCTATATAAGCGACATCGCAGGCCGTCATTCTTTCTTCTCAAATTTTCAGCGCAAGGTTAGCAACCTAGCTAGAGACTTACGTTTCTACCACGCCGAAGTTCTTCGTCTGCGAGCAGAAACGCGCTGCTGTGAGGAAGGAGCTTTTTTTCCCGACTCAAAGGCCCTCGCTAGACGACGTCGAGCTCAAAGATTTCGCTACGAAGCAGTGCCAAGGGTGCGACGCAGCCGTGGAGGATACGGACCCTCACACTTCTTGCGTTATGTGTCTCAGCGAGACCCATGCTCTCGCGGCCTTATCTAAGGTGACCTGCACCGCCTGCGCTGCACTCGGGGCGCAGGAGCTACTGCGCCAGGCGAGCATGCACCGCGAAGACGCCAGTTGGGCTGACTTCCCGGAGCCTTTTGCCATGCACTCTCAGGAGGACAGACCGAACCTGCGCGATGGCAAGGTTCCGTCTGACACGGCCCATCTGGAAGAGGTGCTCCTAGCCCTCGCTAACAGCTCTGGGGACGAGGACGACGACCTCCTTCTCCACTCTAGCGATCAGGAGATCCTTCCAGACGACAATTTGGAGCCTTCCGGCTCTGTCGCTATCCCAACGGCGACGGGTGAGTTAGAGCACCACCCCTCCCTGTTGAAAGACTTTCCGGTCGTGATGAAAGAGGCGGCGACCAGAGCGGAGCTCCCCTGGCCCCCTCCTCCTGCAGCGCCTGTAAACCAGCTGGTGGCTCCAGTGTACAGGCGTGACACATCGAGGCACGGTGTGCAACCGACCCCCGTCTGCCCGTCTGTACAGCACTACGTGCAGCTTACCTGGGACAAGCCTTTCTCTACGAAAGCCCCGGTAGTGTCTTTTTCGCCTTTCACGGCGGTCTCGGGCGGTCTTCTTGCAGAAGCCTGCGGTACAGTCTGCACTGCTTTCAACCAGGTCCGTGTTCAACCTTTGTGCTTGGACTCAGAAGTGCAATCAGAGCGGGCTACGCGTTCAGTACCTAGGGCTCCGGCTGAACTCATTGTCAATGATGGCGCATCTCTCTCAGGAGAGAATTGCTTCCCTGAGAGACCATGCTTGCCGATTTCCCCCAGGTCGCTGCATCAGTGGAATCACGATTATGCGCCTGTTGGGTTTAATGGCGGCAGCAATCGCCGTGGTTCCGTTGGGATTGCTACGTATGAGACCGGTGCAATTCTGGCTCAAGCGAATGCATTTCGATCCAATGAGAGACCGCGCAAAGCTGTTTCGCATTTCGCAGTCGGTTGTGAGAGCACTCTCGCACTGGCGAAATGGGCGAATGCTGAGTGTCGGTGTGCCAATGGGCGCTACCTCCACTCATGTCCCTGTATACACAGGCACCTCCACCAAGGGGTGCGGTGCGTTCTGCAATGGAATGATGGTGAGCGGGTTGTGGAAGCCTCCTCTGCCTCATATCAATGTGCTGGAGATCACAGCAGTATGGCTTGCATTACAACGTTTCGAACCCCTTCTTCGGGGCAGACACGTTCTAATCAGAAGCGACAACAAAGCGACAGTCGCTTACCTAAACCGACAGGGCGGCACCAAATGTCCACATCTACACCGGCTGGTGGTGAGGATCTGGACTTGGGCATACCCGCGAGTTCGCTCCTTACGGGCGCTCTACGTCCCGGGGCAGCTGAACTGCGGCACAGACCTCTTGTCTCGGGGCGGTCCCTCCCCCCTAGAGTGGTGTCTTCACCCACTCGTGGTAGCGGAGGTGTGGTCACGCTTTGGGAAAGCGAGAGTGGATTTATTCGCCTCCCGACAGAATGCGCATTGCCCATTATGGTTTGCGATGACAGCAACCGGCTCGCCCCCACTGGGAGTGGACGCGCTAGCCCATTGCTGGCCCAAGGGCCTCCTTTATGCCTTCCCTCCCTTTGGTCTGGTACCGCAGGTACTAGCCAAAGTGAGAGAGGAGAGGAAACCCCTGATTTTGATCGCGCCAGATTGGCCGCACAAACAGTGGATGGCCGATGTAGCCCTGCTGCTGACCGGCGTCCCGTGGCGACTTCCCCAGCGCCGGGACCTCCTGTCACAGGGGGCGGGGACCATTTTTCATCCCCACCCAAGCAGGCTGCGCCTCACGGCTTGGCCCCTGTTAGGAGCAGGCTCGTGAACATGGGATTGAGCGAGGCAGCTGTAAATACTATACAGCATGCTCGCGCTATCTCAACTACAATGGCTTATAAAGGCAGATGGGAGGCCTTCGAGACTTGGTGTCTCGAACGCTCTCAGGACCCCCTGGTGTGTCCTGTATCCGTAGTGCTCAACTTTGTGCAGAGCCTACTTGATAAGGGGTTATCTTTGTCCACGTTAAGGGGGTATGTCTTCGCAATTTCTGCGTGCCATACTGGCTATGGTGGCTCTACGGTGGCTGCCCACCCCCTGGTAAAGCGTTTTATCCAGGGCGTCCGGCGTCTGAAACCCGTGGCCCCACCCCGTGTTCCGCAGTGGGACTTAACGGTGGTACTAAAAGCCTTGTGTAGCCCTCCTTTCGAACCGCTGGAGAGCATTGAGTGGAGAGCTTCGTCCCTTAAGGTGGCGCTGCTTCCTGCGCTAGTTTCTGCTGATTTATGCGCCTTGTCTGTGCACCCGGACTGTCTCTCCTTTTCAGGATCTGACAGAGTTGTGCTGAGACCGAACCCTGCGTTATCACCACGTCCTTCCGCTCACGGGTATTGGACCTGGTGGCTTTCAAGCCCCCTCCTCATGACGATGAGGAGGGTGCTATGCTTCATAAACTTTGCCCAGTGCGTGCTCTGTCGATATACGTACGATTTTCGCAGCCTATTTGACAAGCAGATCAGCTGTTTGTCTGTTATGGTGCTGCTGCTAGAGGAAAACTTGTTACGGCACAGAGATTTTCCCATTGGCTTACTCACGCAATCAACTGGGCGTATGAGTGTATGGGCTTGCCCCCTCTGTCGGGGGTTCCCGCCCACTCTACTCGAGGTATGGCAGCTTCTCGGGCACTTTTTAAAGGGGTCAGTGTGCAGGACATTTGTACAGCGGCGTTATGGAGTTCGCCATGCGCATTTGTACGTTTCTATCTGCTGGATGCATCGACACCGTCGGTTGCATATGCAGTCCTGAGCTCAGCGTCCAATCGGACGTAGCTGCTGCTCAAACACATTATGTGCGACGCTTCTATGCGGTGGCTAGAAGCGTGCATGTTAATTTTGACCATCTCCCGGCTTGGGTATTCGGTAGCTGGTTTACATGAACTGAGCGCTGGGGATGGTTGTGGCTCCTCGGTTTGTACAGTCCCCCCTTTTTTTCATACATGAAAAAGGGCTGGCTATTGAGGGGAGCCCCTCTTGATTGGCTATCACTGCCATCGCCTGTTGTTCTGCATCAGGGGGCTGATGTTGACGACAGGGCGTGGGCTATAGGGTTATTAGCTTAAAGTGAAGCTAATAAAGAAATAGAACTTCCGGGTACAGCGGTACCCATTGTTCTATGAGTTATTAGCGAGCTTTAAGGCCCTGTCGCTTTCCTTCGCTGAAAATTTGCGATGTCGCTTATATAGCCACCGTATGTAAATTTGGTCGCTAAAGCGCATCTTTGCCCTGATTGGCCATCAAGATGGCGTTGCGTAGATCGTTTTTCAGTCTCGAGATTGGATAAAATCCAATTCCCATAGAGCTTAAAGCTCGCTAATAACTCATAGAACAATGGGTACCGCTGTACCCGGAAGTTATACATTGGCCAAAACTTGATGAACTTAAATTGGCGGACATATGAGCTATGATCAGCAAATTGTTGTTTTATTGTCTTGTTGTTAAATGCATTACTCTGCAATGCAATAAAAGCACCTTCTAAAGAAATGTATTCTTCATGACACATAGTGGCATTTACATTTACATGTATTAGCCTTTGGGATTTTTATAAATCGTTATACAAAATTATTCCTTTGTATTGAGAAGATTGTTTATTTTGCAAACTCAAATATGAATATCATGCTGGATAGAGCTCTGCATCCACCCCCTGCTTTTATAATAATGTATGTGAATCATAGCTGGGGTCAATTCCATTTCAGTTGAAATTCAATTAAAAATGGCCATAATTTTATGTGAGGATTTTTAAACTGAAGAATCAAATTGCAATTGCACTGAAAAGGAATTTGTCCAAGATACTGAAAATCCTCCCAAAGCACTGATCCTCAGTCCTGTGAACTGCCCCACTGTCTGCAACCCAGCCATGAACCCGAGACCATATGGAGAAGGGTAATTGGTCGTAACGTTGCCAAAAATGGCCAATCCGGCACTTGCAGTATGCCTGCTCATGAAGTGCACTCTTCTGGCACATTAGCAGCACAGCATGGCTGGTGGACTGCAAGGTGCAGGAAGAACGCTTGTGTCGAGGGATTATTACTGTACGTGCTTTGAAAGAGGTAGTGTGGTACTAAAGGAATGCTCTTGTTCAATGGCCCCCTGAAGAATGGCACTGCTCAATTAATGGTCAAGAAGTTCTTGCCCCCAACATGTACTCACCATTGTTTATCGATAAACCAGGTTTCCGCAGGCACTTTTAGAAGCGGTGGGGGGGATTGGTGTTCATACAAGCCGATTGTGTCAGAGCAATCAGGGAACACTTAGTCAATGTAACACCTGGAATTGGAGTTCTGCACAGTGGTGAGTTAAACAGTAGATTACTAAAGGTGGATTGGTCATTATGGATTTGAAAACAACAGACCCAGCAAGTCCTGAAAACCTTATTGGATGTCTGGGGGGGCCGTCTGTCAATCGGACATGCATCAACGGAATAAATTCCAGCAGTTTGCCCGTGTGGAATCCGGCCACTGAGGAGATGGCAGTACAGTTGTAAATGTCGCGGGGTTCATAACAAAGACATGACACATCAAATTTGTCCTTTTCAGCCTGACTCTGAACCCCTCCCACTGCTCAAACTAGAGATGTCAATGACACATTACCATATAATACAATACACATACTAATTTCCTCTTGAAAATAACATCTGACTAACACTTTTTTTAAAATTATTATTATTTTTATAAATTATTATTATTATTTTTTACCATAGACAGATGTACCCTAGCAGGGCTACACTGAATGTGATACAGGGCAGGATATATTGTAAAAGAAAAGGACAAATACTTTATGCAAACAGAATGTTCTGGATGAGTGGGACAGTGAATCAACCGTACCGTAATTATCTTACTCCACTGACATAATGCTTTGTGAGCTGAATAAAATACAGTGTCTACAGATGAACACAGCAGCATATTGTTTTTAAAATAGGATCTAAAAACAGTATGGCATCATGCATTAAAATATGATAGAGTAGTGATAATAGTAATGGTACAAAGTATTAACCATCACAGGTTCAAGGTAAAAAATAATCAACTAAAATAAGAGACACAATAAGCAAAACACAATGAAAACTATTAGGCTACATCTGGTGTTATTTGGACAGTATACAAAATATACTGTCGGATTCCTTGGCATTCATTTTGTTTGGTGTGACATGGCTCGCTATTGTGTAGCTTTCTCAGTGCATAGGCTACTCTGAATTATCTCAGACCATCTGAGGAGTGAAGTGGAACTGTATTGCAATATGGAAATCACTGTCTCCATGCACAAATGCAAATGCCGTCAATGCCCAAAGTTGCCTTGGTATGCACAGCTAATAGGAATGCAAGCCTCTCTTTGCTGGTTTACTCAGAACCCTTTGCTTTGAATGCTGCTCTGTGTCTGTGTGTGATGAAGACACTGTTTCCTGAGATTATTAGAGTAAGTTAGCTAGTAGTTAGGTGTGCTGACTGTTTCGTTTTTGGATGAAACAGGATTATAACTGATTAGCCTCATTTCTCCTGTTATGTTAGTGAGCTGAAAGCTGTAGAGCTAATTTCTTGGTAGATTGCTTATGTGGGTGATCTAGCTCGCTCTTGATAGCTAGCAAACTTGCCAGTGAACTAACGTTACCTAACAAGTTGGAAACTTTATTTGGTCCTAGCTGGCTAACTAACAAACTAATAATAGTAACATTATTTTACAGTTATTGAGATCAGAATTCCAGAGCGGAGGGAAGACAAAAAGGCTTGCTGCTTTATGAAATGTACCACTGGCTCAGTATTTTAGTTTAGGTTGTCTCAAAAGTTGGTTTGATTTGACAGCACATTGTGTGTGTTGGGATATTAAATTAGCAATGGCCCTAGCAGTGGACTAGTTCCTAATTGGAACTATAGTACAAAAGGGAATATCTAGCTGTGGCTTTAAACTACTTCATTTCATTGTAATTCAGATAATAATGGCACTATAAATGGTTTAAATTGAAATTTGAAAGAAATTGATTAAATTAAACAATTAATGAAATTAAATTTAATGAATTACAAAGGAAATCTTAATTTTCTAGACTAGGCCAGTGAGACCGTAATCTGTTGTCTGGCCAAATACCCCTAAATAGCTCTGTCTCCTCATTCTTTCCTTCATGAACACTGATCTGAAATGAATTGGATAGTTTAAAGCAAACTAGATGGTGTTTTCACCCCACTGTCACCTTTCCTGCGTTTTTAGATGAATGCTCATGAAAGAAAAGATGGGATGAGAAGAAACTATTTAAGAGTTGTGTATGTGTGCTCATGTGTACACCATCTAAATAAGGTAATCTTGCCAAATTGCCCATCTCAAATTCTAATGGGCAGAATGAAGCAGATTGATGCAGGCACCACCGTCTGAAATGGGTATGTTTTGTTCAACACATGATTTGTTAATATGTTTGTTTTCATGGTCTTCTCAATGTGCCTGTTCTGACACTTAAGAAAGCATGGCATTCAATTGAGACATGAGTGAATTTGGCCTAAATAAACATCATATTTATTCTCTATGTATTCTTCTCAATGTGTGCCAGAAGATTTAGTTGTCAGTTTGCATTTAGTTGCAATTAAATACAGTTACATTTAGAAGTCAAAATCTTAAAGAAATTATCCTGAAACTATGCAGTCCCCCCAGTAAATATCTCCCATTTCCTGCATTGAGTATTGCTGTGTTGGAAAAAGTCAAGGCAGGCTGGAAGATTAGCTGATGAAATGATTCAAAAGTCACGATGCTGCTCTACATGGCTATTGGTGGTTCTAGTGTGGACCAGTAGGGGTGACGTGCTCTGATTCGCTCTCTGACTGCACACAGCCACCATACCATCACAATCCCATCACAGGTTTCATCCTGCTTTATTATATACGGAGCGTACTGTGAATCCCGATTGGTAAACTTCCACTGGATTCAGCAGTGAGGGAGCCTTTCCATTTGAATTAAACATGCTGCTGCTTCCAATATGCCCACTGAAATAAAAATAAAAAAAGCTGGGTAGCAGCAGGTTTAATTTTGTGTATAGTCACCACACATTCACAATAAAAGAGAGAGAAATTCACCCTGAAAAGGGCATAAATCCAGTATTGACAGTGATCATTAGTATCTGTCTGGATTCATGGCAGGAAAATGCGCCAACTTTGCAAATATCTTACCCGCCGGTGGGCCAGGTGTCAGGCTGGATTCATATGGAGATAGAAAGCAGACTTGTTTCTGATTAAAAAATGCTGCACTTTTTATTCTCTCTGTTCTTTGCCATGACTGAATTTAAGAGTGCGAGACCCGCATGAGGCTGGCTCATCCGCCTGCACACATTTGTAGCCTCACTGTTGCCCGGCTGCTGGGATTGTGTTCATCAGAGCGTAACATTCAGGAGATTAATTGCAGCGATCATGCACTGGATAAAGCAGCTTTTTTATTTATTTTTTGGCTGATTAGGGGAGTGGCTTGGGACTGCTCAAGCTTAAAGGTTTTATTTAGAGAAATGTTCAGTCCATGATTTATGACCTATTAATATATTCTGAACACTTGAGAAATGTAATAGCAATGAGGGCTATTGCATGGGGACTGTCGGATTAAAATGGGACAATAATAGCTGATTTTATTCCACGCAACAAAAGAGATGCACAACATGAATAGAAAGCTGTTAAATTAACAGCTTTTATGTTGATTTTTAAACGCCTTTTATCCCGAATGTTAAACGCTCGATCATCCCCGCAATGCAACGCTAGCCACAGCCTATATTGGTGATTCAGAAGAGTGCAGAGAAGCTTCGGTTCTCCCTGCAAAGCATGTGATTTCACTCACCACCTCTTTGCCTATGACAGCTGGGCTCAGACAGTCATGGGTTGGAAGGAGAAACTGCATGTAACAGACAAGCTGCAAATACCTGAATGCCCAGCATGAGGTTGCTGGCACGTGATGAGACATCGCTGTCACAGTGGGCTGATACCCTTCGTCCTGGGCACTGCCAGCACCAATTAGCAAGCGTCACCCTGTGGGGGTGCCGTCCCCAGCCAACACTGGCATGATCTGGATTCGAAACCAGGCTACGGAGCCCTGCCACGGACTTGTACGGTGCCTTTACCGGATCACCCATCCCACAGTGGCCTTAATTTAACATTTGAACAAATTTTGGCAAAGAAGCCATGGAATCTCCTTAAGGAAGAATATCTGATGGGTTTCATATATGAGGTCCTATAATTTTTGTGGGGCAAGTATAACTGACTGCGGAGGAAGTTCGCATGGGTGGTCACTAACAGTGTTTAAGCTCTAGAACTTGGTCTCTGAAATTCACGCCTCTCGCATTTACTTAATTAAAGGAGATGCACTCACTTTGATGCTAAGGCCGTGGCACTAGCAGATAAAAAACACTTATTATGAGCCGCTGCTTCAATCATCATCACAAATCCAGCCCTCCACTGGCTGCAGATGAAAGGATACTTCCACCAGAAGTATGATCGAATCAAATTCTACGATGGACTGAAATTCAGATTTCCACAGAACGCTGGGCAGCCCAGGGGAGACTTTAAAGGGAGACTCTTATTTTATTTTAAAAGATAAAATCAAATCGGGTATCATTTTTCAGTGAACCTTGCCACTCTAGAAGAGCATATATGCAGAAAAATGAGTTTTGGCCTCTGAAGAGGAATCAAATTACTGAATATGGCGAAATGCAAAATAACATAAACATAAAGCAAATTAATGTACACCAACTTGTTAATGAAAACAGCCAATCATGTGGCAGCAACTAAATGCATAAAAGCATGCAGATGTGGTCAAGAGGTTCAGCTGTTTTTCTGACCAAATGTCAGAAGTGACTTCGATTGTGGAATGATTGGTGCCAGGGTGGTTTGAATATCTCAAACTGCTCATCTCCTGGGATTTTGCAGTCTCTAGAGTTTGCAGAGAATGGTGCGAAAAACCAAAAACATCCAGTAAACATCAGTTCTGCAGGCAGAGATATGTTATGAGAGAGGTCAGAGGAGAAGGGCCAGACTGGTCGAAGACTGTAACACAAATAACCACACATTACAACAGTGGTATAAAGAAGAACATCTATGCCAACACAACGCGTCAAACCTCTTAAGTGGATAGGCTACAGCAGCAGAAGACTTAATAAGTCTAAAAAATAAGTTTAATAAATACCTAATAAAGTTCTAACTGAGTGTATAATGTCTCCCATATTTTTCATTCCTTTGCAGCTCTTTTTTGCCACCTGTGTCTGAGGGCTTGTTTTTTCAAATGCAGCCATATATGGCTCTTCTTTTGTATGGAAATTCAAAAAAGGAAATTATATTTCCTCTGAAACTGGAAAAGTGAAGAAATGAGAGTCATAACAAATGAATATACCCAAGAGCACAACCAGAACCAAGAGTGACATGACACAGTTAATGCAGTGATGAAATGTGTTGTAATCTACTACACTCAGATGCTAATTCTGAGAATCCTAATAGCTATGCTTTTTCTTTAATGTACAGGGGTTATGCTCGGGGACTAGGATGTCCCCATAAGTCAATTTCAGCAAGTATATTTCATTAATTTATCAATTAATCTTTGACTTTGGAAGTCCCACTCATTTAATATGCAGGTCCTGTCCCATGCCATGACTTTGCTAAATGTATACACAACAGCTCAGTGGTTCTTCCCCAACAGCTGAGTTGATTCTTCCCTCCTCCCAAGCAGCCGTGTGGGGGGGAAGCCCTCCAGGCAGGGCCCACGTGGCTGCTGGCTCGCTGGTGAGTGATTACTGTGCAGGAAATGAGCCCAGAGATCGGTCGTTAAACCCCCGCTCTGCGGCTCTGTCTCTGCTGCTCCAGCGGGAAAGGGGTCTCCCTCAGAGACCTGGCTGCTCGCCATACCCGCCGGTAGCCCCAGAGGCCACTTTGGGGACTGGAACAGGCCAAATGAACTATGCAAAAAAAAAAAAAACGTAACCCATTTAAAGTCAGGTAAATTCTTGCAGGTTACTGGCAATTAAATAACGGTCATAAAACTGCATGTGCATTCAAAGCTTCAGCAGACCCTCTAATTGAGAGAGACTTGTATAAGTGCATTCAAAAAGGTTTAGGCAATAAAGAGCTGATACCAAGTCATTAGAGTCACAACCAATAGTAGTTGTATAAACAAGCGTCACATGGAAATAGTAAAAACATACACGTGCAACATGAAGTGTATGCTTAGATTTTACAGTTACAATTTACATGACACATGATTACTCATAGGAACTTGTTCAGTTAAATGTTCTCAGGGAATTGATGCTGGCAGAAGATTGCTGTACAGGCCTGATGAGGCGAACCTCATAATCTCAGCTTGGAGTACGCTCCATAGCACTCTCTTTCACGACAGGAAACCCACAAACCCTATGGGATACAACCAATCAGCAGATTGTGGATACATAATATCAGCCGCAAATGAATATGTGAGCAGACCTTGGCCAAATATTTATAATATAATAAGCATCTTATAATATAATAAGATGCCTTTAAAACATACCTTCAGATCCCTGTGAATGTTCAGTGCAGTGCACATCAACAAAATGTACAATCATCCAAAGGTTTACCATAATCATTTTTGGTTTTGTTGTCAAACTGCACTTAAAATGGGCCTTCTGCTTTTCCAGAAGTAATACTGATGGTCTCCACTCCTGCAAGTCACTCTGGATAAGAGTGTCTAAGTGAATGCAATGCAATAACTCTGTTCTGAATATGAGTGAAAATACTGGCTTCAAATAATTATATGACCAATGCCTGAATGAAAATGAGCCAAATGCTGTAGTAGCCAGTCAAATAAGACTGAACATGTGGGGCTACATCCAGAAATAAGCTGACTACTACTGGGATATGCAAGGCAGAGACATAGTTCCTCCTGTTGCTTGTGTGGGTTTAATTCAGCCATGTTGCCTCAGTTACCATAGCATTGATTCTTCACTGAAAGAAGAGCCAGGTTCTCACAGGTTAGCAGTTGCAATCAGTGAGAGTGAGACCTCTCCACCTGCCCATGCTAGCCCTGTGGCCTGGCACTGTGTCACCTGTAGAGGGTAAAACAGCCTCTGCTTCAGAGTGCACACACTTCAGCTCCAGGCCTCCTGCCATGTGTGAGTGAGAGGCACAGTCCAGAAAAACCACGGGGCTCAATCGCTGACTCCAAACTAGGGTAGGAAAAAACCCCCCAAAAAAACATAGTGTAGTGCTTAAGGTACATGACTGGAACCCACAAGGTTGGTGGTTCGATCCCCGGTGTAGCCACAATAAGCCCTTGAGCAAGGCCCTCAACCCCGCATTGCTCCAGGGGAGGATTGTCTCCTGCTTAGGCTAATCAACTGTAAGTCGCTTTGGATAAAAGTGTCAGCCAAATGACCAGAAATCTAATGTAACAACAAAGTTACAAGTGTCAAGAGGACCCTAGAGTCCTAGCATGACCATACAGATACAATTGGAACTATCAACAGATTCAGCAGGTTATTACTAGCATTGCATTCTTAATGAGTGAATTACTGTACCACCCCAAAAGGCAATGAATGAATGAATGGGTTTGAATGGCATTAAAAACACTGCGTTCAGCCAGCGACGACAGGCGTGCGAACGGCGATCCACGTTCTGCTCTGCATTCGTCGGCGAGCCGTGCGACTTTACTGACAGGACCTTTCAGCGCAGTGCTCAGTTTGATCAGCATCACGCATTCCTTTAGATTCTCTGGCAGCCTCCCAGATGGACTTCAATATTGTAATCTCTCATCCTCTAAGGGCTGTGCAACATTTTATTTTTCATTTCCAACTCAGAGATGGCTTACTTTCCTCATAAAAAAGTTTATTATTTGTTGTTTCTTGCCATATCTGATTGCAGCAGGGTTACAGGAAAGCAGGGTTACGCCGGTGAGTTATCAATGAGAACCGCTTTCATTACTACCATTCAGTATGAGCACTGAGGGTTTGAGAGAGCAATTATGCACATTTATAACTTTTTTTATTTATTTGGTGGACTGAAGTAAATTATTGGACTGTTGCATGACACATCCCATAAAACACCTCTCCCAGTGTTTGGGTAAGTCCCGGAAATCCCTGGTGAACTGGGTTCCCACAGTCTGCTAGCTCAAGCTTCATATTAAGAGCCTTCCTCTGCCTCATGTCTGTGTGAGGTCTGCTGGAGAATTGTGGTGTGAAGAGGACCACCAGCTTGACAAGACATTGTTTTAGATGGAGTATTTCTGCTTTTCGGCCCTCTCCTAAATCAGATTGTCTGAGAAACAAGAGCAGCTGGTGGACACAATTGGCCATTCCAGATTAGGAAGCAAGCAGGTAAAAAAAAAAAAAAAAAAAACTCTAATTAAGTAGATTACTAGTGTTAATATGAACTGGAGTAAATTTAATCAGCCATTTAATATTTTTAGTTCCTTAATGAACTGCTTAATTAAGCTGAATAGTTGAATTGTTTTGCTTGAATAATTAGAAACCCTTTCATTAATTTCATTAATACAAAAAATGCCCAGATGCATACAAAACATTTTTTCTTTGCTTTGTTTTACTTTCATTGTTATGTAATGACCCTGTTATGACTTACCTTTTCAGTTTTCATAATCACACTTCACACGTTGATGTAACACAAAAAAATAGAAAGAAAGGAGGGATGAGAAATTGGATTCTGCTGCCTATACATTCGTATGATGAGAAATGGCTACCTCTTGCTCTGCTTTCCATATCTATTTCCATTTCCTCTGAGGCACAAAGACTCTCCCTCAGAAATAATGAGGTACCTCTCTGTATTCCCTTACAAAGGGAGTGTGGGTGAAGAACGCTCTTCTGAGTGATATGCAGTAGGGTTCATTGCAGCCCATGGGTTTCTAATTGTCTGAAGGAACAAGGTCCTTTATTATAAGCTTGTGCATCTTCATTTGCAGTACAGGTGTATGTTCCACATTTGTAAATAGATAAATATATGTAAAATTATAAATACAGTAGATGTATATGATTGACATGTAAATTTTATAAATGTCACACTATACATCTTTTTCCTATATCGTATTGTATTTCTCAGGGATGCAATATGTTCTATGCTTCATTAGGTTCTTTGGTTCACATTTTGTCACTAGTCAAGTCTTCTTGCCTTGCTAATTGGTTGCCATCAGGTAATAAACATTTTTGTTCCCTCTTCAAAACATTAAACCTGTCTTTAAACATATTCAAATGGAAAGTTATTTTGATAAATTTTGGCTGAGATATAAAATTTGTGTTGATGTCCATACAATGACATGCAGTTCCACATGTGTTCTATATGTTATGGTCAAAACAAACTGGGGGGAGTCATGTGTAGTTCTAAGGAACTCAAAGTTTCTCTAGCAAATGTTTTTCAAAATGTCAAAACACATGGGCAGTAAAGTGTGTGAAAGATGTCCAATTTGGGGAATAAATACCTTTGTCAGGGCATAGGAATTGTGGCAAAGCTCACAAATTCAAAAAAGTCCACTACCATCAAAATTCTACGACCACCACCTCACAATAGCACAAATTTACTTATACGCCCATATGGCAAACAGCAACCTACCTCAATGGCCACTGCAGCATTCTAAAAATAGGCTGGTGTGGGTGCAGATTTTTGTTCAAACCAAGAAGTAAAACACCTGATTCAACAAATAAGCAAGATCTTGATTGAAGAAGACTATTTGTTCATAATTACTTGTTAGCAACTTGATTTTATAAAGCATATTACAGCTTTGATGCTTCAGACAGGAAACATCAGTGTTCAAGCAGTAAAAGAACGTGGACAGTGTTCTGCGAACAAAATTACCTGAACCCATTTTAGGTAAATGCAGTTGCAGTGCCTGCAGTATGAGGTTGAGGAATGGCGGAGAGCCAGGAGCGACTAAGGGTAATCCCTTGTAAGGGGGCACGCGAACGTGTCCGCCACTAAACCCCGGAAGGTACAGGAAACCAAATAAGGGAAATAGCCCCAAAATAAAGCAACCCTTAAAAACCAGGGCGAATAACCCAACCAAAATGAGTGCTAAAAGGCGAGCTCTGCAACCCCGGACCGGGGATCCCAAAATAAAAGTACAACCTAGTATAAAAGACTAGGTAAGCAAAATAAAGAACCGTGAGTTGCAGCTCAGGAAAACGCACAAACCAAAATACATACCTGGGACAACGTCCCTCACCCACAGGCTCACACGAGCTGAAAACAGAGAAAAACAAAGGAACCTATAGGAAGTGTACACAACACTAGCGAGCAGAACACCTTCTTACCTTATTTTCTTTTAAATGAATGCGAAAACCCAAACCAGCACAATACCTGACTCCTATAACCACTGAGTCTACCGTGTGCTTTACTCGCTTGGTGACAGAGCGAACAGTGACACCAAAGCGTCGACCAATTGTCCGCGAGTGCTTTATATACAGTTTCAGGAGGTAAGGTACCATTGGCACTAATGAGGGCCAGGTGAAAATAATAACGCCCCCCTCGTGGCCACGACCGGTACTACCTCCCAACCCTGACGTGCAGTAGTCCAGACATTCCTACAGTGAGGCATATCTAGATTACCAACCGGGCATGCAGGACACATGCCCTGGAGCCCCAGATCACCAGGGGCCCAAAAGATTCGGAGTATATTGCCGTCCACATCAATGGCCAATAATTTTTGCAACATCTCATTAATTTCAATTGAAATGTGCATATATGGCTCCTGGGGCCCTAGCCACAGGCTCTATTGACATGGGGTCTAGCCACAGTCATAATTGACAAGGGACCCTAACCACAGTGTCTATTGACATGGGGCTTTGGCCATGGTGTCTATTTACATGTAAATCATTCACAACAAATTACATAAAAACAGCATTGCCAAGTACCAGGCTACTAAATATTATGTTGTAAATTGATTATGCTCAGGAGCTATGATAGCATATACACTGGGTGAGAACTTTATTTGATATTAAACTTACGTTCTGTTGCTGTAGTCTATCCTCTTAGAGCTTTGACACATTGTCTGTTCAGAGATGCTCTTCTGCATACCGCTGTTTTAATGTGTGGTTATTTATGTTACTGTCACCTTCCTGTCAACTTTGACCAGTCTGGCTAGCATTCATTCTTCTGACCTCAATGCATTTTTGCCTACAGAACTGCTGCTCACTGGATTATTATTTTTTTCACACCATTTTCTGCAAACTCTAGAGACTGTTGATCTTGAAAATTTGGTCTGAAAAACATCTGAACCTCTTGACCACGACCACCATTGTCATTAACAAGCTGGTGTGCAGGTCTACCTGAAAGTGGTCACTTACTGCAGAGTGAACTGATGGTGAGTGAAAGCAGCAACTCAGCCTTCTGACCACTAGGAGCCCTTCAACAGTTACACAGCCTGTGTCATGACTGACATGATGACATCCAATGAGACAAAATGTAAATCAACCAATTGAGCATTTTGTGGAAACCTCAGATTGGTGGCTTTACATCTAATCTCCAACAAAGGTGCCAACAGACTGACACAAAATTACAACAGGTTTCTTTCAAATTGAGCTTTTTTGGATTATACACATTTACACTGATAACAGCATCATCAAGATGCAAGTACTGGAATATACATGAAGTGAATGTTTTTCTCTGAAGACTCAAATCCTGAGGAAACTGTATCTTTACCAACATCAAAGAGAACCTTCTGAAAATGACATGCTTTTCAAATTCGAAGTCTGTTTTAAATCTGTGGCACTATTAACTAACAAAAAAGAAAAAATCAGGAGAGTGAGGTTTAGTGAACTGGATAATGTGTGGAATTACAATGTACAATGTACCTGCCAATCACTGAACTATGTAAACCAATATTACGATTTTTTGCTTCACTGCAAATTTTTGTTTTGTTCGAGGAAAACTATTTCTTCAGAAAGTGACACAGAGTAAACTCTTAAACTGCTCACTGAAACACACCACAACCAATCAAGACAATGAGAATTGACTTTGTTCTCAAACTTCACATCAGACGTCCCCGCAGATGGAGTAAAATAAATAACTGATTGATTATTGGACTGACTGTGGCTCTTTACGAGTTTACAAAATTGATTCATCTTGGCAATTACTCCCTCTGATAATTTGAAAAGTCATTCAGCACCCGAGAATCTCTTCGGAAAGATGGTGTTTGTAATGAGATGAACCCCACATGGCCTAATTAGTGAGAGAGCTTCATCACTCTTGCAGCTAAAACTGAAGGGATATCCAGCTTGTCAGGAGCTCAGGTAGAGACACATAGCTCTCCTGCCATTCAATCACAAGGTAGGAAACCTATTTATGGTGTGTTCCACTTTGTGGAAAAAGCCAAGCACTGCTGCGAAGCAGGGACCAACTGTTGCCAGACATGTTGGCAAGAGCCCTCTGCAGCAGAACTTGCACGCAAATAAGAAGTTGAATAATTTGCACTGGGACACAGCATCAGTGATGTAACCTGGGGGTGCTTTTATCCAAAGCGAAGTACAAAACGGTGATTATCACGGTCATACAACAAACAACCAAACATGCCAAATGACGTACAGTTCATATAGGATTAGTTGTAAGGCCATGAACATATGTCCAGTACACAAGTCAACTACCATACCAAGACAACTACAACTTGAAGACCAAGAACTACAGTACCGAGATTAATACAAATTCAAGTCTTTCAACATCAGACACCCTTACCCAGGTGAACGAGCCAGGGTGGATCTGCCACATCGGTGGAGTCCACAGCTGCCGCGGTGGATTTGATGGCTGATGCAGTTGCTGATGAATATGGGGCAGTGGTACTATAGGTCAAAGAGTAAGACACACACCCATATGCTCAATTCAATTCAATTGAATTTTATTTGTATAGAGCTTTTCACAGAAGACAAGGACACTTTACAGAGTAACGGAAGGGTAGAAAAATACCAGCTATAAACTCCCAGATAGTACATGAGGAAAAATAATCTCCCGATAGTAGTGTGGACAAAAAACTCCCTGTTGGGAGGAAATCTCGGGAGGAACCCGGCTATAGGGGGGATGCCCATAGATTGAGTTGATACATCCAGGCCTGTTGATGTAGAGTAATTTATTTGAATATAAATGGATATCAATATGTATTATTGCAAGAATAAATGCGTATTTCATGCAAACCATACATGCACATACCCCTGCATGCACGCACTCATGCAAACACAGACATGCGTGCACACAGAGAAACCCATCTGCACGTTTTAAAAACTTTGCCAAATATCCCATCTTGATAAAAACTTGACATTCAGAAAACAAATGTCATTGGGTCTAGAAATGGAATGACTGGACAGACTAAAACGTGTGTGTGTGTGTGTGTGTGTGTGTGTGTGTGAGAGAGAGTTCTGTAAACAGAATACCATTCAAATTCCATGATTGCAACATGACCTTTCTCTCAGCATCCCCAATCACAAGTAAAAATTATGGCTATCTGTGTGTCTGTGGAGGAGACATGAGCACCATTGTGTTTAATATGTTTGGGGTCCGGCCCTTGTGGTTAAACTTTACTATGGGTGAATATATTATTTGATATACACAAGATTTTATGATTGGCCCTTATGTCACATCTGAACCAATGTTGAATCACTGAGTTGGCATAGTTTTAGTTACTACAACATTCCAAAAAACTGTATCATAGCAAGGTGTCTTTAACCCTTTCCACTTTGCCCCCAGAGAGGACACTTTCCACCTACTAATCCTATAAAAGTATTTCCTGCATGCACATGGTTGAAGACTTAAATGCACATTCATGTCAGAGCATGTACAAAGTGTACACAAGATACAATAAAATACAAAAAAAATGACAAAACACTTTATTCAGTGCAAAACTATAAAAACATAATCTAAATATCTAAAAGTCAAGGACCAACCCAGAACTTTACATTTGTGCACAAACTTGATGTCAACTTTTGAGCAATTTGCTTTCAACAAGAATTCAAATTCCACATTAGTTTTCCCAAAACTGCAGCCGGATGTCCTCAAGTATGTCCAATCACTCCAAATACCAAACATCTGCATATCTTTTTGTCCAGACAGAAATGATCAGAAATGCTTATTTTTCTATTACAACAGATAATACATTATGTCAAGAATGTACCTTCACATCTGTTTTATTCACATATATGAGAGTGCTTTTATAAAGCATGCCCAAAGTGTTGAAGTGATTACTCACGCTAATGCTTTCGAACGAACCTGCATCACATTTAAAATGGAACTCAAAATTGGTTAGCCAGAGCCCTGTTAGCTAATACAATTACAGGTTGATCTCAGTCCAATTCCTGTAATTGCCACCTCATGCGATATGGACGTTGGGTTGCATTTTAGGAGGCCAACTCACATAAAACTATTTGCAAAAGTACAATATTGGAATATACACAGACCGAACATAATATGTCTGCAGTACCACCAAACAACCCACGCACGTGCTAAAAGAAACTGTCCTCTGATATTGACGTATCCTACATGCATGTAGGCACAACAACCAGGTAAATACCCCCAAGTTAAGCTAAAAACATAGTCTTACAATGACATAGCCCACCCCTATGGTGAAAGCTTAGTGTAATCTGTGCAGATTTATGTTGGACAAAGATTTGCCTGCAACACAAATGCTCATTTAATATTCATGCCCGTCTGTATATTCATTCTGCTATGCGAACGCAGTGATATTCGTAAACTGTCTGTCACCGGAATATGACACATTACACCTTGATGGAAAAGGGTAGTAAACCCTGAATTGACATGGCAATGTATTTACACAACAAGAAACCGTTCAAGAGGACATTCGCTTGGGTATACACTACCACTCAAAGGTTCTGTTGTTTTTTTGTTGATTGTTGATTAATTATTTTCTCTGTTTCATCAAACGACCTCATGACTTACCAGTCTCTCCTGGCGGCATTCTCTTCCGATGTCACTGCCGCCAAAGCAAAATACTATCAAACGCAAATTCAGAACTCTGCTTCTAACCCCCGGAAACTTTTCTCCATTTTCTCCTCTCTCCTCAACGCACCGCCTCCTCCTCCTCAGTCCTCCTTCGCTGCTGATGACTTTGCTGATTTCTTCGATGAGAAGGTCGCAGTCATCCGCAGATCCTTTACAACCGCCGCCCCCCTCACTGTGCCGTTCCCCCCCTCTAGGCCCATCCCTTCCTTTTCCACTTTCTCCCCCCTTACAGACTCTGATGTTTCTCAACTCCTGCTCTGCCACCGCCCTACAACCTGTGCCCTTGACCCTATCCCCTCTTCTCTTCTCCAAACTATCACACCTGACATTCTCCCATTTGTCACCTCCCATGTCAACTCCTCCCTGTCTTCCGGCTGTTTTCCGGCATCCTCCAAGAGGGCCCACATCACTCCGCTGCTAAAAAAGCCTACCCTGGATCTCATTCTTCTAGATCTCTCTGCTGCCTTCGACACTGTGGATCACTCCATCCTCCTGTCTGCCCTGTCAGCAACGGGCATCTGTGGCACAGCCCTGGACTGGATTGAGTCCTACCTCTCTGGTCGCTCCTTCCAGGTTGCCTGGGCTGGTTCGGTATCGACACCTCGGCCCCTCACCACAGGAGTTCCCCAGGGCTCAGTCCTTGGCCCGCTTCTTTTTTCTCTCTACACTCGCTCCCTTGGCCCTGTGATCACTGCACATGGGCTATCCTACCACTGCTATGCGGACGATACCCAACTCTTCGTCTCGTTCCCGCCGTCTGATACGCAGGTTTCAGCCCGTATCTCTGCTTGCCTGAGGGACATCCAGAGCTGGATGGACAACCACCATCTAAAGCTCAACCCAGGTAAAACTGAAATGATATTCATCCCTGCTAATACCTCTCCCCATCTGGATCTCTCCATTTCCCTCGGGGATACCACACTCACGCCGTCACCCAGTGCAAGGAACCTCGGCGTGGTGATGGACAGCAGACTGTCCCTTTCCGAGAACATTGCGGCGGTGACCCGGTCTTCCAGGTTCTTCCTATACAACATACGGAGAATCCGCCCCTTTCTCACCCCCTACTCGACCCAGCTCCTGGTCCAAGCGATGGTTCTGTCCCGCCTGGACTACTGCAATTCCCTCTTGGCTGGCCTCCCAGCGTCCGCCATCAGACCCCTCCAACTCATCCAGAATGCAGCAGCTCGTCTGGTCTTCAACCTTCCCAAATACTCACATGTCACCCCCCTGCTTACTTCCCTCCACTGGCTGCCTGTCATGGCTCGCATCAAATTCAAAACATTGGTGCTAGCCTTCCAAGCAGTTAAAGGGTCTTCCCCAGCTTATCTGCAAAAAATCATCAGACCCTACACCCCTGCCAGACCTCTTCGTTCAGCTTCCACAGGCCGCTTGGCACCTCCCCCTCTCAGAACCTCCACCTCACGCTCACGACTACTGTCTGTTCTGGCTCCACGGTGGTGGAACGAACTCCCCGTTGAGGTCAGAACTATAGAATCTCTCCCCACCTTCAAGCGCAAGCTGAAGACACACCTCTTCAAACAGCACCTCTCCCCATCCCTCCCTACCTCCCTGTGAACCTTAATTGTTGTCTCTGTGACTTGCTTTGTGTATCGGTATTTTAGTTGGCTAGGTAAGCAGTGTTTGGATAGTTAACTTTGGTGACTTTTGCTCTGTTTGTTTGTTTGTTCAAAAAAAAATAAATAAATAAATAAAATAAAATGGCCCTTGTCCTTATCTTTGTTGTACAGGTAGCAGTTGAAATTGTACTTACCTCTAGGGTCTTTCAGCGAACTTATCCCTGGTTATGGGTATGCACTTTGTTGTACGTCGCTCTGGATAAGAGCGTCTGCCAAATGCCATTAATGTAATGTAATGTAATCAAACAATTCACATGTGGTCAATACGAAGATTCTCAGCTTTTATTAAAGAGTGTTTTTATACATTTATACAATTTTACCATGTAGCTATTATAACACTTTATATACATTTCAATGTTTGAGTCAAATGAAATAGTCAAATAAAATAGTCATGTTTTGTATTTGGTTGCATGTATTTGTATGCCATGATATCTATCAACATCACCAAATCTCTAAAACCACTAAACCACTAATTGCCGCCACTTTGCATTTAATTGGATATCTATGGGAATTGGGGGTTGGGACTTGATTCAGCTGTAAATTATGCTGATACAGTATGGAACACATTTGTGGATTATATGGTTTTTAGTCATCAAGGGTCCGAGGTCTTTGAATTCACATGCAAATTGTTTGTCTTATTTCCTCAATCAGAAAAAGTATAAAAGGGCAAGGTGTGTCCAAACCTTTGAATGGTACTGTAGTCCCGGCAAAAAGATAGTTTTCTCGAAAATGGCTTACGGATTGTGACAAACTTCAATATTGGAGAACAGTTCCTCATAACCAGGTGGGATATTCGGTTCCATAAGTAGGTCTGTTAAATAACACGCAATAATAATTTGGGACATCAACGACTTAACCACAAGGGGCCAGCATTTATAGGGTTAAATAAAATCTTCAACTATAATGGAGTTTGAATTCCTATTAGAGGTGATATGTAATAATAATCTTAAGTGAAGTGAAACCAAATCAATGACCTCAATATAACGATGAATAAAAGAAAAATGCCATATTTCAAGCCAATTAGAGAGATCCAGATCCAGAAAATAATTATTAGATTATTCTGTTTACATTTGCAGTCTGGAATGTCATCACATACATACCTCATATCCTCCAATCCCACCACTCCTTTGGGCATCCTTTCTTCCTTTGTTGCAGTGTCCAACTTTAAAACATTAAAAACTCTTTCTGCAACTCCGCAACTTGGCTTTAAAAATCTTAAGCCAATAGCACTGTTTGTACAAGACTGACATACAAAAATGGAAAGATTATAGATGATGCCAACTTCATTGCGTCATCCAGGAGACAATTCCTCTCTGAGTGTTATAAATGCAGCACTCCATTGATCTCTGAGGGATGGTGGATTTAATACTTTGACACAATAGACAATAAATTATTCATCAGTCTGTTTTTGCTACTGTGCTGCATTATAAATGCTTCTTTAAAACTTTAATTGTAAAACCTCTGCATCTTTTCATGCTCAATTTATGTCAATTGAGAGCAAGTGAAGGTCAGAATTCAATGCTAGTCCCTGAGTCAAACAGGGCACAAAACAGGGCTTTTACAAGATGAGAGAACTTGTGAAAGAGAGTGTCAACACTTTACAGGAAAAAAACATTCATAAGATGCAGCGCAGGCCATACATATTTGGACAGTGGTACAATTTTTGTTCTCTTGGCTCTGCACTCCAGCACATTGGACTTGAAATGAAACAACGAATATGGAGGTAAAGTGCAAACTGTCACCTTTAAATTGAGCACACTGACATCCATATGGGGTGATCATGTATGAAATACTTCCTTTATTTATATATTGTCCTACATTTCAGGGGACCAAAAATATTTGGACAGTTGGCTTATAAGCTGTTTCTGATTAGTAAATTGTATTTAATCACTGCAGATATAATGAAACTTTGGAGGACCAGAGTTAAGGAAGTTAAGGAAGCCATTATAAGGCTGAGAAATATAAATAATAATAAAAAAAACAGCTAAAGACATAAGCCAAATAAAGTTACCAAAATAAACTATTTGGAATGTCATTGAGGAATAAATTATTCCTTCAGGGTAAAAAGAAAGGTGCATGTTTTCTCTTCTAAAAAAAATGTGGTTGAAAGCATTACATGTGGAAGTTTATCTCTGAGAACCGTTTGTAGAACGGAAGGGACAACAACTATCTATTAAACTATTAATTAAATGTCAAAGTCTGAGATCAGTATCTGAAACTGCCATCTAGATTATGAGTTATTTGATTGTTTCTTTAGGTGTACTAATGAGATTTTACTGGCATGCCTTTTGAGTCCATTATTTGAGTGTATTATGAGAGCTCATGCAAGGTTTGATTATTGCATTCTTTTCTCATTTCTTAATTAAAAAGTGCATTGCTGTGCCAGGCTCTGGAATTTAATTGGCTCATTAGGAAAGGAGAAGCTTGTAATCTTCAGTGTTTGGCCGATACAGTTTGAGGGAAATAAATAAACAAATAAATAAAGAGACTAACAGAATTTATTTGACAGTCTAAGATGTCCCTTTAAAGAGGACAATGAACTTTACATTTAAAAAAAAAAAAATACCATCATTCTTAAGACCATTTCTTCTTAACAAGCAATGTAAATGATTGCAAACAAATTGTGTGTGTATGTAGCGTCCTCCAAAATGATTAATAAATAAATCACTTGCTAAAGATGAGAAAATGATAATTCACTTTATTTGCTAATTATGTTCATTTATAGTACAATTTCTGAGAATAACAACTCGTTTTGCAATACTGCTTTCCCAAAAAGCCATCTAATCATTATATTAAAAAATAATAATAATAATAATAATAAATAATCTGCATTTTTCATGTTTATCATTGTCTGTATGGCTTCCTGTTTTTCTGGAGTACTAAAATGAGTAAAACATTTGAAGAAAAACCCATGTGGACATGAAACTGTCAAAAGGAGCAAGACAATTTGTTGTGGTTGACCTTCGTAAGACAGTTGGTGGTTACAGACAAGCAATTAAACGACATAAACAGTACCACTTTCCACAAGCAGTAATTAAGAAGTTTAGATCTATTGGAACAGTGGTAAGCCTGCCTGTAAGAGGACACAAGTGCATCTTTCTCCCACGCAGAGTGGGAGAGATTGTCTAGAATGCACAGTCGGCCACAGTTAGAGAGCTACAAAACTTGGTTGAATCTTGAGGATACAAAGTCCTTAAATCTATGATCAAATGCAATCTACATACAAATAGGGCTTAAATTAAAACATTTTGATGGTAATCAACAAAAAAATAAGCAAGCTGAGATTTTGGTGTTAGAAGTAAGATAGTCATGTCTATGATGAAATCTGGTGGTTGATTGTTTGGGGTTGTGTATCTATTGGTCCTGGAAGTCATGTCCAGGTAACTGAAATCATTCATTGAAATCATGAACATGAATATTAGCCAAAATTAGTTCCCTCTCCTGGCATCTCAAGCTTGGCTGGAAATGTATCCTTCAGCAAGACAATTATCCCCCCCCACCCCCCCACCCCCCCCCCCACACACACACAGAAACACCTTAAAATCAACCAAGAAATGGTGAGCTGACCATAAAAGTGGATGGCTGTTGTGTTGCAATGGCCATCTCAGTGATCAGACTTTACTTCAGAACTGAACAGTTTTAATGACAGAAGGCAGTGGACAAGTAGACAAAGAGATCTGAAACATGTGAAACATACTCTATTGTGGAATGGTCAAAGATTCCCGACAGTATCATAATACAAATAGGAAATTACTTGATGTTGTCCTTGTGAACAGAGGGCGCACTAATTACTGAAAACAAGGGTTTAGACATCTGTGTTTTATTATTTTTGGTTTTATTATCTGTATTTATTACTATTTTGTATGTTCCATTTCAGAGCATTTCTATGAAGTAATGCAAATTATCTATTTCTAAACCGATCGAGCTGCCAAACAGACATTCACATAGTAAACCTGCTGTGTTTGGTGGTCCCCAAAGCAATTCAATGGTGCTTCATTTTAAAGGCAGCAATCAGAGGAATAGATCCTTCAATCACAAGCCATGCTGTGAATGGCATGGCTTATTTTTAGGAGGAATGGGAGAATATCTGTTTGAACTGTCTTAAACGTACTCATCACACATTACTGTATTTCTAAAATATCTGACCACTGTGGACAAATTGGATACAATACATGACATTTCAAAATGGAGGTCTAGTGTACCAACCCTAGGAGGGAGTAATTGGTAATTGAGTGAAAAAAGTGAAATAGCTGTAATTAAGCACAGTTTGATAATTACAACCTGCAGCGTTAAGGTAAAAGGAAAAGAAAGGTACAAATGTTTATTACAAAATCATTTGAAAAGTACATTTTGTTATTTATGTCGAGGTCTTGGCTTTTGTTTCCTGAATCAGTGTTGTTGCTTGCATTATGAAGCCTTGGCTTCAGGTTACCTGAAACAGACTGACATGATTATATTGTTTGTTTGCATCTTTATTTTCCTCAAACTGCAGAGCAGTCAGCTTTCTTCCACCGACACTGTACTTTTCGCAGTGTTATCAAATTATTGTTCATAGCTCATTGTTCCTTATGAATGGAATGCTATGAACACATTATAATGGAAGACCTGAGTTACAGTATTTCAGTTTTATCTTTCAGCTATAAAATACAAAAACTACAGCAACCTTTTTATTCATATAGCTTTTTTTATTAAGGTGTTTTTTCCATTTTTCAAATCATATAGAAATAATTTTTAAGCTCAGAAAGCCCTCTATTTATTTGATCCAAGGGCACACGCCTTAAGCTTATTCCAGGAAACTATATCTTGATTTTTCTTTCTCCCTTTATTCAGTCTGTCACTAATTGGCCATCACTTTTTATTTTAATGTACAACTTTCTTCTTTCACAAATACTGATGTGATATTTCCAAAGGCAAACAGCCACAGCGAGCAAGATCTCCACTGCAGGAAATGGATGTGGAAGATTATTCAATGCAAGGTATTTGTTTTATTTCCCTGTGTCGCTGGCTGTGTGTTACTAAAACAACTTCAATACTGCAAGGGCTTTGCATGGACCCCTGGCGGAAGAACCATTCATAATTTAGCTTTCTGATGTCACTGGGCCAGTTCATAACAGTTTAATAATTTAGTGTAGCATAATGAAAAGTCAAAGTTTCAGACAAAGCTTGGGTAATGATAGAAGAAGTCTCATATATTTCACATTTTCCCTGTGCACCTCCACTGTATGTACCACAAAACCCTTCTCCGTGTTTAAACTGATGGCACACACGACATAACATTTCATTGCCGCCTCTTTGATTTCTAATGCTAATGGAACCATGAATGAATCCCTGTCAAATGATTTTGTGAATACAGATTTTGCTTTATTATATGATCTAAATTGTCTTGGGAAGAAAAGAAAAGTGCCTGAAATGACATAATGAAACCAAGGTAAATCCAGAGTGTCTAACACAATACTCATTTTCTTGTCATGTGTTACATGCAGGGATACATGCATTACTGCAGTATAGTGTCTCTATGTGTGTCGGGAGGGGGGTGACATAAGTTCTACTGTATCTTGTACATTGCACTTTTAATGCTTTATTATGCCTGGTCATTTCTACTTGTATTTCTCCTGCTCACTGAAATCCATTTTATTTTCCAAAAACACATTTTATCTGCGGTGGTGGTAATACATTTATCTGGTAACAGAGATCATTTAGCAGCTCTGCTTCTTTTTTTCTCACACTGTACTGCAGGGTAACACAGTTATTTTCTTTGGCTCTCTCTCTCTTGTTCACAAACCAAAAGCTGTTTTTAGTACATGTAGGGACTACAACTTCCACATTCCCACAGGAGAATTCTGCGACGTCCACCACGAATGACGTCTAACTTGGTTCAGCCAATCCCGTAATGGCGGGAGCAATAAACGGTCCCGTATAAGAGCAAGACACGTTCTTGGGATCTCTCTTCTGCTTCTTCTGTTCTTCTGCTTCTTCTCTTCGACGCACCCCTTTTGGCCAGTCGCTTCAGCTCATCTGCTCCGAGACTCGGACAGAGGCTGAATGCTGCACAGCGCACTACCAGGCCTACGGACACACCCAGTTACCTCGCGATAACTACGTGGCCTATAGTGAGTGGAAATTGTTGTACGCGGAACGCTACATCAGTTTACCCCAATAAAGCCCAACAACGAAACAGCAACGAACTTTTACACCTGGAAAAGGACCAGCGGATCAGACGACAACGCGCTCGGACACCATTCACAGCACCATCGCCGCTTCTACAAGGACAGCATGTCTTTTGGATCCAGCAATGCGTATGGACTCAGTAAGAAAACAAACATTCAGGCATAGCCAGTGTTTAGTTTAGTCTTAACTGTTTTTGTGAATCTGTGTTTCAATATTTTCCATCCAACCATTGTAATGTGTTTGGTTAGCTACATATATATGTACGTGGATTGATTCGCCGTCTTTTGCGCATATATAGAGTAAAACTACGCAAGTAGTCCCTTCTCACAGCTAACTCTAACTCATTACCACACCCAGAACTCTAGCGACACGCGCGCTTGCGCGCGCCACACACACGCACACACACATACCAAACTAAATTTCCTTACTAACTTCCCGTTAGTTTATCTGTTATGTGTTTGTATGTTTGTTTAATAAATATATTTTATTAAACCCCGGTGTCCGTTTTGGAATCGCATAGACATGAGAGCCGAGTTAAAGCAGTCTTTCGAAGAACTTCCAACCTTCAGGTTATCGGTATGTTCAATCATTAATATTGGTTATTTTAATTAATTGAAATACTATATTTGTGGTTGGATATTTCTGATAACAGTAATTTTATGAGACTGATTACTTTTCGCAGTTATACTGCAACACAACGTTTAACTGGCGCCCCGGTTTCGTAGAGAGTAAAATCCCTGCGTTATTTGGCGGCCCGTGCAAGGACCCCTACATATTTTGGCGCCCCGTGTGAGGAAGACTAGCTTTGGCTCAAATTTCATGTCTTGTGACTTCATAACGAATTCCCCTTCCTAATTTGGAGCTCTGCGTGAGAAAGACGAGCTTTGGCTCATGTCACGTGACTCCAGAACGAATTATCGGCATTCTTTCTCAGCTAAATTGCCACCAGTGCAATTTTTGAAAATACCGCTAGATGTCACCCTTGTACCATTTTTGAAAGCCTGCATGAGCCGCTTTCTCAATATACTGCCCCCTCGTGTAACATTGTGGCATTACATTCGTAATCTTACACGGTAGTTTGTTGATTGGCATTTACCTTCCGGTATAATACGTATTATCAATAATAGTATTATTAGCCGCACTGTATTATTAATTATAATTACTTTGTCAAAGTAATTTTAATAATTAATTGAATTTTACATTTAAATCCAAATTTAATTGTAATTTCAACCAATGACATTCTGGTATTTAGGATTAATGTGATCAGCATCACAGTTCCTATTTTACGGTCTGAATATCCGCCATATGTTCGGTCATTTTGCTGTTGTTGCATTGCAGTACCGCTAGTGCAACTCGAGTCCCTGTGTGATGCTATAGCTACCTTGTACTATAGTTAGAGAATATTCAAAGAGCGTTTTAAATTATTTATCCTTCATCACAACTTGTATGTTGGATTGTGATTTTGGTGAACAATTCATTGCCAACTTTTAGGAGCTCAAGGCCCTTGTGAAATAGTTAACTTCAAGAGTACCCTCTTAAGTTACTGATTCAGCTTTTAGCTTTATTTGGCGTGAGATATGGAACCCATATCTATTGATGAGTACCTTTCCTTTTTAGCCCAAGGTTTAGCACCTGGCTACGTAGCTTTCCTGAATCAGATGAACCTCACTGATTGTAGGAAAGAAATGTTCTCCTTAATCAACGAGAAAGGTCACTCCCCCACCCAGTCAAAAGACCCAATTCTAAGTTGTCTGGTCTTGAATTTTGCCAGACAGATTAGTCTTGCTCTGAAGAGCAACAAAAACTTAGAATCAGAGATGGCATACCTCAAAGGACAACACACCAGTGTTTTACTTGAGCTTCAAACTGTTGGCAAGAAAGCAGTACAATACTTGCGTGATCTGCATTCAGCCGAATCAGATCTTTGTTCCTACAGAGAGGAATTATTTCAGTTGAAGAGTAGATGCCACAAGCTACTGCATCCACTCTCTTCTGTAAGCCTGCTTTCTCAGGCTTGCCCAACTCCAGCTTCTCCTGCTTCCTCCTTACACCACAAGGCAGGGGAAGGGGGGTCACAAATTGATTCGGGTTTGTCAGATCCCGGTTCCACAACTTGCTCTGATGGACACTCGTCAGTCTCCTCAGATTGCAGTGCTGTTGACCACCCATGCAATGGTTTGCCCACCTCTTCCCTGGAGAGGGAAAGGGGGGACTCCATCCCAACGGTGGTCCATCTCCGCAAGGGAGAAACAGTCAGGCAAGTACAGGACTGCACCTTCCATGCCCACCCCTCTCATGAGGAGGTCAGGGAACCCTCCCGTGGACACGGTAGAGGAGATCTAACGTTATTAATTGGGCACACAAAAAGCAACGCTAATCCCGCTAGCTTTCCCTTTATAACTGAGAGGATAGGTGACAGCTCTGTACAGTACACTGACAGCGACAATTCATCTTCTGCCAACCATTGTGAGAATGACTGTTTTGTAGCTCCGCCCCCTAAACCAAACCGAGGACGTCGAGCTCCGCATGAAACGCATTCACATTCAAATGTGATTTCAGTCTCTCCTTCTCCAAACAGGCAGACGAGTGCAACTTCACAGGGTCTTCGCTTTGAGGAGCTAGAGGCCATGGCGAAGTATGTCCACACATTTGACCCCAAGGACTCCAAATTTAACATTCAGAGTTACTTGAGAGAAGTTGACTACTGTCTCTCGGATCTGCCCAGGGCAACCGATCGAGAAAAGGTACGACTGGTATGGAAAACCTCTACCAGAAAGATCCATACATTTATGGAACAACTTCCACCACAGGTTCGTTCCAGCTATCCCAAGGTTTGTGAAGCATTGGTAGCTGAGTACCTGCCACGGTTTGATCAGGCCACAGCCATGATCAAATCTGTGGAGGTTAAACATAGCCGTACAGAAAGACCAAAAGACTTTTACCAACGTCTTAAACATGCTTTTTTCCAGGGCAGAAACGGACCAGGCTTAGATGAAGATCAAGCCTTCAAATCCCTTTTTGTGCACAACCTGCACCCCTGTGTCCGAACTCATGTTTCACTGTTTTCAAGGGGCCAACACTCAGCCCTTGAATTAAGAAATGAAGCCCAAATGGTCTGGGACACTTTAAGGATTGTGCCCAGGAACGAGGTATTGGAAACAGCTAAGCACGTTGTTCCAACCAAGCCCGCCGGCACTTCCCAAGTTGCCCCATTAAAATCTAACGGCTCAAAACAACGGCATGTGAGTAAGTTCCCGGTTAAGAGCCACCGTGGTCGCTTCTCACACTCTGATTCCAGCCGGAATTGGAGAGAAGACCGACCCGGTAGGCCCAAGCCTCAGAGTCACCAGCATGATTCTGATAGGGAAGATACCTTGTCTGAAGAGAGCTTCTTCAGTTCCTCTGAGGACAACTAAAGCCTCTAACCTTTGTTCAGTAGTGTGTATGCCTTGAGTAACCACTCCAAAGAGCTATCTGGTCTTGTTCAACCTCCATCAAAAGATGTTGAATAAGACTGATCTATAGCCGTGGTCTCCTCACAGGCAGACTCCCAGCTGAAGCTTTGACCACTTTCTTTTGCACACCTTTCCTACCAAAGGGGGGTGGCAAAATAAACTGGTAGTTTATAGCAGCCACTTAGATTTGCATGTAGCAGCAGCAAACGCAGATCGTAAGTAGGTACTGTAGAGTTAAATCCGACACCTGTTATAACTCGTAAACGTTCATTGCTTCTTTCTACACCTACTGAACCATCGTAAAGTATTGCTTGTAGAAACTACAGTGTAATCTTTACAAGTATATTGCCACACCCCAGTGTGCCTTACTCCACCTCTTCCCCAAGCAAGACAAGACCACTTGTGAGCTTACCACATCATTTAGAAATGAGACCACCTCTCCATTTCCTTCCTGATGACACAGCCATAAGGTTAAGCTTGGATACAGAAAGCTGCCCTAATTTGAAAATGCCCCCACATATTTCAGATGACAACCCTCATCAGCAACCTGACTGTAGGGACTAGAACAATTGGTCAGTCTGAACAAGACTTCCAAAAAGGCTACAGCCTCTCCATCCTAGACCCCTACATCATCTGAACATTTTCATGGCTGGGTCATTCCTGTTGGTGCTCCACCTTCTGGACACCATCCAATAACTAACAAAACACCTGAACTAACAAAACGACTAACCCTTTCACCAAGGTTTCTCATGTTTTGTGACAATGTATTCACTGTTCGACCTTAGTGTTTCACATTGTTTGTATCATGTGTTTTAGACCAGTTTAGTTAATTGTTGATAAATGCCTGGATGTTTGTCAGTCAATTGTGAACTGTGTTACCGACCCAATGTACTTGACCTGTGGACTGTGAACTGACTTTTGTGCTCTCGAGGAACACTGGCTTCAGCCGCATCCTGAGACCACAGGGGGGATGTAGGGACTACAACTTCCACATTCCCACAGGAGAATTCTGCGACGTCCACCACAAATGACGTCTAACTTGGTTCAGCCAATCCCGTAATGGCGGGAGCAATAAACGGTCCCGTATAAGAGCAAGACACGTTCTTGGGATCTCTCTTCTGCTTCTTCTGTTCTTCTGCTTCTTCTCTTCGACGCACCCCTTTTGGCCAGTCGCTTCAGCTCATCTGCTCCGAGACTCGGACAGAGGCTGAATGCTGCACAGCGCACTACCAGGCCTACGGACACACCCAGTTACCTCGCGATAACTACGTGGCCTATAGTGAGTGGAAATTGTTGTACGCGGAACGCTACATCAGTTTACCCCAATAAAGCCCAACAACGAAACAGCAACGAACTTTTACACCTGGAAAAGGACCAGCGGATCAGACGACAACGCGCTCGGACACCATTCACAGCACCATCGCCGCTTCTACAAGGACAGCATGTCTTTTGGATCCAGCAATGCGTATGGACTCAGTAAGAAAACAAACATTCAGGCATAGCCAGTGTTTAGTTTAGTCTTAACTGTTTTTGTGAATCTGTGTTTCAATATTTTCCATCCAACCATTGTAATGTGTTTGGTTAGCTACATATATATGTACGTGGATTGATTCGCCGTCTTTTGCGCATATATAGAGTAAAACTACGCAAGTAGTCCCTTCTCACAGCTAACTCTAACTCATTACCACACCCAGAACTCTAGCGACACGCGCGCTTGCGCGCGCCACACACACGCACACACACATACCAAACTAAATTTCCTTACTAACTTCCCGTTAGTTTATCTGTTATGTGTTTGTATGTTTGTTTAATAAATATATTTTATTAAACCCCGGTGTCCGTTTTGGAATCGCATAGACATGAGAGCCGAGTTAAAGCAGTCTTTCGAAGAACTTCCAACCTTCAGGTTATCGGTATGTTCAATCATTAATATTGGTTATTTTAATTAATTGAAATACTATATTTGTGGTTGGATATTTCTGATAACAGTAATTTTATGAGACTGATTACTTTTCGCAGTTATACTGCAACACAACGTTTAACTGGCGCCCCGGTTTCGTAGAGAGTAAAATCCCTGCGTTATTTGGCGGCCCGTGCAAGGACCCCTACATACATCCTCACCATGCTCCCATATTAATTGTCATGCATGTATGGAATGGGTTTTAAAAAATATTAAAATGTGTATTGTTGTACTTGAAGCCATTATCTGACAGTTGTTGTCGATGAATACACATGCCTTCATGTCGTATACATACATCTCCATACATTTCCTAGTGCACCCATGCACACCACAGGTAGAAGGACAGCAGGACATAAAGTAATAAGGGCCTCACAGAGTCTTAAAAAAGTACTTGGGTGTATCAATTATTCATAGTATAATTCCAGAACCAGTACTCTCCAAAGGGAACATCGTAACATTGTTCTATCACCTGCAGTATTTTTAAACCGCAAAAAAGGGATTAAATCCATTTTGTTTTCTTTCTGACTGATCATGCCACCCACCCCATAAATTTGGTGGAAGCTATTCCAGCATGAAATGGCAAGAGGCAGAAAGAAACTCCGGACAGGTTGCCAATTCATTCATCTTGGGCCACACCATTTATACCTATTTGCATGCAGACATGGTCAAGTGGTCCAGTTGTTGTTCAGACCAAACATCAAAATAGAGATGATTGTGTTGCTAGACAGGGTGGTTTGAATATCTCAAACTGTTCATCTCCACGGATTTTCACACACAACAGTCTCTAGAGTTTACAGAGATTGGTGTGAAAAACTAAAAAAATATATTCAGTGAGCGGCAGTTCTGTCAGTGAAAACGCCTTGTTCATGAAAGAGGTTAGAAGAGAATGGTCTAGTTCAAGCTGACAGGAAGGTGACAGTAATTAAAATAATAATGCGTGACGACAGTAGTATGCAGAAGAACATCTCTGAATACACAACACATTAAACCTTGAAGTGGATGGGCTACAGAAGCAAAATGTATTAAGTAATGTACTCTGTAATAAAATAAAAAAATCTGCACTTAACCACATGTGAATTGTTTGACTACAATTCTTAAATTGTGGAATAGAGCCAGAGATTTTACTCTAAAAGGAGAAACTTATTCAAACAAAATCAACAAGCAAAACTCTTCCATGCATGAATTCAGAATTGTCCATTAACTCCAGGTGGTTTTTGATGTGACTTGCTGTGCACACTTGGCATGACGTGAACGCCCGGCCCGTGAGAGCCAATCACAGAGAGAGCTGCTGGGGATTGGTGGGAGGGACGGACAGGGGCAGGGAGCCTCATCTTCTTCCAGCCACTTCCAGAAACACATCCATTTCTGCAGGACGAAAAACCCAAAATATACAGCCTTACTGCTGCGATGCATCCCATGGGTTTGAATAAAATTTGTGCAAGTATTAAGATCATTTTCCAAACAAACTGAACATGCAAAACCGAGTTTCTGTAATGTCCCAGAAGGATACTATGAGGTTAGTGCAACTGCTTCTATTACTCCAACTACTCCCGACTACTACTGCTACACCTACGATCACAACTGCTGCTGCTGCTGCAGCTATTATTATTATGATTATTATTATTATTACTGAATATGGATAGGATTAGATGACAGTGGAGGGGAGGCATATCTCTACTGACGTGTGCAGAATATTTTTATTTGGCTCACATTGAACATTGCATTCACTTGAAATAGTTACAATATTCTGCAACAATTTGTGAGATGTATTTGCTCCCACATGGTGAGGATATCCGGGAGCAATGGTAAACCATGCGTACACACCGAGCACTTTATTATATTTATTAGACTTGTTTTTTTTGTCTTAACTCTCATGCTGATCTAGCATAACCACTTTGATGGTTAATGCATTGTGTGTTCAGAGATGCTCTTCTGCATGCCACTGTTGTAATGTGTGGTTATTTGCATCACTGTCACCTTCCCTTCCTGTCAGCTTCTGGCCCTTCTCCTCTGACCTCGCTCATCAACAAGGCATTACTGTCGGCAGAACTGCCGCTCACTGGCTGTTTTTTGTTTTTTTGCACCATTCTCTGCAAACTCTGGAGACTGTTGTGTGTGAAAATCCCCGGAGATCAGCAGTTTCTGTGATACTCAAACCACCCTGCCTGGCACCAACAATCATTTCACAGTCAAAGTCAAATAGATCACACTTATTCCCCATTCTCATGGTTGATGTGAGCTCCAGGCCCGTACCTGCATGATTTTAAGCATTGCACTGCTGCCACACAGTTGGCTGATGGGATACTCACTTTCATAAGTGCCTAAAAAAAGTGCTCAGTTAGTGTATATTTGTGCTTCACTTATGCATGTGTGAGCATTCTATATATACTGTATGCGTGTAAGCGTTTCACATGTGTATGCTTTATCAATTCTCTGTATAACCGGAAGGCATTTCAGCTTACACGCTTGTAGCTTACACCATTGACTTCTATTAATTTATTGATTTGTTTTGCTGCCCATCATTATGTCAGAGATGGATGTTTTTGTGTATATGATGTGTGCATGATGCACATGCAGGCAAGGACTGAAACAGGAGCCTTGGATAATGAGCTTGGACGTTTGCGAGGCTTGCTCAAAGAGTTCTATCGTTGCATCTGTGCTAGATGTTTGGGAATGCTTTCTCCGCAATAGTTTCGGGTTAATTTGTGAGGATATAGTTCTGACCACATAGCTGTGGTGAATATGGGTTTTGATGACACCAAGTCAATATGAGGATAAGGATTTATTTTTCCCCAATGTTTTTGTTCAATTTGAATTTCTAGTATTTTTTTGTTTTTGTTTTGTTTATTCCCCATTATGGATACACATAACATTCTGTCAAGATTTTACAGAAGGTGATTAATTTCTGAACCCAAAAAACTCAACAAATTTTTCTTTAGTTCATCATTTCCTAATGTGCCATAATGAATGCGAAACAATGTGTACCTTTATAATATTTTGCGATATTTATCTTAACATAAAATTGTAATGATCAGTTTGCTCCCCCCTCCCCACATAATTATTTCTAGATTACACTATAATATAAAATACAAACAAAAAAAAACAACAATACTTTCGGTGCCGAGGGGAAAGACTACAGAGATGGATATTAATTTTTATTGCCAAACAATTTGAATTGTGATGCCCAAGGGGAAAGCATTTCTGGCTTATAATAGTGAAGCACAACATAAACAAAATAAAATTCAAACAGGACCTCAGACAGATTTGATTCCCATATAAGCTTAATTAAAGCAGTTAACAGTGTCGTGTCATGGGAATAAAAAAAGACACATCAGATATTACAATCTACATTGTTTGAAATTGATTTCATGCAAACTTTCAGACTTGCTATTGGCTTTCGTGTGAAACATAATATGATAAATTAACAATTTTCTGTTCTATTCATCCCCCACAGATCAATAGAAGTGTGGTAATTCTTCGTGGCAGAACACCTCTAGCTCAGAAATATTCTTTGGCCTCCTTGCATGTATGGCATGTTTGAGATCTCTCCACAGATTTTCAATAATATTCAAGTCTGGGGGAATGTGCCCTTCATCTGTCTTTCCTGGAGGTAAATGGTTGATTTTGAGGTACGCCTTGGATTATTGTCTTGCCAGAATACCCAACCTCTCTTCAACTTCAATGTCTGGACTGACCTTCAATAGCCTCTAGAATGTGTTAATATTTGGTGAAATCCATTCTTCCTTCCTATTTCCTGTGCCCCCAGCTGCCACACAACCTCAAATCAAAATGGATCCACCTCCATGCTTCACAGTTGGCTCGACTCTACAAAGGCTTTACCCTTCCAAACATAACTTTGGTGATGGCCAGAAAGTAGAATTTTGGTTTTGTTAGTCCAAAGCACAGGCTTCAGGCTTCTCAATGTTTTCTTTTGCATACTTCAGATGCTTATTTTGTTTTGAAGTCATCCTTTCTGGTAACTCTGCCATGTAGGGCTTTGTTGTTCAAAGTATGTTGTATTGTTGTCCTGTGAACAGCTACACCTGTGTTCGCCACTCTTATTTGCAGCTCATTTGCAGCGATATGTGGGTTCTTTTGAGCATTTCCCACCAGATCTCGGGCCATTCTGAAATCTTTCTTGGTCTCCCAGACCTTGCTTTGACTTCAACTGTTCCATTTATCTTCTATTTTTTAATAATGTTTCTGACCGTGGAAATAAGTACTTTGAAACATTGAAGTTTGTGTACGCTTCTCCTTCTTGGTGGAAATTAACCATCTTCATTCTGAAATCCTTGGACAACTGTTAACACCAGACAGAACAGTCACTGCAGTTGGATACTTTAGAAGGCATGAAGTTATAAAAAGTTCAGCCCTGGAATTATACTCACCTGACTCATCAAAGCCCTGAAGAGGAAATAACCTGGGTCTGGGCTTTAGTAATCATCTTTTTAAAAAGTAACAAAGAATAATCCAAAAGGGTTCCTAAACTTTTGCACAGGGCCCTTTTCCTTTTCATTTTTTTTTTTTTTTTTCATAAAAATCTAAATCTCAATCTTGCTTTAAAATTTGCAGAAAGGTCTCATGTTTAACTCTGTACCAGTTCAGGTTTGCTTTCCCAAATTTTTGCACCTCACTGTACATAGTGATGAATGTATCTGGATGACTATCACAAGTTAAAGTTCAAATAACTTCAGTTTCAGAATTATCCCATCACTTGCATTTTCTGAAACTTTTCGCACACAGCTACAGCCCTTGAAACAACATTTGGCTGAATGGCAGTTCTGCATGATTGATCAACTGATTGATATTCACAAGTTATAATTGCAAAGTTTGCATTTTCAGCCATTAGTGTTAAACATACAGGAAGGCGAAAGTAACCCAATTCACAAGGCAGTCCGATTAAAGTATAAAGTCTAAAGGAACTAAAGTCTCAATATTTATTTAAATGCATAATGTGCTCTCAACATGTCAGTTTGAACTGAACTGAAAGCTTTTTCACCCAGGTTTGGCAGCTTTGAGAATATTTCTTTCCCTGATGACTCTGATTTCAGTTTGTTTTGACATCTCTTCCCTGGCAATTTATCTGCACTTAAGTGGCTGTGGTTTCAGTGCAGCTCCCTGTAGGTTATGGTTGACATGCTTCCATGTAATGTAATCAAAGACTGACCCAAACTCTTCCGTTTCTTCTCCTAAGATCACTTGGGAATCTTTACAGGGTATTCTCTGTGTCTCCAGTTCATCCCGATGCTACAAGTTGACATGCATAAGATGTTTCTAATGCTAATTTTGTCCATGTATTTAAAGGAAAAGGTCATTTGTGGTGATCTCACGGTAGAAAAAAAAAAGATTTGATTGACAGAACTCCCTTTTTTGGCTCTCTCAGGCTTCTGGCCCACAGAAAAGAAATTTGCATCCATAAATGAATTTCAATCAGTATCACATGTTTAAACAGTCACCTCTCATTACCTCTGTTTGGATGCCTCTCAGTGCAATGCGGTACAGAATTTCAGCAAAGCAACCCAGTAAATTGGGGGGGGGTTCGGGTGTACATTTATGAAATGTATCATTTTTATTTATAAAAATAAAATACAACCATGTGTGTATAATAAAATAAATAAATGACTAAATAACCAGAGAGGTTTTATTTATGCAACACAATCATATGGCCACATAATTTCCTGTGATTTTTGCCAGGGCGTTTTGTCATTCCAAATATTCCAAATGGCTATATGTGGATTTAAAATAAATAAATGGATTTTGTTCAGTGTTCCATCTTCAGCATAAATGTGACAGACCTTGGATAAAATACACAGTACTTTTAACACTGATCAGCAACAAATCAGTGCTACAGGAATGGAACTTGGAGCAAGCATTTTACATGATGTCCTCCTACTATGATGTCCAAGGGTCTTTTGGAAACATTTTGAATCACAGACATGTCGATCTTGGGATCTGGTTCCAGTCACACATTCAGTTCCACATCTTTCATCATGAAAACAAGTGCTTGTGCCGTCTCACCAGCAAGGAAAATTAAAAAGAAAAGCACATTTCTGCCCAAATGCTTCACAAAAGTAGTCCCATCAATAATCAAGCCCTTCACCAGAGCAGCATCTTCACTGCGCCACCAGTTCACAGGGTCGTCTCTCAAATTGCAGACTTAAGGACCAGTAGTGCATGAATAAACATAACACAGAAGTTAACGGTCATGTGATCAAGTCTGTCGCAAACTCAAGTACACATAGAATTCACCAGAAGTTCTCTCGTTGTATTTGGGAGGACCGAAAATTTGGTCAGAAGAGTCATAAGATTACAGTACATCTCAAGTGCGTCTCAAATTAACCAATTTTTTTCTGTTCTTGCATTCATTGTTGACTTGTTGTTCAATTCATAAATAAACAAGCGTGCTATTTCAGACACAGGCAATGTTTTTGGATGTGCAGACAGGTATGTAATCCAGACTGCTAGTTTTGGCAGGAACCCCCAAACAGCGGCACATGATTGGCTATAGAATTGCTAATTCGACCTTTTCAAACCACAACATTGTCCCTGTCTAATTGGACGCCACTGCCTGCTTTTGATTGATTGGGCGCCTGCAGTCTGCCTGCACCAGCTGCGTAGGCTGGGGTGCTCTCCGAAGCAAGAGCTAAGTGGCTCTACTCAATCCTGGTTTTACAGTGGAAGTGTGCAGCAATGTGACCAGCATAGGATTGCAGTTAGACATACCAGGTTGCACTTGCTAAGGATGTGTTTCCTCTGAGCACTCTGGTGAACAGCAGATCAGCATCCATGACTGTAACTGGACTTTGCCTTTCACCCTGATCTGAACTGCAGAGAGTTTTCCTGACAAGTTCCCCTGTGCGCAACCTCACCGATGTGCTGCCCCACCTTCTGATTTTACATATTTGGTAGCCACTTTGAGATTGATGAATTGTATTCCTTGTATTTTTGTGCTTTGAAATAACAGATGTATTTTTTTTTTGTTTCATGGTGCGTTAAAACAGATATTAACTTCAGTTCCTAAATTAGTTATTGTCTCATCAGAAAATTGTGTTAGACAATAATGTACCAGCAGTAATTATTCATTATGTAATCAAAAAAACTCTGGAATTCACAATTTCTTTCAGTCTAGACACTTATAAAGCTGTCATGCACTTGATTATATTGATAATTAATTTTACACAGGAGAGCTCTTTTCTTTTTCCTTTTGTTATTGCTAAAGGCAGGGGTGTCCAATCTTATCCAGAAAGGGTCGGTGTGTGTGCAGGTTGTTGTTTTTGCACAGTACTAAGACAGCTGATTCTACTCATCAAGGTCTTGATTAAAGACCATGATTAGTTCATTAGTCCATGTCCATCCATCCATTTTCACCCGCTTATCCGTTATCCGGAGTCGGGTCGCGGTGGCAGTAGGCTAAACTGGGTATTCCAGGCATCCCTCTCCCCAGCAACGCATTCCAGCTCCTCCTGGGGGATCCTGAGATGTTCCCAGACCAGGAAAGATATATAATCTCTCCAGCGGGTTCAGGGTCTACCTCGGGGTCTCCGCCCAGTTGGACGAGGCCGGAAAACCTCCAAAGGGAGGCGTCTGGGAGGCATCCTGATCAGATGCCCGAACCACCTCAATTGGCTCCTTTCGACGAGAAGGAGCAGCGGCTCTACTCCGAGCTCCCTCTAGATGTCCAAGCTCCTCACCCTATCTCTAAGGCTGAGCCCAGCCAGCCTACGGAGGAAGCTTATTTTGGCCGCTTGTATCTACAATCTTGTTCTTTCGGTCACTACCCAAAGCTTGTGACCATAGGTGAGGGTTGGGACGTAGATCGACCAGTAAATCGACCCTCTTCACCATAATGGTCTGGTGCAACGCCCGCATTACTGCTGACGCTGCACCGATCCGCCTGTCGATCTCACGCTCCCTTCTACCCTCACTTGTGAACAAGACCCCAAGATACTTGAACTCCTTCACTTGGGGCAATAACTCATTCCCAACCCGGAGGGAGCAATCCACCATTTTCCGGCAGATAACCATGGAGGTGCTGACTCTCATCCCGGCCGCTTCACAGGTCATGGTCCGTTGAAGCCAGCAGAACCACGTCGTCCGCAAAAAGCAGAGACGCAATTCTGAGGTCACCAAACCGGACACTCTCCTCAGCTGCGCCTTGAGATCCTGTCCATGAATATCACAAACAGGACCGGTGACAAGAGGCAACCTTGGCGGAGTCCCACACACACTGGAAACGTGCTTGAGTTTGTGCCGAGGATGCGGACACAGCTCTCACTTTGGTTATACAGGGACCGGATGGCTCGTAACAACGGCTCCGGTACCCCATACTCCCGCAGTACCCCCCACAGGCCCAAAAGACCTCCTTCTTCAGTTTGATGGCCTCCCTCATCACTGGTGTCCACCAGCGGGTTCTTGGGTTCTCATGGTGTTCGTTATTTCATGACCAGCACAGAAGTCCAATAACAAGACACCGCTCGGGTTAAGATCAGACCATTCCTCCCCCTTCCAGGTTTCTCCGTCATTGCCCACGTGAGCGTTGAAGTTGCCCAGCAGAACTATGGAGTCTCTGGGCAGCACCCTTTCCAGGATGCTGCCCAGTGACTCCAAGAAGGCCGGATACTCTGAACTGCCGTTCAGCGCTGACAGTCAGCGCTTTCCCCCCAACGACACGTAGTCACGAAGAGGCGACCCCCTCGTTCCCCGGGTGGAACTCCAACACAGTGGCGCTCAGCCGGTGGCTTGTGAGTATCCCCACACCCGCCCGGCGCCTCTCACCCTGAGCAACTCCAGAAAGAACAGAGTCCAGCCCCTCTCCAGGAGTTTGGTTCCGGAACCAGTGCTATGATTGGAGGTGAGCCCAACTATATCTAGTTGGTACCGCTCCGCCTCCCGCACTAGCTGTGGTTCCTTCCCCACCAGAGAGGTGACATTCCATGTCCCCAGAACCCCCAGAACCCCAGTCCCGCGCACCTGGATCCCCACCTTTGCCCACTGCCCGGCGACCCCACGTTACCAATTCGGGCTGTGCCCGGCCGGGCCCCATGGTATAAGGCCCGGCCACCAGACGCTCGCTGACGAGCTCCCCTCCCGGGTCTGGCTCCAGAAGGGGGCCCCGGTTTCCCTTTTCCGGGCGAGGTATCTCGGTACTTGTGAGGCCGTGTCATGGAGTCTTTGAATCGCTCTTAGTCTGGCCCCTCCCCCGGGACCAATTTGCCTTGGGAGACCCTACTGGGGGCTAATGCTAGTGCCCCCAACAACATAGCTCCCAGGATCACCGGGACACACAAACCCCTCCACCACGTTAAGGTCGTGATTCCTTGGAGAGGAGGTGTGTTACTGCTGGGTTAAATTTAATTTGAATTTGAATTCATAGCTGGCAATAAGAAAAAAAAAAAGAAAAAAAAAAAACTTACCTCATGATCACCTTAAGATTTTGTTTTAACCCAGCAGGTGTGTTTTTTGTTTTTGTTTTTTTTTTTTCTTATTGCCACCATCTTGTTTTGGATTAGATTGTAGTTGCCCAAATAAACTACAGGATATACTCAAACATGAGAGTCCCTTGGACCATTCAGGAAAGGCTGTTTGGATGTTTTGGGAAGTTAGTCTGTTATTCAGATTTTCAGTCTCCATTGTTCTAGGCACTAAGTCTATCCCTTATGTTCAATGATATCCTTACACTTATGTGATAATATCTCACTTTCCCCCATGAGCACGTGGAACCTGAAACGATGCAGTAGATTAAATTGTGTGTGTGTGTGTGTGTGTGCATGTGTGTATGAGCCCTTGTGCAGAACACATTGCACTAATCGGAAGTCAGAATCGGGGCCATAGGCATGATTAATGAATGCGTACAACAACAATCTGATCCAATTAAGAGTTCTTCCAACAGAAACCTCTGTTACAACTGCTTATAAGAATAGGGATGGCAATAATCTCCCCAATGCATTTATATTGGGGTTATTTTTCAGAAACTCACCAAGGAGCATCTTAGATTCATTGTCCTGAATGATAGCAGGAACAATCATCACTGTTTTACATAAGATGCTTTTCCAATGCATAGTGAGAGTTCTTTAAGGATGGTAGCCTGTAGTTCTTTGAGGGATGAAGGAGGTGGAAATCTGTTTTGCAATTTCTGCTCCACAACTTTGCATAAAGGTTAAATCATGTTTCTATTGTGCTGAGGTTATGTGTATTTGTGCACTAGCCTTGGATATAAGTGGTTTTCAAATATAGCCCAGCCATAAATATGAGCTTTGTGAAGCTAACGACATGCAGGTTCTTTTCTTTAGACTGGGTTAGAAACCCGGTTTTAACATTGTAATTTCTTAGGTCATAGCTTCGGGGTGTTTTGCGACTATCTTGTAAAGCATCTGTCCGTCCCTGTCAGTGAGTTTCGACTCAGCGCCACAGCCCTTGCCACATTAAATAATTTTGCATTCCGATATTGGCACAGACTATTTGTCCTCTCATGAACTCTGTTAGTTGCTTCGTGTTGCAGCGGAAACTCCCATATCAATTTTAAGAATTTAATCTACTCAACTGATACTGTGCTCGAACCAAAAGAACAAATGTGCCCAAGTCAGAACTAAAAGGGCAATGAAGTTGTCAAACCACTTTTTGATTCATACGTTGTGCCAACATATCCAATAAAAGGAGATTAAAAACTTAAGCTATTCTTCATTTAACCCCCGCAGTATTGTCAAGAATAAATAAATAAGTAAATAAATCTTCAAAGATACAATTCAGTTTGAAACATCTAATTTGCCTCAAACCAAAGATAGAGGTCTCTTCACTAATCCATTTCATCTGCATGTATCTATCCATCAAGATTAACGTTTACATGATTGCAACATTGCATGTCAAAGAGAACTGTGATATTGGCTCATACACTGTTATGTGCTGTATATTATAGGTGTTGGACAGTGGTTCCCCATTGCAGTCCTGGGTATGTATTGTGTATCCTTTAACCCGTAGCCTAGCAAGCAAGTTGCAAATGGTTCTTAATTCAACAATTTATATGCCAGTTGGCCATGTCATGTTAGAAATATTTAAGCATACTAGGAACAATGAATGTATCCTAGTCATGTCCCAGGACATTTAATCAGTCAGCTTCACTAATGTTTCCATTCTCTCTAATGTGCTCCATGGGAAAAGCTTTTTGCACAAAACAGGTTGCATTTTTAATTGATTGGATTGTTTGTTGGGGTACGCAAGAAAGGATCAAACCATTACATGCTGGATAAAAGAATCAAATTTGGTAAATGCACTGGATTCATAGAACCATCTCAGAAGGGGTACCCGCAATTTTTAACCAATGAAAGGCTTTTTTCAAGTGAACATTTAAAATGCCCACCTGAAAAGCTTTCCAAAGAGTGATATTCCTCTTAAATGCTGGGAGACAATGCCTGTTTTATAATTTAGATTTAGACAGAATATGAAACTATGTTCCCAGAATTAAACAATTAAAATGAAAACTGACTAAAAATAATTTAGGTGACCTTGTCAATATTCACCTGTGAAAGGTATGTTCACGATAAGACAGGCAATGATGCTTAAAAACTTTAAATACATCCAAAGTGTTTGCCCTCATTAGAGGTTTGACGCGTTGTGTGTTCAGAGATGCTTTTCTGCAAGCCACTGTTGTAATGCGTGGTTCACTGTGTCACCTTCCTCTCAGCTTCAACCAGTCTAGTCCTGACCTCTCTCATTAACAACGTGTTTCTGCCCACAGAACTGCTGCTCACTGGATGTTTTTTGTTATTCACACCATTCTCTCAAAACTCTAGAGATTGTTGTGCATGACAATCTCAGGAGATCAACAGAGTCTGAGATACTCAAACCACCAACAATCATTCCACAGTCAAAGTCATTTAGATCACATTTCTGTGATTATGAAAAAAGTAAGACTGATTGAATCAATAATAAAGCACAATGCATGGCACATGTTGTAAAATAAACCTTATGTCAATAACAGTATTGTTTTTTTAGTTTACAGCATTTCTTAAGCATATTAATTAAGGGTGCCTCAACTTTGGAGTTAATACCAGAATCGCACTCCTGAACTCGACAATTCACCTAATTTTCAATGCATCCAAATCATGTGTTTGGTCACAAATTTTGAGTCCTTGCCGTAATTCCATTGATGAACCAGACTCTGTACTGCAGCACCCTGAACAGATTCTGGGACTCTATCCTAAAAATAATTGAAAGGAATTCTCATTTTAGGCAGAGGAACATGCACATCAAGCTATTCTTTCAGTGTGTGAAGAGGCTCTCATGGCCTCTGATGGAGATGAGACGGTGTTGCTAGGCATCCAGTGGAAGAGAAAAAGAACAGAATCATACCCGATGCGCCTTTCTCTATGGCAGTAATGCAGTCCCTTGGGTGCATTTAAAGGTATTATATGCTTCTGCTGATGTGTTCAAGTTGACTGACGAGCACAGAGGCGCATCCATTGCTTGAATGATGTGCCTGTTCACACACGCGTGCGCACATGTACGCACTGACACACATAAATAAAGATACACACATTTGCCCGCACAGCTTGCATATACTCGCTGATAGCAGTCAGTCAGAGTGGAGGATTAATGATTGATGAAAAATCAGCTGTACAGAGTAACAGTATAAATCTTCTTTCCCCTCCGCTGTACTGTTCTGCTGGCAACTTAGATAACACAGCTGTGCAGCGGAAAGTGGTGTCTTTCTCCAAACTAGTCATATTGTTCGTTCCTGAGCTTACAGTATGGACACTTATCCGTGGGCTGAAAGGCCCCTGCTTCATCTGTTATATGCTTGCAGGATCGTGATGAATATTTAACTAAAGTTTAGGAGGAGCCTGTGAAAAATTATTTGTCCCCTTTGAACCTGAGTAAACATAATTATTTCACAAAATAATTTATCAAGCACCCATATCTCCCCTGTGAAAATGTAATTTCCTCCTTAAACTTAATAACTGTTTGCACCACCTTTAGCTGAAACAATTGCAACCAACTGCTTCCTATAATTTGAAATCAGTCTTCACATCCCTGTGGAGGGATTTTAGGCCACTCTTCTTTGCCGAACTGCTTCAATTCAGAAAAGAATGAGAGAAAACCGCTCATTTCAGTTCCTGTGCAAGTGTGTGCACATGTGTCTGTGTGTGCGTGCGTGTGTGCGCGTGCACATTTCAATTGTTCCATTTTTTGTCCAGCCATTGGGCTGATCTACCCAGTTCCAGGGAAGGTATTCACCCTTGCTCACAAAGAACAGGGAGTTTTCCCTCACTTCCTGCAAAAGCAATGAAGGAGCTGTTTAAAGCTTTTTAGTGAGGTGACATGGTTAAAATGTATGGTACATCCGATACATTTTTTGTAAACAACCCTAATACTTTAATCAACAAATGGCCTGAGGAAAGAGGCCAGAACTATTACTGGAGGCTCTGTAAGATGTGAGCACGGCAACAGCTCAGTGACTTCAATCAATCTCCTCTCAGCTCCGAAATAAATACCTGCCGTTTCTATTGAGTCATGCTTTCACAACTCCATGGCCCCAGGGTTAGTATCTGGCCTTTTTTTTCTGTGGGCAGTGCATTCGCTCTCCATATGCCTGTGTGGGTTTGATCATGGCTGACACTTTCTCCCACACTACAAACGCATACTACAGTATACTGTGTATGCATTTGTGGATGAGTGTGGGTGTGTGTATGCATGTGTGCAAGAAGGTGAGAGACTAAGTATGTTTGTATTATTTCATAAGGTATATTCATTTTTTTTAATTGTCCTTTAAGGGCATGATATCAAGAAGAATGTGTGTCTCTGTAACATTTTGTTAATCGACACTTGTCGACACTGTATGTAATGTCTGCCCTTTTAACAAATTCTTAATTAAGCTTAATTGGTTATTCTGTAGGCTCAATTCATTTGTTTTCCCTTACCCTCACTGAACACCTAATTACTATTACAGTTTAATACCTGTCTCCATTACTACTTATATATGGGGCTTAAAAGAAATAGGACAGTTTGTAGATATTCAAGTCTGTGACAAATAACTGAGGGCTGATAGTGGTTTCATGTCAAGATGATGTTCCAAGAGGTGTGAGACATTCTGAACTAGTCTAACCAGAGATTGTAAAGGCGGTAAATAGCAGACATAATGGAATCAGGAAGTTGCCTTTGATGTTAATAATTTCTCTCACACTACCTGTCAATGCTTGCCTGTCTTGCACGGATTGCAACTAGCAGTCCTGGTGTCAGACTCCGTGCTGTTCTGCCCTGATCTGTGTTCTTTCCCCTGTTACAGTATTTGTCTATGTCCTTGGCGTTTTAGCGTTTTTTTTTTTTGGTTTTTTTCTTGTTGGTTTTCGTAGTTCTGCCAGTCATTCATTTCAGCTGTTGGTCATTTTTGTTAATTCACCTGTGTATTTATACCACTCTATTTCCTGTGTCTTGTTGCTAGATTGTTATGTGTCCACCTCTGACCCTCCAGTGCTTTATTGATTGCCTTACCCGTGTTTTGACCTTTTTCATGTACCCTGACTTTTGTTTTCTCCGTTTGGATTTACAGTTTTCGACTTTGTACTGCATTCTGTGACTACGATTTCTGGATTCCCTTTTGTACCTCTGCCTGGTCAGACTGCCTGCTGGTTAACAAACTTTCACTTGTGACATTGACACCGACTTGGATTACCCTTATTTCTACTGTCTACTGGCGGTTGACCCGTTTATGTTTGAACTGTCCCTGTCTGAATAAAGAGACCTCTTTTCTGCATACTTCCTGGTTGCTACTGGTTCTTCTGCCTTGCATTCTGACACATGGAGGCTGGTCTCCTGGTGTCAGAGTGTGTCATCAACACACTAAATCCAATATCAGGCACACTTTAACATTAATTCATTATCTATTTGAATTATCCTCTGCTAAACAATGTGCTAAAAAAAGGGGACAAAAGTAGTGTGCCAGAACAGTGTTTGAAAAATTATTTTTTCAATGCAGATAATTAATGACTGCACAAATAATCTCAGGTGTTCATTGTAAGATTCAAAATATTTTAGAACTCTTACATATTTCTAAACTCAAGCTCAGCTCACAGACGCAATCCAGTGAATGCAATCTTAAAGGGGTGGATGTCTAAGAACTGTGAAAAGATTAAAAACTAATCAAGATTCATACTAATAAATATATTCAGAATGTATTGCACTTTTTAAGAAAGTTTCATTAGGTACTATCCCAATATGAATACTATTTATATATTTTCAGTGCATACAATCTCCCTTTATAATAATAATAATAATAATAATAATAATAATAACATATAATGATTTGCAGCAGTAGCACTAGTAGCAGTAGTTAACAACACCACCACCGCTAACAATTTACTATGGACTAACAAGAACAATTGCATGAGTTGAATGGCCCTGCTCATCACCACCTGTAATGTCTTCCCATTTAATGGTGTGGTACTAGCAGCAGCAATAGCAGCAGTAGTAACAGCAGAAGCAGTTGATTATAGCATATAATAGTATCTGTCCATGTAATACTATGAGATTTAATGAAGAGCCCTAACAACAAGGGAATAATCTGCTAACTTCTGGCTACAAAATACATAGCTGGATGTATGTGTTGATTAGTTGTGTCATTCTTAATTTTATGAAAATAATTTTGCAACATATGGTTGCTAGTATTAGGCAGCACATATTTTTAATACAGGCCTACATTTCAAGAACAGTCCATGAACTCCTCCCAACTGCCATTCCAAAAAAGCTAGACATATTCATAACTTTATTCTGTGTGATAACTGATAACTGTCATCTTGCAAATAAAGATATTCATGATCAGTTTCACATTTTATTGTAGGCTACAATAGTTAAAGAATTGAGGAGAAGGCTACATCATGCACTCAACAAGGGTTGTTATCATTACAATACAGAACACAACACAACTTTTTAACAAGCATATATATTTTTGTTTAAATGCTGAACATGATAGAAGGGCTGGGCTGGTGTTAGTTTATTTGCATTAATACATTTGTTTAAGGTACAATTTTCAATCACTATGGTAACAGGATATACCATTTGAAAGCATTAAAACTCAGTGCTTTCTGTTTAACCTATGTTATGATACTATTGCTTTAGCAACAACAGATTCTTTGTAAAATGTGGGTGGCAAAACAAGCGTGGGTCCTCGCCTTCTCTGCATTTTGTCCTTATACCACAAGAAATAAGTTAATGTCAGTATGGTTTTCACGACAAGGGTCCAGCACTCCAAATGCATAATATTTTCTAATTCTAAAAATATCGAGAACTCTGAGAAACATCGATAGGATTTCCATTGTTTACTTTGAATGTCTCTGGAGGAATTATCTTTGTTGTCGTTTTTGCCATTGCATACTTCTACAAAAGTAATTGTACAAAGGAATGCGATTATCAACATTTTGTATCGGCTCTCTGGAACAAGAAGAGTACAATCTTATCTGACCAGTATCTGTAATCCAGTCGTCCAGTAAATCCAGTCGCCCCATCCGTGAGCAACAGCATTCCGTGTAACTTCAGCTCCACCGAGAACTGGCAAGTAGTTTGGTATTGAAGTAATGACTGAGAGGCATTTTAGCTAATGTTTACGTGGATAGTTTGTTTGGCTTGCATAAAACAGCACAGCACTCTCGAGGCGTCTGTTGGATATTTCTGCACACCTGTTCGATCTGTTCTTGTTACCAAGGATATATGAAAATAATGCGCACCCACATGACATCTGGACGTCTCGTATTTTATGCAACAGTAAACTTTGCCAATGCATTTTATACAGTGCAGGGCAATCTTTGTGGTGACATGATTCATGCGGTCCTTTTAAAGCAAGGAATTTTCACTGGATCACTTTTCAATGGATATGATAGGCTACTGGGCTAAGGATTTAGCCACCCATTCTTCTTTATTTTAGAAACAGTTAAACCACACAGCCCAGGAAAATGTAGGTAAGCTAGCTCGGGCCAACATTCAAGGTATAGAACACAACACTTCAATAGTGATTGCACTATTAGGCTCAGTAATAGGGGTGAGCCGAGTATTCATAGTATTAATTTCATACGAATACTCGTAACGAGTATTGACTTTTTTCAGAATGCGAATGTTGAACGAGTAATTGGATTCATTATCCGTGCTGGTGAATTGGCCAGCTTTATTTATTTATTTTTTACATTGGCTGCTGTAGCTGTACATCAGTGACGAAAGCGTAACATTCGTTAACACCGTTTCGCGATAGGCCAGTCCCCCCCCCCCTTAAACATATATTGCCTGCTGTTTTTTTCCTCACTACTCTCTTGTGCATGTCAAGAGACTGTTGTGTGAACTTGTTCCTGTCATAGATTAAGGATATAACTACTTAACTAGCATCTTGTCATCAAGATGGAAAACATTAACAAACATATTAAAGCTTTTAAAAGGTAGTACTCTGCTCATAGAAATGGCTGTGTAAACACTGTAGTACATTTTGTCAATGTAACTTTTTTTCTGGTGGTGATTTTTGTTATTTAGTTATCCACTTTTAAATGTGTTTACTAGCCAGCTAGCTAGGTACTGGGATTCTGCTGAATGTGTGGGCAAGCCATTGGCTTGATTTGTTTGCTGGTCGTTTTTCTGGTCAGATTACCTGGGATCTGAAGTGGTATGAACACACTTGTGTGAGGACGGCTGACAATCCTTAATGTCTAGCCATTCTTTGCCTACATTTAAGTACTCAACACCTCTGTTTATGGTCCTTCATGTTGGTCTGGTCCTTCATCTAACAGTTGGTCTACTATAACATTAAATGCTTATCTTGGTGGAACCTGTTGGCTTATTGCTGTTGTTGCTACATGCATGTATAGCATTTTAGCTACAGTAGCTAGCTAGCAATCTGAACTGGTGGTATTTCACAAAGCAGCATTACTGCTCTGATAAACCCAAACATGTTGCATTCTGCCATCGGGGTTGTTAAAGACATCAATTGTACTAGTAAGTACAGTGTTTTAATTATCATGGTGTAGTGAGTGTGAAAATAAACCATGTCGGGGGTTTGTGAGAAAGCTGCAGTGATTTATTTTCTTCTCACATAAAAAGAATTACATTAGCTCAAAAACCAGTAGGTAGCTCATTCAAGAGGAACAGCAGGAATTGGTATCTGGAAGGAAAAAATGGTATCAGGACATCTCTAAAGAATAGGTTGTATGGAATAACCACATACATACACCCATGTCAATAGGACATGCCATTGCTTTATACAATTTTGAAATATCAGCAAAGTGCCTGGCAGAAATATGCTTAGAGGACTTGAAGGCATAAATATATAAAAATAAAAATAAAAATAAATATTTGATGACACTGTCTGACTGAAGACCGGGAGCAGTGGTCAATCGATGGTGGTAAGGGTGTCACCCCACCCCCAACAAATGTTACAATTCTCATCCAGCTTGTTTGCCATTATAGGTAGAAGCTAGTAACTCGTGATTCCAGCTGATTGCAAAATCCTCCCATCAGGACAGTACTTTATTTTGCTTTGTTATGTTTTATTATGAAGCTTATTTAATCTCTGGCAGTTATTTTCGTTAGGCAGCTATAGGTGTTCGCCCGTCTCATGAACCATTTCCATTCCTTTTTCCATTCTGGGGGGAGATATCACAAAGCAGGACCACTGAGTTAACTGGATAAGTTCATTGAGTACAACCCAAAACAACTGTGTTCAGCCTACTTCAGTCCATTACAGTTTTGGAAGGCTTCCAGGGTTTATCAAGCTAACTCAGTCATCCTGCTTTGTGATATACTCCCCTCACCTTATTCTCGTAACATTGTTTACAGACACCAGAGATAGTTTTTTTCATTATTTGATTAACCATATCCAGTTTATTAAGCCTCCAAGGTTAAGATTGGGAAGTGCATGCGTGCTTCTATAGCGCCCCACCCAACAAAATGACCACCAGCCACCACTGACTGGTAGTAGCCTCCTGAGATAATATCACCCCCCATTTATAGTATATAGTGTATACACGTATGGTGTATGGTGGCCCAACACCTTACTAAGACACTATGTTGGTTTTCCCTTTAATTTGTCACTCGTCTGTATAAATAATGTGTAGATGTGTTTCACCAATTTAATGTGGTCATAGGGATATCTCATGCGGTTTTGAATGAAATTACATGCCATCACTGGATTATGATCCACTATGTCCAGATGTTTGTAATTTGTCAACATTATTCAGCACCTGTGGTGTTGATATTAGTTTCTCGCATGGCCATCTGTGCCTGCCCTTTATTAATGCAAAAAGCCCATATGCTGAAGCAACTAAAGGTGTGCTACACACTGTGCTGATATGCGTGTGTATATGAGGGAGAGAGAGAGGGAAAGAGAGAGGGAGAGAGAGAGGGAGGGAGATTAGGGTGGTGGATACTATACATACATACATAGACTATACATAGTGATAGCACAGTAGCCATAACCTGTGCAATGGTCGTATCGAAGCCAGCGATGCACCCAGTGAATGCTGGTAAGCTAGCACGGCGCACTGTGATGATATTGAAGCCATCACCGCACACTGTGATAACATTGAAGCCTGCACTGTGCACAGCGGAAGAATTGTGATTGGCAGCCCTTTTTTCTGGCTTTTGAGCTCCAAATTAAATGAAGTTCTTTTTTGAAATGCTACAATTGTGCCTTTTGGCTTGTTCGCTGTGCCAGTGAACACTTTACAAAACCCCCAAATGAAAACAACATCACCAGAGTCTCATTTGCTGGAAGTTTCTATCCAGCATTTTCTTTGCTTTAATCTGAAACTACTTACACAGCTTATTCCGGGTACTACCTCAGTATATTATGTGTTGTGAGCAATGTGTTTGAGTTGATGGTGGGTTCATTGTTGAAAAATAATTGCTTTACCTAAAGATTTCCTCAATGAATAAACCTATGTGTGTGCATGCATGTGTGTTGTGCGTGTGTATCCATTTAATTTTCATTTTGAATGCCCCTCAAACTCCCTTTGCTCAGAATGCAATTTATATGTACCAGAAAACTCATTGGAGTCTGGCATTGCTAGTATATTTTCAAAGGATTCAGTATGATATGTAGTGAAGTAGTTAATCTCATGGGAAGCAACACAGAAATGTGATCAGTGATCAGATTGGTTTTCATCAACAAATATCACGACCAATCTGCCTTTGGGAGTACATAGCATAACATGATTAAGTACTTGCTTGTGTACATTTTAATGCAGAGATACATTTTAATTGCAGAGATACTTCAGAGTGTATTCCTCTTATATAAAACATGTCGTCTTTATGTTGTCCTTTCAAGTACTACGCACCCATGCTCTTATACTCCTCAATAGCTTGAGCTATCTCTATGATAGCCTTGTACGTGTTTGTACACTGTTGGCAGGTATATAAAAGAAACTGCAAATATTAATAAATGAAGACATGTTGAGTCACAAACCAAAACCTACCAGTATAAATTATGTACATTCTTCTCAAATGGATTTCACAGGGCACAGAGGATGAGCTAAATCATTGCCCCCATAGGGGAGCAAAGGAGTAGATTATAATAAGAAGTAATGAGGGGAAAAGACAGATTTTTCCAGCATTTACGGAAAGCCATTTCCCCCTCTCCCAAGCAGTGCATTTGTAAAGGCCTCAGCATATTTTTAGAGGGGAAAATCGTGGAGATGAATTGCTTCCTATCTCTGCTTAGTCTGCCGTATGTACCAGCAACTTGTGCTGAAAATGACCCCAGGAGACGGTGGTGTCTGGTTATGCCTAAATTGGCTTCCTGCACTCATTTGTATCGCGCATGGCTCTCGGCTTATCCGTGGACCTGCGGTGATGTCAACTAAGCGATACAGATGGATAAGGAGTGCACACACCACAAGATACGGTCAAGGGAAAATGTGCTTTGGTTTTAAGGAGGCCATGTATACATCTGTGTTTCCCTCATAGTTATAATAGGGTAATTTGTTTGGCTAAGCATTCCCTCAAGCTACAGATATTGATCTGTTTATATAGTTATCGAACCGCAGTCTGCGGATGGGTGTTTGTGCATATGCTGCATGCAGTGGAATTTATTCTTTTTTTTTTGTTTTGTTTTCTCTCAGAAGATTAAAAGGTTTCCTTGTATTAAAAAAAGAAAGATGGCTAACCTTGGTGACAGAGTACAAATGTATAGAATAACAAGGAGGCATACATACACCCATAACATTTCTATAAAAATATTTTTGGAAAGCAGAGTAACATTGCAATTTGTATATAATAGTAATGCCAAGCATAGACTATAGTTACTGACATAATGAAAGGGATCATTTACACATAGATGGAAGATCCAGTGCGCCACTGTAATGACTACGCATGATGATTACAGTAAAAACGTTTTAGATTTTAGGCATTTAGCTGACACTCTTATACCAAGCTACTTAAACATTTATTTTACATGCGATCCATTATACAGTTGGATGTTTACTGAAACCATTCAGGTTCAAAGTACCTTGCTCAAGGGTACAACGGCAGTGCCCCACCTGGGAATTTAATCTCCACCATCAGAGTTACACTCCCATTTCCAAAACCATTATGCTACACTTCTGTTAAATATTGAACAAGCATTGCATGGAAACAACCTCAAATGTGGACCACACTGTACTTTCTAAATGTGTACAGTTCATATGTACACCAGCAGAAGACATGGAAATTTCTGCACTTACATACAAATGCTATTACAGTCTACTCATGTACAGTAAAGATACATCAAACCAGTTTTGTTCAGCCAGCCAGAGGGGACAGCTAAATAACCAAGAAAATATATGTAACCACTTCTACACATCTTGTGTTTACTCTAAAATTGATTTTGGGGTTTTCTCTTCAGATTGCATTATGTTTGTCTACAAGTAGTACAGCAATGAATTTATTCTTAGCATAATACCGCATATAAAAGTCATTGTGAATAAAGAACCTATCGACTCAAGCATGTTGCAGCATATCTACTATTTGCTTGTTTCAAGAATTTTTGGGGAAAACACACTTTAACTTGATGTCACTAAGTATGTCATGGATGTTATTTAGGAATGATTCACATACATTTTTATTTAAATGATTGATATCATATTAATTAAAGATAGATACTCATAGAGTAGAGCAGGGACTACAGACCTTTCAGCTTAATATGATTTTAATATGCTCTTACAAAGACAGAATGTGTGGAAATGCTTATTTGTGTGTGGTGTCCTTGTCAAAACAAAAGTTGTTCTGAAACCCCCTCTGAAATAAATGCACACATAAAATGATTGCCAGAGAATGGTAAAAGTAATAATTCACAGCCCTCTTCAAGCACGCTATAGAGTGGGGTGCAAATGTATGGCCTTCCCTGGTTTAATGTCTGTTACAATTAATCTGTATGTGATCAAAAGCAAACCGGGACTCCAAATGGTTTAAACATGAGATCTTTCTACAAATTTTAAAGCAAGATTGCTTTTCATTTTCTGTTATTAAGTTATTACAAACAAGTTTGGGAACCCTTTTGGATAATTCTTTGTTATTTAAATAAAAGATGATTACTAAGTCCCGGACCCAGGTGGTTTACTTTTTAGGGCTTCAATGAGTCAGGTGAGTATACTTCCAGGGTTGGGCTTTTTATTTTTAAGTTAACAACCATGGGTTCCCCTAAACAGTTGTCCAAGGATTTCAGAATGAACATGGTTACACCAAGTTTCCACCAAGAAGGAGAAGGCTACACAAACTCAATGTTTCAAACTTCCTATTTCCAATCTCAGAAACATTATTGGGAAATGGAAGATAAGTGGTACAGTTGAAGTCAAGGCAAGGCCTGGAAGACCAATAAAGATTTCAGATAGAATGGCCCAAGACCTGGTGAGAAATGCTCAGAAGAACCCACACATCACTGCATAAGCGCTGAAAAAAAGAGTAGCGAACACAGGACTAGCTGTTCAAAGGACAACAATACAATATACTTTAAACAACAAAGCCTTGCAGGGCGGAGTTGCCAGAAAGAATGACCTCAACACAAAATTAAGCATCTGAAGTATGCAAAAGAAAACATTGTTCCAAAAGGCTTCAGGCTTCTCAATGTGCTTTGGACTGACAAAACCGAAATTGAACTTTTTGGCCACACACCAAAGGTATGTAAAAAAGGGTGAAGCCTTTGTAGAGAAGAACACCTTGCCAACTGTGGAGGTGGGTCCATTATGCTTTGGGGTTGTGTGGTTGCTGGGGGCACAGGAAATATCAAGAAATTCTAGATCCGAATGTTCAAAGGTCAGTCCAGACATTGAAGTTGAAGATAGGTTGGGTCTTCCAGCAAGACAAAGATACAAAGCTTACCTAAAAATCAACCATAAAGTACCTCCAGGAAAGAGGGATGAAGGTTTTGGATTGGCCACCACAGTCCCCAAACTTAAATATTATTGAAAATCTGTGGAGAGATCTCAAACATGTCGTACATGCAAGGAGGCCAAAGAATATTTCTGAGCTGGAGGTGTTCTGCCAGGAAGAATGGGGAGAAATTCCAAAAGCGAGAATAGAAAGACTCTGAGCTGGCTACAGGAAGCGCTTACAAGCTGTGATAGTTGCCTGAGAAGGGAGGTTTGCTTCTTTTCAGTTAGTGTCGATATTAATTGTTAAATGCTTTTCGGTCAGGGGTGCCCAAATTTCTGCTCACTACGGTATGTATAGAACAGTATGCTGAGGGTAGTTTGCTATATGTCTCTGAATGTTTCATTGGGAGATTGAACTAAAAGATTGAACTATAGATTGACCTAAAATCTTTTGGTTTGTGCAACAACCAATTGTTCTATGATTTTCCTTCAACTTGATAAGTGGGCTAGCTTGTATAAACTGTTACATGTTGGAAAATTCTTGAACATAATAAAGCTTCAAGCATCAACTTATTTTCCCTCTAGTGCTATCCAGCAAGTGCTGTGCTTGCAAATGCCATGGTACAAAAATATATAAAAAGATTGACATAAGTATCTCAGACAACTGAAAAGAATTGGTTGGAGCAGTTCATATTTATTGCTTATTTTGCATCCTGGTACTTCTCTCCATCTGCCAACACAGTAGAGATAACCTAAAATAACCCAGAGCCCAATGTTTTTCAAGGATTAAATTGCCTTTGTGGTCTGGGTACGGCATAAAAAGATACATTTAATATTGTTCCACCAGATGTTACACTTGCCACGCTTTTTAGTCTGTGACATTAATCTGCTAAAAACAATCTTGTATTATCTGATATTGCACAACCCAAACTGAACTAAATGGGAGGAAAAAGTTTTGTTTCTGATTTAAGTGTTCGGCCAACCTGTCTAGCTTTTTAAAAAGTGGAATTTCATTCATGCATTGATATCCATTGTTGAGACCAATTTGACAGAATTTTTAAAATGGATGCATAATCTGCCTCCATAGCCATGCTAAATGAATTCTTAATGAACGGATGACCAAACGGCGAGGGGCATGGTCTTCTCTTCCTTAGTTTGATGAAGGCAATGCAATGTGGGGCTTAAACAATGAAACAGACACTGGCGACAACACAGCTATTAGGTCCTGGGTAATTTGTTCAATAATGTCATTGCTTTATTTGCAGGAGTAGCTGAAATAAGATTAATTGCCTTCCTTTGCGTACAACATAACTTTAATGTAATGCAGCTGTGAAGTTGGTTCAAACGCTGCTTATGCTGTTGTTGCTGTTTGCTGTCTACATCTAGTTTTTTTTTTTCTTCATTTGTGCTGTAGATCTGGAACTTGGTACAATGTGACTTAATTGCTTATAGTCTAGTTTGGCTTTCTCAACATTTCTCACTAAAAATAAAACTGGGTAGAACTGTTTTCTGTGCATATAAATATAAGATGATAAAAAAAAAGATATTTGAGAAGCGCAGTCCTAGTTTATCTGGTATATCAGAATTTGCATACAATTTCAGCATATTGAAAATGCAATGTTTTTTTTTGCTTTTGCTCTTTTGATATGAATGGCTATGAATCATAACCAATAAAATGTACCTAGCATGCAAATCAATAGACACATTCACTGTGGATACTTTCGGAAACAATTATTTTCCCCACCAGATACGCCACAGTAGATTAGGATATACCTTCCAAAAATTGTCTTAATTTCCCAAGTGTCATGTGATACCAGAAGGCTTTTAAAAGAAAACTCCGTTTATGGTTTACATCTAGATGCTGCCATTGCGGACTGTGGCTAGCGGCTCCAACAATGGTTTGTGATAGACTGTAGTGGGTGTGGTTTCAGTCAGAAGGTTTATCCGAGACTCATCATGCACTACCGTCCTTGACTAACCTGCTTAAAAGAAGAAACTGGACAAAACATCTCTTTCATCATGCTTTTCTTTAGCTAGCTAACGCTAGCTTCATTCACAATTCCGTTCTACCACAAACATGGCTACCTCTATGCAGCCAAGCTAGCACCAGCAACAAGTTAGCTGTTTCTCATTTCAAACTGCTCTCTGTATCAGCTAACATCTGGCTAACGTTTGCTGCGGCATAGACCTCTATTTACAACTTAGCTACATGCCACTCGAAGAGAGCCACTGGTTATGAGTTAGTCAACCCTCTCTTTCCAAAAGTCGTATTTAACATTTTTACTTATACATTGTAAATGTGTGGTTCTGGGTGGAGCTGGGCCAAGCTGCAATGTAAATGTTGTGAGGCAATGTATTGGAAACTAGCATTATTGAGATGGATGGATGTTGTTAACAATAGCTCATCAATGCAAACAATAACTTTACTTTCAGTGAACACATTTTTAACAGACACTTTAGCTAGCTGACATTGGCAGTTGATATTTCCTTGCAAAGCTGGACAGGGATGTAATGTTATAAGCAACATATTATAAAGTTGATAAATTAATGTGGAGGGATTAAACGATGCTTGAGACCAGCACTAAACCACTGCTGAAAAACAGTTGTGCAACAATAATTTTATTTTGAGTCCAATGCAATACAATAATGTATCCTTCACTCAGGGAACAATTTTATTTTGGGCCGTAATGAGGAACTTTAACATCACCTATTTCTGTACAGGCTTATGGTATGCATGAACATACAGAATTCATATTGCAAATGCATTATTCTGTCAAATACAGCATTCGACCATCTCACAAAATCCACAGTAGCACTGAAGTGATAAATTATTGACTTGCACTGTTTCTGAGGGGAATTTCAACACGATCCAGGATCCAGTTGTGAATCTTCATGTCTGCAAGGAAAAATAAAGTCAACCCAGGTTCTCACCTTGATCATGGAATAGAAAAACCCACAGTTGTCAAGCTAAATTATATACAATATCTAAAGTACTACTTCAGACAACACACTACAGGTCATACTATTGTAATAAACTGTCCAAATTGCTTGTTGGGAGGTGCACTCATTTGTGGTTCAGATAATTACTTTTCACTGCAGTGTACACTATTGTTGTTGATAGTTATACTGTAGCTTTGGTTTTATGCTAGTTTAGTTTCTGTAAAAGGTAACATGTCATCCTTAAATGGAGTATTGCACTCTGACGGTATTGCAGGCCTGAAATCGAGCGCTATGGATTTTCTTTTCTTTGTCCACCGTGTTTCACTGACGGGTCCACTCCTGTTGAACACTGCTGGGATAATTATTAGGATCTTGCATACATTATATCATCTCACAGCTTCACAATCCATTTAACGTCATCACCCTGAGCAGAACAAAGGCTTCATTCTGCTGCCAAACCTCTGCCCAAACTTCCGCTTTAGCTTTGGCTGTTCATAAGTGCTTGTGAGCAAAGTGTTCTCTTGCAATGTGCTTTGTTTCATCTTATCTTCAATACCACCCAAACCCCCCACCCCCACCCCCAATAAAAAAGAATGAACACAGTAAAGCTCTCATTGTGACACATCATCTGATGTCTGATCAATTTGAGCTTAGGTGACCTGAGGGAGCCAAGATAGGACACATTTCCACCTTTGCTGTATATTTAGTTTCTTATCATGTTTAAGTATAAGGTTGGTGTTGGCCTGGAGTTTGGAACACTTTTTTTCTCTGTTTTAAAACACTATAACCTCATGTGCTTTCTTTGGTATAATTGTTATTTCTTTCACCACATATCTAAATTAAATATGCACTGGGGGATTCCTTTGATTCCTCACAGGCTTGTCTCAGATTAAATAGTATTTAAATGGTCATTAGAGATAAATAAGTTATTATTGGCTCCAATTTGAATTTGAATTGAAAAAAGCGAAGTGGTGGAAAGAGAAAAGAGAAGTGGCCTATCAACACAGAGCAGTCTTGCACAGGGGTGGGGTGGCGGTGGGGATTTTCATCATAGAAGGAAGTGGATTGGGTTATCGAAAATGAACAGGATGAGTGGGGCTGGGTGATTATTTAAAATAAAGCAGCAACTAAATGCATAATAGCATGCAGACCTTGTCAAGAGGTTGATCTGTTTTAAATCCAAATGTCAGAATGGGGAAGAAATGTGATCAAAGTGACTTTAACCGTGGAAAGATTGTTGGTGCCAGACAGGGCGATTTGAGTATCTCAGAAACTGATGATCTCCTAGGATTTTCATGTAGTCCGTAGAGTTTGCAGAGAATGGGGCGATAAACAAAAAAACATCCAGTGAGTAGCAGTTCTGCAGGCAGAAATGCATTGTTAATGGTCAGAGAAGATGACAATGGAAATAACCGCATTACAACAGTGGTGTGCAGAAGACCATCTCTGAACACACAACGCATCAAACCTCTTACTGGATAGGCTACAGCAGCAGAAGACTTATTAAGTTTAAAAAATATGTTTAATAAATACTGCATAATAATTTAGTAGCGTAGTGGTTAAGGTACATGACTGGGACCCACAAGGTCAGTGGCTCGATCCCTGGTGTAGCCACTATAAGATTGGGCCCTCGAGCATGGCCCTTAACCCTGCATTGCTCCAGGGGAGGATTGTCAGTCTAATCAATTGTAAGTTGCTTTGGATAAAAGCATCAGCCAAGTGACAAGTAGTGTAATGTATATCAGTGTTTAGCTCGGCCACATACAAGTGTGGTACAATTCCGTATCAGAATAAAGTTATCACAACATCACAAAAAAACAAATAACATGAAAAAAGGATCCATACATCACAATAAGTAATCTTCTATTAGACTATTAATACTGATAATAATAATTATAATAATAATAATAATAATGTTACCTAATAACGTTACCCATATTAGCGTAGCTTGCTAGTTTGTTCATGAAGGCATGAAAAGTAATAGTTCAGGGGCGACATGGCTCAGGCAGTAAGAACAGTCGTCTGGCAGTCGGAGGGTTGCCGGTTTGATCCCCCGCCCGGGCTGTGTCAAAGTGTCCCTGAGCAAGACACCCCCAAATGCTCCTGATGAGCTGGTTGGCGCCTTGCATGGCAGTCAATCGCCGTCTTTAGATGAAGGCGCGATATAAATGCCAACCGTTTACCATTTAGGTGTAGGAATATAGGAGTAACATTAATCATGTAGACAAATGCAGATCTGATTGACTATGATGATGCAACACAACCCTGTTTATGTTTGGCATGTAAAATCATGCCTTTGGTTTAGTTGGAACAAACTGTGGATAGAACATAGTCATCAATCATCAGTTTCACTTGTTTTAGGGTAGATTCCCACCTCTTTTATGTATTTATTTGTATGTTTGTTTATTTATTTAAATCTAACAAAACATTTAGCTCATTTAACCCTCTAGTTGTCCTTGAGATCAAAGCCGTCCTTATCCTTGGTTTAACAGTGGTAGAAATTGGTAAAATGGTAAAAATGTTTTCATCTTATTGTAAAGTGTTACAAATACATATATTAATAAATCAACCTTCACTGTGTGGAGTGATTATCATTGCACCATGGTTTTGGCAAATCACTTATTTTGATCTGACACCATTAAAAGCCGCAAACCAAAATTATGAACACAGCAAATAATCCATTAATAACAAATAGGCCTCTTCATGAGTATGGATATGTGTGAGAAATCAATCTCTCAAGTCCCAATAAAAATACCCCTGCCACATTGCTTAAGTGAAATGAGAAGGCATCATTATAGGTGTAGATTACTGCTGAGCTAAATTAAATAAATATTTTTGGACCCCTGCTAAGCTCATTTGACTGAATGCTCAATCTTTCTCATTTTAAGGTCATTTTAAGTTTGGCTGAGAAAATTAGCAGACGTGGAAAACTGTGAAAGAGGATGCTAATTAGTGCAAAATGACACTTGGGCTTCTAACAGGAGGCAGTGTAGAAGCAGTCTGATCGGCCATTGGAGAATTTTCCTTCATTATGTCCATGTTCAATTATGGCCCCTCTCCTCTATAGATGCAATCTGTGCTTTTCTATGCGATGATAATGGAAATCAATGGAATTCTTGTCGGTTCTGCATTGTTTTGTGATTAGCGTTACCACTTTCATTTCAATGTGACACTTGTTTGCACTGCAGGAAGAGCTGTGGGGTTTAAATTTTATTTTATATGATGATGTATTGCTGTGATTTATTTATTTATGTATTTATTTATTTTCCCACTGCCCAATAATGGCTCAAGAGGCTGCTGGGTTTCTTATCCTGTGAATGTAGTGATTTTGGGCTTGGAGAGGCCCAAGACACATTTGCCATCAAACAGGCATACGAGGGCTTGCAGTGGTTCTGCCTGAAACAAACACACACACACACACACACATACATCAAAGAGAAGCAAGTTGATAGACTGGAAAAATAGTGCAATGATAGTAAAGTAATGGCTAAAGTGAAGTTTTAATGGCAAAATTAAATGTAACTGTGTGTGTGTGTGTGTGTGTGTGTGTGTGTGTGTATGTGTGTGTTTTCAGCCGTTGGTCATGGATGTGTGGGCGTGTACAACAAGATTGGAAGAAAAATGGTTTTGCAAGAAAAAAACTTAGAAATTCAAGGCTGTCTTGGCACAGAAAAAAAAAAACATGTTACTGGAGTTTATATGAATTATTGATGTGTGCGATACCTTGGAAAAATGTAATAAAATAAAAATAACTTGGGGTTAACCATATGCATACCCGTGTTTTCCTTAAGCAGTGCACCCCCTTCCTAGCTAATAAACATAATCATGTTGCTGCACTGAATGTGTGGGTTAAGGTTTAATTTTATGCCATAAGCTGTTATATTTCTCATTCTGACATTGATAAACACCTGTTTATTTATTTATGTGTGTATGTATGTATGTATTTATTTATATATATATATATATATATATATATATATATATATACACACACACACACACATATATATATATATATATCTTTTGTATTTGTTGTTTTTTTGCAGGCTCTGTAAGCTTCATTAAGCCACATTATATTTATTAATTACTTAAATATTATTTAGCTGAAATTAGTGCTCGAAAAATGACATTAGTTAACTTGTCTTATACACTCTCACCGTATGTTGGTTAAATGGTGAAATACATTTTCGGTAATGTGGTGTTAGAAGAGCGTGCTAGGCATACCATTCCATTTAGGCTTTTAAACAATAATATTGGTCATGATGTTCAGTCATAATATTATGCCATGCGCGCGCCTGTTCACAGTGACCTAAGAACCAAGGGAGAAAGCCACTTGCTTGTTTTTTTCTGACCTGGAGTCATTTGCAATGAACTCCTTTCAAGAAAATCCATTTAAATGTGCCCTTTCATTTTTACTCACTCAGTCTCTCAGCCATTCAGTCACTCACTGATGGAAAATGAAGACCGACACAAATAAACAGGTATATTCTGGATGTATATTTTTAATAAAGGCTCAGAATGTGTACTTTAACCAAATGTGAATTGTATGCTTACACATCTAAAATTGTGGAGAACTGAGCCAAATAAAAAAAATTAAAAATACATATTTGTTCTAAACATTATGTAGGAGGGTGCACATTATGTGTGTGTGCACACGCACAAGTGTGTGTTTCATTTAAGTTTGGCCACACAACTTTTTGTTCACAATTAAAGATTTTTGTCATGAATAAATTAAGCAAATGAGTGTTCATTCGACCAATAGTATCCATCGTCCACTCCTGGCCCATCCCCTGTGTGTTGGGACTGACCGGTTCTTTTTACAGTGTGTAGTTACTGAGGTAACGTTAGCCTTTTGCGGTCCAAGTTTTAATTTCATAAACTAAGTATTCTACACTTAGGGAGAACTAAAGTATGATAACGACTGGAAGGCATCTGCTGTCTCCAGGACTGCTAATAGCAGGTCCGCCCACGGGTTCAGCCAACCACAGGTGGTGTACCACACAAAATCATTTGTGCTCCTCAAAGACTGCCGTCATAATGTGCGTAATGTTGCTTACAGTACATTGCCAGATGCCCTTTTGGAGTGTTTTGGGAATTTCAAGTATTGTGTTGTTTTTGGTTTTCACCTACGAAGAAGCAAGCTAGCAAGTTCTAATAATGAACAAATATGAATAAAACATATTTTTATAATCACTGATGAAAATGGTGAGCATTTACAGTGCAATGCGTAAGTATTTGAACAGTGGTACAATTCCCATTCTTTTAGCTCACAAATGTAGCATTGGATTTGAAATGTAACAGTGAAAATGAGGTTAAAGTCCAGTCTCTGACTGTTTTATTTTCTTATTTCTCAGCCACATAATCGTTTCCTTGACTCTCATTGGCACAACTCTGGTTTTCATGTTGACAAATACCCAATAACAGACTCCAAAGCCGATCAAAAGCTTAGAATCAAGACTAAATACTGAAAGCTTTCATATCCCTGAACAAGGAAATGATTGAATACACCTGAGTAACCAGAAACAGCCGACAAGCCAAGTGTCCAATTACTTTTGTTCCCCAACAATGGAGGAACTATGTATAAAAAGAGGTGTAATTCCTTTGCGGATCACCAGATATGATACCCCGGGGCGGGTGGTAAGTGCAGTTGCCGGGGGGCATACTATTTTTAGACAGGTGGTGGCACCCCTGATCTTGTACAACTAAATTCTTTATATCACTTTATTTTTCTAAATTGTGTTGTTTAGCAATAATGGACATACTCCTATCTATTTTATGGTGTTTAGGTTTCTTATGAATGCAAAATTATTTGTATTTGCTTAATATTCACATTTTTGTTTGGGCTTTATTGATAAATCATAATTGTGTATGCTACACTGAGCTCCTCCTGGGTTTGGTTGACTGCAGTACGGCTGTGGTGCATCACATATGCATCAATGAAATGTAATTGCTTCAATGTGTACTGTGTATTGAAAATAGTATACTAATCTCAAAGGTAATACAGTGCAATAAAAAGGTAAAATGTGATAAATAATTTATTTCCAGCTGAGATAAAAAAACAGGCTAGTTTGCCACATTTCCTTACAATAGAATTTCCCCTAAGAGGCGTTTTCAGGTGCCATACTGTGTCTTCTGGACAGTTCCATTCATTGAATTAAGACCTCCACCTTGCCCACATATAATTTATTCCTCTTAAACAAATCTATTTTATACTTCCTCTGCATGTGTGTGCCTCTTGTGATACAATGACCAAAATTGAGCTGGAGACCGCTTGGCCAATATCAGTTGCGCCTTGATTCAGAAATGTGCTTTTCATTCCAACCACTATTGCAATTCTAGAATCTTTTTACAAGCCAGTATTTTCTTTTTGAATTAAAATCTACCCATGTCTTCAGGGGTTATTTACTCTCTTAAACCACATTATGTCATAAGTGGCTATGCATGCCCCATATTCACATTGTGTTTATTGTGTTATCTTGCTAATTGAACTTATTTTTTAGCTAATCAAATTAAGGAATGGAATTAATAGGTGAATATATTGACAGTGGGACAATAAACTAACCATTTGCAGACAATTAAGAATCTAAATACAAAAAAAATGATAATGAGCCAAACCTGTATTGTGTGTCAAATACAGTGTTCAAATGTGTTGCTTGATGAACAAGTGATTGACTGTAATAAAATTGTACTAAGCATTTTCCAGAACCAGTGGAGAACCACTGGTAAAAGGGATAGGATGAGTAAAACCGTTATTTTGGTTTAACCCCTTAAGTATATCGCCCCTTTTATTGACACAGGCTCGAAAATGACATTACCAAAATAAAATGGTTACTATTCTGGAACCATTTTGACTACAGGCATAATCCTGGTCTCTTCGGAAAAGTAGGGGGTTTATTTTCCAAGAGTCCAAATTAGACTAAATATTACTAAAGTAAATTTACTGAAAATATGTAAAATCTTTGAATGGATACAGATTATTGTGGCTGTTTTTGATGCGGTTAGAAACATAATGGAGCTACATCCACAACCCACTGGACAAATCTGGTTTAAAATTTGATAACAATATCACCCAAAATGCATTCTGCTTTGTTTTTTCTAAGCTATTTATAGGCGGTTTTCCAATATACTTTGCGACTGCATTACAATTACTGGTGATAGACGTTTATACATGGTGTGAGCGCCTATACAAAACGTTGATAATAGAATTCCTTTTGTCGAAGTATGCAACAGTGAAACGGACAACAATGATAAATCCTCCAGATAAATTCTAATTATACAACAGATAGGTCCACTCCATTGTCTCTATTGGTCAGTTTGTGTTCCAGCTGTGCCAATATCCACGATACACGCATGGCTAAATGGACTGTTCACACATCTTTTAAAATTACTCCGCGTTTGTAGGTCACCGTTATTTACTTTAATCAAAATGAACGTAACTTAATGTTACGTAACTAGCAAACTAGCTAACGTTAATGCACTGGGGGATACATTATTGCTATAGTGTTGCTTAGCTAAGGTTAGTGAATTTCGGGATAAATTATTCCTACTAACGTTAGCTAACATTAGTACGTTGCTTCGATAGTGGAGTGGGGATACATTATTGCTAGCTAAATTTCACAACCCTGTTGCTTAGCAACCAATAAACTACTGTTGAGCAGAATAATACATTTACTTTGTCTTGTCTTTTTTTTGTGAAATTCACCCCACTAGCTGTGCCAATATCCACTATATACCACGGGTTCTCGTTCCAGAATGTTTACGTAAACAGTTCTCTGAGTTTGCACCTTTTTAGAATTAGAAACTATTATGCATTTGGTTCGCTGGACACTGACATTAACATATTTCTAGTAGTATATATTTCCTCGGTTCCCCTCACTTGTTTTGCCACCAACATATTACTAAATAAGGTAATGTAAAATGATTATGTCAAATATGTTTGCCTCGCATTTGTTCTGAACTAAATCCCATATAGTGTTCTTAAAGTTCACTTCCAATTTACATTCAATTAAATAAACGTATAGTTTAAAATATTTAATGTCTACCGATTTAGAATACAGCATTTTTAAATAGTTCATACAGTAAGTGGTGCGGTTATATTATTACAACATATTATGTTAGGTTCCGAAGCCGCTCTCTCGCCTGTGCATGGATTATTGCAGCTTTAGCTGCTTTGCCGGGCTAGCGTTCAATGCTGCTGTTTCATTGGAGCCAATGCATTGTGTCGAGTTTATCCCATTTCCTGAAAAATACATATAACGTGTTCTATTGCAAATATAGGCATTTTATGTGTTTTTCTAACTGAAATATTTTCGTGCTAACTACACACAATAGGGGAAAGCTCAAACTTGCATGCACAAACAGCACTATTAAAACACAGGCTGCTTGTTTCTCATTACCGGTCCTGGTATCTGAAACAGACAGGTTAATTTAACCCGATGCCAAGTATTAGTACTTATGGGCTCTCTCGCCATGTATACCAATGCTTCCCATAGTATTGGTATATAAGTATATCGGTATGTATAAGTAATTTGTGTTACAACCTTCCTGTATTTCAACTGACCCCTTCACTTTTCACCAGTTGTCGTCAGGAGATGCATTCTTCCAAAACAATGCTATCATACAGTATATCCCCTAACAAGCTTGCACTGTATATTGGCCTTTTTTTACTTGCAAGCTCAACAGAATGCAAGGTCAGTTCTATATAGCTGTGGGGTGCGCTAAGTCCTGCCAATCTGTAAGCTGGTGCAAAGCAGGTCTGCTCTCATAATTAAACTTTTAACAGGTTTGTGGCTTAGGTTGTGTATTAGGGATGATGGACTTTAGGCCGATTAATACAGTAAAGGAAAATTGGTACAGCAGCAGGAGCAAATATCGAATCCTTCATTACAGCTGTATCTATACATTAAGGCTAGCATACTCTGAGAAAATATTTTGAACATAATTTTATGCGGAGTTATGAATACATGAAACCTAAAGCCCATGCCATTTATTTATGTGCATGTCTGTACAGGAAATCACATATAGAATTAAAACCTCTCAACCGGGAGTCCTCCTCAAGCTCACAACAGCTTTCATTACAGTAGTTTTCTGTTTGAAGAGGCCTTGTTTTTAAACCCTGTTCCTTAACAGGTTTCCCGATCAATAAGTATGGGGAGACATTTTGTTGGAGTTGGAGTGACTCCTGCAAATACCGATACAGCATTTGATTAATTTTCAGTATTATGGAGGGATGGATGAGGAAGAGCTGGCTAGTTTTTCAATGTGCTTGTCTTTTTTGGATGGGATCACAGAATCCGTGTCTGTGCTCCTTACAGAGGAAAGGGTTTTCTAGGGATGATTTCAGATTACCAGGTGTAAAAAAATGGCTCCTCCAGAACCTGAAGATAGTCAGAGGGATGGCTGTTTGTTAAGGTGTGAGGGTTGCGGGAGATTCATTTTGAGATGGCAACAAAAAGGACACCGTATATAGTTTGCATGAAACTCCTTTACAGGAGTAAATAATGGTGCAGACTATGAGATGGAGGGCCCTTCTATGTGGTGACAGTGAGTCCATTGTGGAAACTGCTTTATAAAAATCCACTCCCCAAGAGCATTGATGACCTGCAGAGGCATATCCCCACAACATTGTTGCAGACAATAGTACCAAGAATCAGTTTGATTGTGCAATGGATAAAATATGTCCCTACTGCTTTCATTTATTTACAGTATCCCAGACTAAACACTTTGTTCATGGTACTAGAGCAGTAAGACACTCTAAGAAATACAGACAACGGTGCACACCCTAATGGCTTGGGTTATTTGGTGGCAAGAAATAATACATATATTTTGAGGGCGAATTGGCCAAAAATATTTACAGCCCCTGCTTATATTTTGATGTTTGGTAAAAGGCCATGATGTTAGCGGAATAATCCACTCTGAGGTGGTTGTTCGAGGGTTTTACTGGTGTCAGGTGGTGCTTCACCTCCACATCTTGTCAAAACCCTGTAACAACCACCTCTTTGTGGATTATTCCTTATTTGTTGAGGAAGGAATGACTCCCTTTTTTCATTATTTCATGGTTTTTGGTTAGTTTTGTTGTAGGCAATATGGGGGTTGCTGTTGTTTGGGGGCTGTTTAATGAAGTGGGATATAATGTGATAATTTCGGGGGGGGGGGGGGGGGAGGGGGGGGGGGGGGGGGAGGGGGGGGGGTATGTCTAATGCCCTTTTAATGTTAAAATGTTCATTAAACGTTTTTTAAAAGCCAAAAGGTCTCTGTCTCTCTGTCTCCCCCTCTCTATCTCATCTCCCTCTCTATCTCTCTCTCACTCTCATCCCCTATGGATCTTGATTGGCAGGTGGAGGTAAAATAATTGCCTTACTTGCTTTGGCAGAAAGGCTTCCACCACTGTTACATAAAATGTTAGATATTTTCCTCCATAAAAAGGCATTTGAATAATGAGAGGGGAAGGAGAGAGCTGTAAACAACACACACACACACATACACAGATTCAAAATCATATCTAGAAATGGTATGCTCTCCCAAAATAATAGGCTGTTGTGGCAAGGTTTCAAAAACCCTAAAACGTATAATTCAAATGAACATCCCCTCTCAAGCAAAACTGGGGTGGAAAATGCTACACACACTTGTCTTAATTCAAAAAGGGGGCACACATCAATTTCAACACATTTAGTTTGTGCCAAAGTAAACAGCATCTGACAGTTTTATTCTACTTTCTTTTCATTGTAACAATGCAGTAGATATGCTGAAACGAATGATGCTATTCCTATCTGTATAATTGGCCTGATATGCGGGCATAACACCCGAGTTTGTCCTATAGGTCACAGTTACCCTTACAGAAGCTATATATTTTACCCCATTCCAGGATTTCTTTCAGAATTATATCTGGATATACTGTACGACTCCATTGATTTCCCTTCCAACAATCAGCATCAAATCTGCTCATTAGCTGAAGACATGCATATTTTATACAAGAACACATGTTGACTGAAAGCATTGTTCTCCAAATGAAAACTCCCAGCTCATTACGTTGTTTTGTACATTTCATGATTAGAGGCACTCAGCAGAAACCTTTATTGAAGGCCATTTTGAAGACATATTTATGGATGGAATAAATAGATTTTAGAGGATAAACTCTCCAGGAGAACAAGAGAATGGAAGGGAACGGTACATTTAAAATAATCAGCAGCATATGTGAGAGTGGTTGACATCACAAAATGCGGTTTTGAGGAAATACGGTGATCAGGAAGGGTCAGAACAGAGCAATGGAGAGATGCGTTTACAAGAAAGGGTGCGTGAGAAAAGGCAAGGCACACAGAGGTCAAGTTACACAGCACAATTCTACTGATTCTGTTTGCTGGCTATCAACCTCCGCTTCTTTGACCCGCCTTTAATAAAGACTTTAAACAAAAACTACTCCTGGTCTTCGCTACTGGGTCCTGGTTTTTTACATTCCTGATAGCAGATGCTAAATATGTTGCATTACCTAGTAAAGTTAGGAGAACTTTCCTTTCAGCAAGGAAACATGAGATTTACAGAAATATTTTTTGGAAAGTGTGATATATACGTGATCAACCTGTGGATCCACCTCTCCCCATCTGCCATACATCAGCTAGTGACTGGCTTTGAACTGACGTTTGAAGGAGCAACAACATTTAATTTGACTAATTCACATTTCCTCAATTTCACCAACCTCACTTCCTTTGCTTGCTGCTTTTTCTAGCCTCTCCCAGTGGGTGGAGCTAGGAGAAGGAAAGGAGATATCACATGAAAAATAAGCAATTTGAAGGATTCCTTGGTTAAACGTGGTGGGGAATGATGAAAGCTGACTTTTTATGTTTTGCCATTTTTTACATTTTTCACTTCTTACTCAACTGCTCCACAGTAACTAGATCAAAAGCAGTAAACCACAGAGAGCATGCACTTGTCTGCTTGAATAAGACATGTTAGGTTTGAGGTGATCACAAACCGTTCTTAACAAACATAAAGTAGTGTGGCACAATTGTAACAATGAAAAATAACTGAATAAATTGTTAATATCTTGGAATGCCATTTATTTTAGTATATTTGCGATAATGGATGAGTTGTGTATGAATAGAAACTAAACATAATCAAGCTAACATATCTGATTCACTGTAATGTTTTACAGTACCCCCGCATATACTAACATGTATAGTGAATATCCCCATCAGGCACAATTGTTAGATGTGTTACAACTGTGCCTCATAGGGATAGACTTGCTGTTTCATAGCTTGTTATTGAATACAAGCCAAACATATGCACTTAGAGCCAGGGGATAAATGATCAAAATTGTATGCGTTTTCCGTTAATGAGCACAAACATCAAAGAGCAAACAAAAAAAAACACAACAGTTGAATTAATTTACTTAAGTGGGTGAAGTGTTTTTAATAACTCAGAGTTTAATGCACAGAGCTTGCAGACCCACTCAGACAGCACACTGCATATATGAACACATTTTCACATCCATGCTTATGTTGTTTGGTGAGAAAACAACTGTGAAGCGTTACAACAGTGCAGGTTCTCTCCTACATCATAGGCCTGGTTTGACTGATAACAGACTGCCATAAAACACTCTTTCCTCATGGCACTTTTTCAGCAACTATGGGGAAAAAGGAAGAAAATCTAATGCCTCTCAGCATTTATATTCTAGTGAGGACAATTTAACCACAGTTTCAAAGATTGTTACCAGACTATACAGCTCTTGTATGAATAGCAATAAAAAAGTTAATAGTCCAGGCAGTTCTTTTGTGAAACTGAGTGAAGTTGCCCCTCTGCTACAGTCATATAATTTGTGAAATGTTTTTATTTTTTTTATTTATTGTAACAAGCGATCAGTTGATAAGTAAGCAAGTAAGGCTTTTGGTGAATTGTGCTCTTTAAAATGAAAGCCATTTTACAAGATAATATTTAAAGGTACGATAGGTAAGATTTTTGTGTTAAAACATTGTTACAAGACCATTCCTATCATTGAAAAAGGCTCACTTACTTTCTGCCTGTGCTTATAGTCCTATGCTTGAAGTCGGCTTTCATACAGTCCTGACAGAGTATGCAAGTTGTATAACTGTACAATAATTTAAGATCATTGGTTGAAAATTGGTTCTCGAAATTACCTATTGCACCTTTAAGAGAATAGAGGCCAGGTTGCTCTGGCAGACAACAGAAGTGTCGCCTGCTCACATGACAGTTCCATCTAATGGGAGGGGCTATATAAAGCACCAGCCTTACTGCTCATGCCCTTGCTCATTCTGATTATGCTCAGCCATGCTGCTGCTGCATTGCTTCTGCATGTCCCTGCTTTCCAAATCACGCAAAAGCTACCCTGCTTGACTGACTCATTCTGCTGCATGGCTCCTTTTGGCATGCTCCTTTGCTGAATTATTTGCTTGAATTATCCTACTTATTCCTGTAATTATGCCTTTAATGTGAATGCAGACAAAAAGGTTTGTCATTAAACCTCAAAACATATTGCTTAATTCATCATGCGTTGTCTGACTGAAATACTTGAATACTTTCTCCTTCCTTGTCTTAGAAATACCATAATAGACTCTTGACATTTATATTCATGTGTGTTTTAGCCAATAAAAACTGCCAGTTCGATCAACCATTTCCCTGCTTTTAATTGGATGAAAGAGGCCATGCATACTGTAATGTCATGGCATCCTCTCATTAACTAGGCTTTGCATTCTTCATTGCAGATTTTAAAATGCTTCTTAGTGTTCACTCATTTAAAGTCTGGGTGTCCTGATACAATAAATGTACAAGACTGACTTGCCTTCCCACATGGGTTGATACGAGATTAGGTATGCCAGAAGATGTATGACCAATGTTAAATTCCCCTATCCCAAGACCTTCCACGTATACCCAAATCCACTCTTTCTCTTACCAGTAAAAGGCCAACAACCTTTTTTTGATACTTCAGGCATGAAGAATGTGCTTTGTCACAGGAAAATACCCTCCTAGATTTAATCAATCAGCACATAATTAGGTATGGAGTAATGACCTTTCTCCAGCACCTGCTATCATAAGGCACATGGCAGCTGTGCATTAGTCACTTCTACATGTGTCCATGTTTGACTCCTATGATCATGATTTGTGTGTTTTGCTTTGGGGGTTTTTTTTGTATGGAAAGCAAAGGATGCAGTATCTCCAACAATTTCCAATTTGTATTGTATGCTGTCACCACATTACTGATGCTGGCTAATTCACACTAGCCAAAAAATAATTACTCTCCCGATAATAATATCACAGACCTGCATCAATCCTGGGTTTTGACCAGAATTGAACAAATGACTTGGAACCTTTTCACATGATTAGCGGAGGAATGAAATTATGGAGCTATAACACAATGGGATATTTGATCAGTTGTACCTACAGTGTGACAGTTCCGGGAGACAGAGGGAATTAGTAAGATTATCTGTTGCGATGCCAAGGTATTTGAGCGTAACCTTGGGGACACATGAGCACAGAGAACCTATTGAGTGCACCACTGCAAGAAGGCCCGTCAATGAGTGTTCAAACGCCCAGACAAATGTCTAAGTGAACAAGCTTCACCCTTCCCTCTCACAGTTTATCTGCAAAAATAACTAACTAAAATTAGAAGATTATAACATTATAACTTATACATTTATAACATTTGTATAAGTCAAAAAAAGTATATATTTTCAGCCAGGTTGCTTTAACGTCAGTCTTCTCACAGACTTGCTTGTTCTCTACTTGCTCCAGTCACAGCCCTGTACCTTGGAGAGGAGCACACCGTTTAGCACAACCCAGGTACATGTGCGAGTCGATTTGGCCGAAACTGCTCTGGCTACCTCTGCTGGATTTTGCACCATAAGGCATTACTGGTAGACTGTTATCCCAACATTGCCAGTTGTCAACTGTTTGGCTTACTTGCTTATGGAACACAAATAATTAGCTAGCTACTTACCTAGCCTAAGCAAGTGACAGAAATAGCCACTGTTATGGACAAATCTGTCAAGTGTTAATTCCAACCAACGTTGTGACAAATTCTGAATTAATTCAACATGTTAGCAAGCTAGTAGTAATGTAACGTAGTAATAACCGCACTCGCGTTCCTGCATGTTTTGGAAATGAGATGCACATACGCAGAATCTGTCGCTTGAGTTAATCTGCGGAGTGCTGACAAACTGCTGTACATAAATGAAGCCTCCTTGGCTCCTCGGTAGAAAATCTAATTTTCTGTCACTTTTTATACGGATGAGCTGAACATGCCAATGACGCACAGGACTGCCGTAAAAACGATTAGATGACTTGGAACATTCAAATTCCACAGAGCTTCTTTGCCACGGATTCTGTTTGTGCCTTGTGATACGTTATCTCCCTGATTAGTGCTGTTTTTGTATAGTCCCTCTCTGATAACAGTACCGTAAATTACTGTTGATTATTTTCTAAAAATAGGATACACACACACACACTGAATTATATTTGATCAAAAAAGAAGCCATGAAATGTATTCGGCCTTTGACACCCACACATATCTATACAATGTATAAGTACAGCACACGAAATTTAGCATCAAGCGGTGATGCATTGAGTGTAAACTGTATCATAAAATACAGCAATTGATCTTAGGTCTGGCTGTAGCTCTTTTTTGTGGCTCTGTTAAAAGCTCCTGATGAGGGCCTGCTGTTGTGTTAGAAGTGACAGAATTCTCCATCCGTCTTGGACGAACCTCCTGCGGATCCCCCCCCCCGTTAGTCCCAGGGGTGTGGAGGGCTCTTCCCCTGATGGTCCATGTGTTTGCGTTTCACAGCCTTGTTTTTGTCTCACTCTCTGTATTGCGTGGCATTAAGTGTCAAAATGTTTCATTTCTCTGCCCCACAGGAAATAAAGATCTGAAATGACAACACAGGGGGAAAATGTTTCAAATGAAGACATGCCAGGGGGACTTTTCATGCTATAAAAGTCAGTGCTGTATGGGAACTACGAGGCCCGGCTTTGTATCGGATACCATGCTGAGTCTGAAATGGCCTTAAAATTATCTTCAGCTCAGTTTTGAAAAAAGTTGGAAGTTTTATTCCAAAAAAAGGCTTCAATTCTTTCAGTTATGTTCAAAGTTTTGTTCTGTGCTCATATGTATGTCAGAGCAGCAGAATTCATTGAAATGGAACATCTCATTAAGCTAAATGCAATATGATTTTGACTTTAAGTCATGCATTATAGTATAAAGTATAAGTAATATATAGTATACATATATAGAATATATATGTATTTATACATTGACATATTGTATTCATTAGGTTTATTTAACAGGCATATTATTATTATTATTATTATTATTATTATTATTATTATTATTGTTGTTATTGATATGCCTAAAATTGGTAACGGTTCCCTGCAGAGCTAGATGGAGTGGGATACAGCTTGCAATAGGCATTACTTATTTAAGTTTTTTGTATATCCAAGCACTATAGTGTGCTATAGATTACTAGCTATCTGATTAATTTTGTGTGATTAAGTATGTACAGAGCAGGCCATTCTGAGACTGAGGTGGCCCTTCAGGACCACCATACATTTTGGCCGCTCAGGTTTTTCTGTCATTTTTCTGAGTAAAAAATGACAGGTTACATTATGAAAGTTTAAAAAAATATTTATTTGTACCGAGCCCGCAAAGTTTTATAATTCGATTTTGTACTGTATGTGGTGACATTGGTTTACCATTCTTTGTGTCAATTAAATATTTCATTTTTGTAACAATTTTACATAATTAATATGTACTCACACTGTAAACACTCCCCACTTTCTCCATATATGTAATCCTCCCAATTAGTCCCGAAAATGCTTCAGAAGCAAATAAACTCTCACACCACGCCCAAGAACAATGGACATGATTTTCCAGCCATCCAAAATCCTCCAGCAGTAAGAACAGTAGGTGAAAATGTGAGCAATGCCATGAACACATTGTTGATACTGTCTTTGATATAAAACAATAGGGAGAACAACTGTTAATGCACTGATGTCACATAATGATGGAGAGACATACTGATGAACAAAGAATGAGAAGGCAAAAAAAATAACCTGTAAATTTATGTTTTAGCTATAATGTTTTTATTGCAGCCCTGCACATTCAAAATGATGTTCCTGATGGAGTCAAATCACTATCCACATCTATCCATTTAAAGCACCAATTCCTTTTCTAAAATGAAAAGTGGATTTTGTGCTGAGAATGTATGCAAAAGTTTAAAAAAAGCTGATATCTCAGAATTGCGGTTTGGGCAAGTATAATGTTCTATTCATCATTACAGCCAAAGTCTTTATTCAAACTTGGTAATTGCTACCTCATTTCAATCGCAGAGTCTCCAGAATGAAAGTTTGAAAGGTTTAATAACGAAATTTGTTATACAATAGTAAGGTTTTGGCGATAGCTCCATCACTTTAAATGGCCCTTCTGGCAAGGAGGGAATGCTGAACTGCCTGGGGAGCAGGCAGCGGTGAAGAGCCATCCCCATTCATAGGAAGGGCCATCAGGTCAGTGGATGATCCAAGGGGCCGACCCGGAATGGAGCAAAAAACTGGTGGTGGGGAGATGGTGGGTGATGCAATGTTCTGAAATGCAGATCGAAGCAGGGAAGGGTCATTTACATATTGTGTAAACGCTGGTGATTGGCTGATGGTGCAGCTGCGTAGCCGTCCTACGTCTCAGTGATTGAAGTTCCGTTAAACTTCCATTTTACAGCTCCTTCGGCCACATTGTATTATTGTGAGATGGGGAAATCGTTTATTTCCATATGTGACCTGCCCTATCATAATCTCATTGACTGGAATATACCATTAAATCCAGAAGAATGTGAGCAAAATTATCTCTCCACTTCAAATATCAATTTGAGTGGCACAAAAGCAATGCTTTTGGAAAAAACACCTTCAAAGTTTTGTCATGTTATGGCGATCCCCCAAACTACGCAAATCTCCGGTCAGTTACCAAATAAAATGATTGTGAACCTTAACACATAATTGGTGGAATAATGACATTTTAATGATAATGTTTTAGCAACACAAACAAACAAAGACAGATAGACTACCAATGAATTATAAAGTGGTAGGCCTACCAGACTGGGGTGAATCACATGCACTAGGCTACCATAAAATTAACATCTATATTCAAGTTTGTCCACCGCAGAAATCCACAACTCGGCACAGCTCTTTGGCCAGATGGTCAGTTCAGTCGTCTCAAGAGACAGCATCCGCACATAGTCATCCCTGAACTGACACCAGAGAGAGTGGAAGATCAGCCAGCTGTCCGGCTGATGCTCCGATCGCTACGGCTGTTTCCTGTTCCAGGCTGCAGTCGGCACAGATATAAACCACACTCAGAGCGGCACAGTCAGGAAGTGGGAGCTGCCAAAGAACCCACAAGAATATTTACTGAACACCTTGGCTGAGAAGTTTCCTGGCTTTGCTGACCATGGGACCAGGATGCTCATTGAGCGTATTAATGAACTTCTGAGGAAGCCCAGGCTGTTCCTCTACATTTAAAAATTTTTTTGTAGTTGATATTTTCCATTAATCTTTTTTATGTGTTTACAATCCCAGAATTAGAATTTGAAGCTGTTCATGTTTCTTATTTAGATCAGATTTGGAAATGAGTGGCCTGCATTAACTATGCCGACTTTAGCTATGAGTGCAGACTCTTATGCTAACTAACCAGTCTAGTGTTTACATAGGATGAGAAGAACAACTCTATCTTCATGGAATTGTGTCAAGTAAAGTCACGCATTGATTATTATAGCCTCAATGTATTTTGGCTAGGCTATAACTAGGTTGAAATTGTGTTGAGGTAAACTTTTTATTTGAACCCATGAACTGTGGGCTCATGACAGTTGTGGAATAGAAAGCTCACATTTGCCAACTGGTGGTGGTTGTGTGAAAAACAACACAATGGTCATGGGTAGTCTTGCTACAAATAAGTGCTGAGCCCATTTACAGGTGGGAAAGAAAGAATGGAAGTCAACTGGGAATTTCATTAGAGGCGCTACTTAAATTGCGATAACAATGATTATAAACCAAGAGGCGTGACAACTAATATTTTCCCAGCTCAAAGATTTTCATTTTCCGCAAATACAATTGATATATCCAAACCAGAGCTAAGCATTCTTCTGTATGTGGTGAGTCAACAGGGCTTCCCCTTACTGTCTTACTTTTCTCCTGGACATTCTTGCAACAGAGGCAAAATGAAATACAAAACCACTGTAAAGTCATTTCTACCAGGGGTGCCAAAACTTTTTCACCCCACTGTAATTCATGTTAAGAACTGCATTACTTAATGCCAATCCATTTACCTTATTGTAAACTTTGACCTTTAAAGTTATATATGCACTCTTCACTCTATGCACCCATACTTAAATAATATTCATGGCATAGACCTGCAATGTGCATATTCTGTAATAGTCCTGAAGTGCGCAGGTTTGTGATATAGCTTTTATTTTTATTAGGCTGAAAGCTAACACAATAGTAATGGTGACGTTTTCCCCATTAAGTGTATACTTGATATATTATTGATTAAAACTGATTTTTATCAATTTATCACCTTAACATTATGTGAGGAAAGAAGCTGTGTGTTTTCCTGTTAGTGGGTTCTGCAGATTCACAATTGTTAATCAAGGAAAATTAATTAAAATGGATGATCAGTTTAAACAATAGTTTAAATATCTATTTTCTGTTCAACCACTGCCACTACAACTTAATGTGTTTTCAGAAGATGAATCAATTTAGAATGCTTTCTGCAGTACAGGGAAACCTGGCTTTCACTGTTAAGAACAAGTATCTGTTAGGCCTATAAAATATATCATAACAATTCAAATGAATGTTTGATTATGACTACAACATTGAAACCATTGTTTTATTTTTTTATTTTTTTATTTTTTTATCCTATGCAAGAACTTTAATGGCCTTTTAAAAAAAGAATTTCACTTGTAGCACTATGCTCACAACACATAAATACATTTTCTCCTCACATTTTTGGGGAATTATGTGACTTTAAAAATATCATCTGTGTAACAATAACAACAACAAAGAAAGCTTATACCACAGTCACATTTTCAGCATTCTTTTGTCAAATGGAAAAGTTTCTAATTATAATACTGTAGCTATTAAAGGACCTTGTTTTTCATTTGGTGCAATGCAATTTGCCCATGCAGAATATCTGGTTGTGTTTTCTGTTTCTTTCTGAACACTGTTTCTCTCTCTCTCTCTCTCTCTCTCTCTCTCTCTCTCTCTCTCTCTCTCTCTCTCTCTCTCTCTCTCTCTCTCTCTCTCTCTCTCTCACACACACACACACACACACACACACACACACACACACATACACATACACTTTATTTAGTGCCCTAGGTAGCTTTATAAAGGAAATGATCATACTTTGCTGTGGGGGGGAAGGCCATAGATTTATTATTTTAAATTTCTAATAATTTTAGGGAACATAACTGAATGAAATGAATAGTCATGGAAAGACAGAGATGAATGTGTTCATATCAAGAGTGAGGGTTTCCGTTATAGACAAGTGGGTCAATGTCCAAAGGAAACCTGAGAACTTCATCCTCCTCTCTCACATTGCCAAATTTGTCACAGGTCCTGGACCTATATCTAAGCTTTTGATGGAAGTTTCCCTGACAGTGATGGTGACCATTCCGAAATGGTGTCAAGCTAAATAAGAGACAATGTGCCCTCTCCTGGGCACTTCTCCGGAAATAGACTGGAATGCAGGAGACTCGGCACTGGAGAATTGGAGGAGCGCAGACAGGCCAAGCGTTGGAGGAGAGTGGAGGAAAGCTGTCTGCCTGGGGGAAAGAGATTTCCTCTTTACATTTTTTGCAAATTCTTTTAAACTATTGTGTAGCTGGCTGGGCCTTTTGGTACTTTTAGGAAAAGGAAGGCAGGATCTGGGCTATGACAATTTCAGTCTTCCGTGGTTACCACAGGTTGTAGACTTCAATGGAATGGCATTTTTCTTCAGGCGGGGGTGTCCGCAGGATATGGTCAGAACAAGTGAGAGTGACTCCAAAGAATCTGGTGATGCAGGGGTACTCAAATCTGGCGCTTGTGGTCAGTACTATTTTAGTTTTTCTTTTTTACACGGCAGTTCATCGATTGAACAGGCTTTCTACTCGCCTGGTATCCCAGGTTGACATCCCTAGATGAGATGAAGATCATGAAAGCGAGCAGTAATTGCCCCAAGGGCCTGATTTAGGTATATCTGCTGTAAGGAGCATTTGCCAACCCTGGTTCTAGAGAGCCACATGGTTTGTTAGCTTTCGGTAGATCAGCCAGGTGACGTGCCTCATCTAGCAGAACCCATGGTTCTCTGAGCCAGGGCTGGCCACCCAATGCTATCATGAGATGAGGACTTGGTTTTGGCTGGCTTTTTAGCAAATGGTCATCGTGCAAACTATTTGTATCTACTTCAAATTGTTGGTGTATGAAGACCTTGCTATGCTATTTCACAAAAACACCCAAAACATACATAAATGGCAATACAAATGAGCTCTGTAATGTCATGTTTTTAGCTTTGAGAACTAAATAAAAAAAATAAAAAAAAATAAAAAAATGTTCCCAGTATCACTGATGATACATATGGAGCTTGGGAGATGTGTAGTTGTGTAGTTCCCACATAACACCCCCAGAACTCCTGTGGTGCGTCCTGAACCTTGAGACTGACCTGACGTGCGAACCGCCTAAGCACGCTGACTATACTATACTATAAGCGCCAGAAACGTGTTTAGCCTAGTTCCAAATGTGCACCAGCTTGCACAATGAATCCGTGCTGAGCCAGCTGCCACAGTGGACGGGGACTGGATGATCCACAGGCTTATTAATACACATCCATTCTTCCTTATCAGCTGGCCCTACGAAAGCCTTCAGGTATCCGAGCGCTGACAAGCGTGAAGGACTCATGAACTGATCTCTGACAGTTGTCATGCCACATGTGGAGCTGCCGTTGCCATGGCAATCTGGCGAGACCTTGATCGAATGGACCCGTTTTCGTTTGACAGAGATGAATGCGTTGAGAGATTATGTGTGCATGGTGGACAGTCAATGGTGCAAAGGATATCAGGGAGACCTCATTCATTCTCAAGGGCCTCTGTGGTATGTTCTCAGGTCTGGTCAGGAGTGACAAAGGGTAAAGAATATTCTCATTTCAGTGATTCATTGGAATTGGTAACATTTTTAATTAAATGTTGCGGTACCCATTAGCAAACCCCCCCCCCAACATCGTTCACAGTTCATCCTTTATTTTTAATCAAAGAAACCCCTTTTATACAAAGGAAACCCAGCCATCTACCTCCTGAAAAAAATTGAATTACTGGTGTGAAGAGTATAGTTTATGCACTTGTGCTATGTTCCAACTGACTGCATGAATGCTAAGGTATCAGAAATAACCAATCCGATGCTTTTTATGCCTTTATTACGGCACTGCATGCTTTCACACACCTCGATTCTAAATCCAAATGAGGGGTGGCAGGGATCTGGGTGACTTGCGTGACACTTTCCACAGCGTGGACTGAGTGCACCACTAAAGCTGCTAGCACAGGAGGTCTGCGACGGGCAGCCCTCCCTCCCCTGAGTGGCTGTTTTCAGCACTGCGGTCCCTTTGAGCACCTCGGCTAGAAACACCACTTGATATCCCTGTTTTGACTCTGCATTCAACCTTGATTCCAAAGTCGATCCATTTCCCTTCATTTATATTCTCCACCCGAGCTATTGCTCAGGAAACCTTGGATGACCCACACAAGGCCTTCTCTAGGTTCCTAAAAGAAGCCGTGTGAGTATTCCCATGTAGGGTGTGTACCGGTGACCCTCCTTTGATTGTTTGGCAGCAAGACCAGTATTTATGCAGTCTGCCTCCATCAGATTCCCCCTTTGGGTCTATTGTGAAATTGAATGGTTTCAGGCCACTGGGAGTGCATTCACTGTATATACTGACATATTTTCTTCTTCCCTGCACCTGGTGTATTTTGGGGCATACGTTTGACTTTTAGCTCCCGTCGTATATAGTTTGGAAATCCCACCAGCCTTAAAACATAAACAGCAGCCTGACAATATTAATGATATCTCAATCTGGGTGATTTATTCAGCTGATAAAACTTCATTCATACTTTTATCCCATAAATACTGTATTAAGCATATATGATTTATACTTATATACTGTATATTATGTAAGTCAAATTTGTTTGAGTTTATACCAGAATTACATTCCTGTTTGGAGCTGCGATTCACCTACATTTCACAAAACAATGTTTTACAAAACAACTAAGTGAAATGTTGTTAAATACTTGGACTAATTCGTCTGATGATTGGAATATTTGCTGTAAATGTTGGAACAATACTGTTGCATGTTCAAACATGGTCACCATTGGTATGGTTTTAAAGATGGAGATCATACTAAGAGTTACAATATAACAATATATATGAATGCAAGATATAAGATGTTCTATAAAATCACAGAAATAGGCCATTTTTAATGACAAGCTGTTCTCTCTTTTACTATTGTCCGAAATTAGTCTTTTTTTTCTCCTCCGATTCCAGAAACAGTCTTAAGTTACGGTAACTTCACACACCTAGAACAATTATTATTTTGAAAACTGTAACAATATAGTGTAGGAACCACATTTCCCACAATCCCACAGGACAATTCCACAACGTCCACCCCGCATGATGTCTTTGGATAAAGGCGCTATATAAATTCCAACCATTTACGTCTAGCTCGGTTCAGCCAATCCCGTAATGGCGGGAGCAATACACTTTCCCCCTATAAGAGTAAGGCATGCTCTCGGGATTGCCCCTTCTTCTCACTTCTCTTTCGACGCTCTTTTCTTCACCTCATCTGCTCCGAGACTCAGACAGAGGCTGAATTCTGCACAGCGCACCACCAGGCCTACGGACACACCTAGTTTACCTCGCGGTAACTTAGTAACCTATAGCGAGTAGAAACTGGTGTACGCGGAACCCTACATCAGTTCACCACTGCGAACCACAGCAACAAACTTTTCCACCCGGAACACCCCAGCTTTGCGCACCTCTCCAGGACATCATTCACAGCACCATCGCGGCTCCTACAAGGACAGCTCGTCTTTTGGATCCAGCTATGCGTATGGACTCAGTAAGACTAAACAAGCATTTACAGGCATAACCAGTGTTAGCTGGCTCTTAACTGAAATTGTGAATCTGTATTTTTCTATTTGTCTTTGTGTTACTGTTGAATGGATTTTGTTAGCCATATACATGTATATATATATATATATATATATATATATATATATATGTGTGTGAATTGATTCGCCGTCTTTCGCTTATGTAATAATTGAGTAGACCAATGCAAGTAGTCTCTCTTTCCCCAGCTAATACTCCCACTTTACCTTTCCTTTGTCTAAGGAACACGCGCGCGCATACACACACATATCCTAACATACCTTACCTTACTAACCTCCCATTAGTCCAACCCTATATCTGTTCTGTGTTTGTACGTTTGTTTAATAAATATATTTTATTAAACCCGGTGTCTGTTTTGGCGTCACATAGACATGAGAGCCGTGGTAAAGCAGTCTTTGAAGGAATTTCCAACCTTCAGGTTATCGGTATGTTTAAATCATTGATATTGGATATTTTAATTAATTAAAATACTAATTTTGTGGTTAGATATTTCTGATAACAGTAATTTTATGAGACTGATTACTTATTGCAGTTATACTGCTACACTACATTAATTGGCGCCCCGGTTTCGTAGGGAGTAAAATCCCTACGTTATTTGGCGGCCCGTGCGAGGACCCGACAATAGGCAATAAATGAATCTCATGCAACAGCACATTCAAACTCTCTAGAAATATTGACTATATTATATTTTAATATTTATATTTGTAGCTCTCATTCTGTAACTTAACAGTTGATGGAAAAAACTAGTTTCCCAAGTATATTTCATGAAGTATGGAGGCAGTCATATATATAGTTTTGGGTCTGTTTATCTCTATCCAGCTTGGTGTTACTCTATAGGCAGCATTGTGGAAGAGGGTCAGGTGATTTCGTCCAAGACAGCTACTTTAAGCAGATAAGTGCGGACTGTTTGAGGTCACAAAAGCAATATGACTGGAATATGAACTGGCCAAGTGTGTGTCTTAAACAAGGTTTTCTAACCCTGTTACTACCAAGTCATAGGGGATAAAGGAAACAATAATGGCAGCACATTAAATACTGAAGAAAAAGAAACAAAAAAACTTCTCTGTTCAGTGTTGCAGGGAAAGAGGGCTCTATGAATACCTAAACCTACCATGAGCAACCTTTTTGACGGTGATGAATTGTGATACTTTGCTCAGGTTCGATCAGCATCAAGAGGCGCGATGACATTTCTCCTGCTGTCCGTTCTCCAGTACCTCACTGGCCTGCTTTCATTTGACCTCCCAATCTTTGTCCTACTCTGATTTTCATCCACCGGTGCTCCCTGTGTCTGGATATGGTTTTATTACAGCACAAATCCATGGAAATGATGTTGGATGAGGCAGTCTCACACTGTCATATCCAATCCAGTGAAATAATACAATAACAATACAAAAACATTAAAAAGTATGACGTTTTTAGGCTGACAACAGATGTGATTATTTCACAAAGCTACTGTCTTTTATCTCAAAAATAAATAAACAAGGTAAAACAAATGGCCTGTTTTGTGATCTCTATGAAAGCTGAGATTGTTTGAAAATGGGTAGCATGCAATACTATTACCTAAAATGTTCAGCGTTAAATCCCTTTTGGACTCATGCACTCTTTTTGAGATTAATTACCACTGGGTATTTGCTGTATAGGTTCTTCATTACTTTATGAAAAGAGCGGTGGGTTCATCTGTATGTCCATACATTATAAATATATTATTCAATATACTATAATTACATCATATAAATATATGCAGTGATAACGAGGAAGTGTGAGAGAGAAAAACACTCTTCTAATACATCTTTGTACAATGAAAAATGAGAGTGAATGGTGCAAAACTAATGGAATTTACATCTAGGCAAATTGTGTTATTGAAATATCATTTCACCTTTGCCATTTTATTTAACATTTTATTGAAAGCGTACACACCGCTGCATTTGTCTTCAAACACAGGAAAATGGCATGAATTGTACCCCCTCCCCCGCCCACTCCCACCTGCAGGGGTCCTGCTGCTGCCCATGGCTGAATGTGCTGCAATATTTTGTAATTTTAGCCTACCCCTTCTGAGGGTAACATGTTGTTCCTGCTCCTCCATCTCTCCTCACTCATTTTCACAGTTCATCCAGGGAATAAACGGGGGCTGGAAGAGGGGGTGGGGGAGTGGGTGTTCAAGATGTCCAGATTTGGGACAGTCGGAGCCACTATTAGACAGCGGGATAAAGGGATAGGCACTAAAGTACACAGATAGCAGGAGCATGATCAATTGGAGAGATGAATGTAGAGCCCTGAAAATGGTTTTGTAAAACACTGCAGTTGGACAATGTGCATGTTTTATAATATGAACTAATAGCACTTAACTAAAATGCTATTATGGGCATATCAAATACTAGCCAATGATATTCATTTTCAATGATTGGTATAATAATTTTCTTCTAGAGGTCCACATTTTGCTCTTGGAATTCATACTGGAGTACAGTGACATTTCTGTGCACTCTAGAAATGAAAGGACTCACACATATATTCCAATATGGCTAGATTTTTGTCAACATAATGTATCGATAGTGCTTTCAGAATCCCTACCTTCATTTGTGAAATGTTGAGGTATTTTGCTTACAGGTATATTTTATGATTATCAGAAACACAAATGGGATGGAAAGACAATTTGTTTGTGGTAAGGATTTGGCCAAGGTTCATGTTCCCATTTAAGCAGTAATAAAACTGGGTTTTACACATGGCACAAAACATGCTATTTTTATTAATTCATTATTATTATTTTTTTATAGATCCTTCCAACTAGGACTTTTAAACAAAACAAAGCCCTAATTCTCATTCAGCCATATGAGCTCTTGAATGTTGTTACCTCCCAGTTATTTATTTTTTCTTATATTCAAGTTTAATTTGATTCCATAAAGTTTTATGGAGCATGCATTTTGTATAGCATCCCCTCATTATGTGTCTGACCTCTTGTATATGGCCTGTTTTAATTGCATCTATGAAATTACCTGCATTTAAATCATATTTGTACATAATTGTATGTACCACAGTTTGTAAAATGTATTTAATTATTTGTTACTATTTCTCTAAGGTATTTCAACCCCGGATATGGATGCCTATGGTATACAGTATTGCGCAAAAGTCAGAGACTTTTTTAGTTTTCACTTCATGACAGTGAAAACAGTCATTAAGTGCAAGTTATTTATTTATCAGCATAAGAGAATAATGTAGTACACATTTGGAACACATCATTACACAACCTCAAAAACTAGGTACAATATGAAATGGAATATTTCAGCATGTCCACCCTTTACCTTTATTACGTCTTCCATTCTTTCCAGGGGACTTGCTTTGACTTTTTGACGATATCTGAATGGATATTTTTTTTCATACTTCTAGTAAATGCCTCCAAAATTCAGTCTTAGAAGTTGGTTGCATGTTATGCTTCTCTCAACCCAAGTATTCCAAACACATTCAATGATGGTGAGGTCTGATCTCTGGGCAGTCCACCAGCTAGATCTTAACAATGTGCCTGGAGTCCCAATCAATTGTTGTCCAGATGGCATTGCGTGTGTTAAGATTTGTTTGTATTATCAGCATTAATGATGCCTTCAATAAAAAAAACAAATCACAAATGTTGTTATTCACCCCCAAACTTGCACTGATCCTTCATCCTCCACCATGTTTGCCTGATAGCAGTAGATGTAGTTCTGAGTATTTCACTACGACATACATACTGCCTTCTCTTATATTGCAATTTTAGACTCACTGGGCCTCATGTTGTGTGAACAGATTTTTTAAATCGATTAAGAGAACTTGGAGAATTCCTTCTTAGGCTGGCACAACATTTACCGACCTGTCATACAAATTATGTAAGCATGAATTTTCTATGGAGAGGCTTGCAGTGCACAAAACTCAGATCAAACTTTCAAACTAGGCATGGCAGAACAAATATGAATCTAGATTCAGCAACTGCAGTGCTTATTTCTCACCTCAAATGTTTTCAGAAACGTATTTTAGCGGATTGTGTAGGAGGAATAAGTTGGTTTGCTATGTTGTTATGTTTTGCCAAAACCAATGAATGCAGTCTACCCAATCAGGTACAGACATTGTTCCATGGTAGATTCGGTCCATGATTACTTCAGTTGTTCTTGATGATTCTATTGTGCCATCTATCCAAGAGAACCGACCTACAGTACAGCAATTTTTATGAATGAGTATTCTGGACACGCTTGCCTTATATGGCAATTTTGCGAGTTAATTATGCTAATTCACAATTATCATGAATGTGCACTCATTTCCATATATGTAGGTGAAATTCTGTGGTTTTTAGGAGTTTTTTGAAGTTAAGAACGTTTGTTGAACCTGACGTGGCACTCGTAGAATCCATCATACAACAAAAAAATAAGATGCATTTATGATGAGAATACTAAAATGGTCTTGCATGCACTCTTTGAAGGTTACGCATCCTTTCAGACCCATAGCATTGAGTCGTCTCACAGTGGAAGGATCAACAGAAACACATGGATTTCTTCTGACCTGAGCGGAGTGATTTTCTTTTTCCTTGCTCTCAATGATAAATATTTAAGTACGGTCTTTTTCTGTGGTCTTCCAGTTTGGAGTCACAACTTCCTTTTATCTTGCAATAGTCTTTTGAACCTCAGTTTTTTAATCTGTTTCTTCACTTCTGACTTTTTAGACATTTTAGATGCACATGACAAATAAATCTGCAAGGCAGCTAAGGTCCGTTTGGGTAGTTGTTTGTTTGATTGTCAGAGCCCCTTTTGAAGGCAAATGGATGTAACATAACGTCATTGACAGGTTTGCTAACTTTTGTTGGGGATACTTATGTTTATTACAAGTATGTAAACAAGTTGCCAAGGAGATAGTAGGGTGCACAAAATAAATACTGCTAGACTCTATACTTGTATATGTAGTGGAGGAGGTGTGTCTGGTATTTTCCGTTGAATATATGCTTCATGTGTTATTGTCTGACACTTCTCTTTCAAAAGTGACCAATTAGTAGTCGCCTATTTCAAAGTGGCTTTGTAAAAAAAATACCTGAAAGACGTGGTATACCTTCCTGAGCAGAAAAACTCACCCGCTGCCAATGCCTGAATAACGTGAACATATTTTGGTAAACACACTTGAAATTGAAAGAGCTATCTTGAAATTGTGCGTGAAGTATGTTTGGCATTATCAAGACAAAACATTATCAGGAAACTCACCCCAGGATAGTGCAGGCAATTCTAGATGTATTTTTCGAGAGTTGCCCCCCCCCCCCATGTTAAAATTAAACCCACGCCCTTGCTATCATCTGTCAGCAGAAGCCATTGAACATTGAGGATGATGCCCCAAGTACTTGTTTACTTATTTACTTACGTACTTACTTATACATTTTTAAGTACCACTAAGTTCTTTCAAGTCTGCATTTGATGCCAGAAAGATCAGTTCTTGAAGCGATTCCACCATATTTCTCCATCAAAAAAGTCTATGTCAGTTCTGTGTTTGGAGGGTAGAACCCAAATGGGTCAATCACTGAGAAAAGAAAAAAATAAAAATTCTCTAACTTTCACATTTGGGCCCCACTGGAGATTGCGTTTGACCAAAGGTCAGCTGTGACCTTTTCTTTTTGAAACCTATTTATTTATTTTTGCATTTTTTTCCCACTGTGACACGTTTTAGAGAATAGCATAATATTTAGCATCAGGGTTTCGTCTGCAAAGTAGTTCTAGTTGATAAGTGCGAAGTGTGCTGGCCTGAGTAGGGAGATTGAATTGTTGAATTGTGGAAGACTGCACACAGGGTCAGATCTAAGGTGGAAATGCTTGCTACGCTTGAGCAAGCGATGTGTTTATGGCTTTTTTATATTATTATTCTCAAGAGCCAGTGTATCTCAGAGTACCAGATCTGCTTCATAGCTTAAACCTGGTATAAAAAAATATATATATTTGTTTATACACAAGCAAAGGGCGAATCTCTTTTCCACTTCCTGTTGCATCACTATAGGCTTTAAATGATTTTCGTTAGCCTAGGTGGCAATTTGCAACTTGCAGAATGTGAACCAAGTGAAATTGTAAGAGTGCAAAGGTGAAATGGCTGTGATTCAGTGTATAGAGATGAGATAAAAGAGAAGCTGATCTGGATGTTCATTCAGCATGTACATGCAGACCGAGAAGGTTATAGCCTGGGGGTGGACAAGAAGAGGGAGGGAGGGAGAAATGAAAGGGGAGGAACTACAGAGGCTGGTCAGGAGGAGGGAAAGAGGGCGTGACAAACAGAATGACGGGGAGGGAGGGAGCAAATGACTGAGAAGAGCAAGCACAGTAGGTAGATAGAGAGATATATAGAGAGAGATAGAGAAAGAGCGAGAAAGAGAGGATGAGCAAGACAGGCAGAGGGCAAGCTGGGTCTGGCAGCAGGGCTGATAGAAGGATCGGTGCGGACAGAAGTTAAGTAAATGTAGGGTGTTTTGACAGGATGTAGACTGAGCAAGCGTGGGCAACAGAAGAACCTGGCCACACAGGGAGGGTACAGGCTGTGCTCTGAACAACGGGTCATGACTGAGCCGGATCTTCATCAGGACGTGTGACAAGCACAGGGGGGGTGGTGTAAGAACCTCTCATTTCCCAAAAAATAACCGGCCCATCCACAAGTGCCCCATGGGACTTATGTAACATGTGTCTGTTCTTTTCTAGAGCATCAGAAACACTTCACAGCGGTCTCTTATGGTCTGCCAGAGTGAAGCACCGCACTGATTATGCAGAAGGCAAAGTGTCTTCTGTCAGTTGTACTTATTCTCATATACTTCTATTCACCCATTGTTGAATTTTTAACCAAATTCCCCGCTGCAAGTTTTTAATTCTTACTGTGTGTAATTTGGAACAAACTTCAGTTCATAAGGTCTGTGTGCAACTGGATCTGTAAAAAAACATAAATCATAAACTGAATATCTGTGGTGCGACAAGTCAGTCACACCCAATATTCTGTCTGGCTCGAGACATTTTTCATTTTTCAGCATTAAGGAAAAATATAAGGGGAAAAAATAAGGAACAAACAGAAGAAAAGTTCTTTGTGAAACACTATGCACAATAGCCGTCCTATTTTGCCACCTGTCCCAAAGGTCCACCAATGTGGGAGTAACCAGACATTTGTTTAAGACAGCGAACATTCGTGGTGAACTATGTTTGCAGCAAACAGTTACTGCTGAACAATTTCAAAGAAGCGTTCCATTTAGTTCGCCACCGACGCCTTCTTAATACAAATGGATGTGACTTGGGTCTAACAATGCCTTTAAAGGTAAGAAGAAATATCACATTGATTAAAGTGTATTATAACAGCCAAAAAGCCTAAAGTATTAGGCTTTGTTATTTGTTTCGTAAGAATTTCTGGGTAGCGATTCAGTGGACAAATTTGTATCAAAACTGCAATTTTATGTTCGATATGCAGTGTGTCTTTTGTGACACACTGCACAACTACACTTCAGTTAATGAGGTCTTGCCCTGATGCTATATGTGCATGGTAATAGAGCCTGGTCATTTCCATTATGTCATCTGAACCAACTGTCAAGTTACAGCTACCCAAATATTATATGATTTGGCATTCAACTTTTATGTTTGACATATGACATAAAATGATCTGTCAGATGAAGCCGATATAGCATAATCTAGTGTAATATCAATATCATAGCATTTATCATAGCATACATTGTGACAATGTTATGCAATTTGTCATGAGAAACAAAACAATCTCTTGAATGGTTATGAAGGGTGCTATGTCGCGTGAATGATGGGATTATTGGAAGAAAATTGTGTCCATGATATTTTGTCCTACCAGGAATATAGGAGGGAGGCTTAGCAGCAATGTACCTACCACCCACACAGGTCCTTATGGCAATTGATCATATTTGTGTCAGCTAGTCTGTTTCTCATTGCAAGGTCTGTTAGAAACAATATAGCGGTCACACTCTTGTGACCACCAGGCCATCAAAATCTTACTGTGTCACTGCTAAGTTGTGGATGACTCGCCAGGGAACTTTGACAACTCAGAAGGACAGCATAAAATTGCTCTCGCATGAGTAGTCTTCAATAATGTAGCTCACAGGAACCAAAGTGTAATTGGGTCTGTTTGTCAGAACAAGACTTTAACAATCTCCACAAGGACACCCAAATGTACTCGTTGGACGTTGGAAACACCCTTAGATGAGAAATGTGTCTTTTCTATAAAGGTGAGAATGATTTGGATGGGATTCATGCCTTCTGCCTGATCTGTTCAATCGGTAATCATTCAGAGATGTCTTTTAGACAGAGCAGTGTTTGGCCCACAGGTTTAACCTGCTGATACTGATATTGACTATGCCATTGAATAGGTCACCAAACCAAACAAATAAAGTTTTTGATTCAACTGACTGACTGACTGATTGACTGACTAAATAAATAAATGAAGCTTGTACAATATAGTACTTCTCATGGACAAAATAATGTTTGTGTAGGAGGACTACCTCTGAATGCACCCCGTTTACATTGTATGTTACTAAAATAGCTATTGCATTGTGTTTTTGTGCTATTTAAAGTAATCCTGCTGAAGATTGATGGGTCCACATTTCAGAAAAAAGAAAGATGACAACGTGTATCGAAATAGCATTGTCTTATGTTTCTTTGTGTTCCCATTTTCAGACAGAAGCGCTTTCATCAATTAAGCATGCTTTCTGTGAGGATGTTTCTTGTGGGCGTACTGTCTTTATCTTAAATGTGAGAATATGTAAATGTGTTACCTGAAAAGAGACATGAGGCAGGCTATCTACCGCCAAGATGTACTAGCCTTTGAAGCAGAGCCACATAATTGTCCCTCTTCATAATGTCTGCTCTGTAACCATCTCTCTGAGTCAAATATGTGAGATATACGTATAGGATGTTCATTTATGGCTGGGTTACTAGCAAACCAGAAAAAATAACAATGAAATAACTGTTTTTACACACTAAAACAACAATCCCAAACAATTAAAACAATTGAAGAATTAAGCCAGCTAAAGCCCGTAGAACATGAACCAATATCAATAAAAGCTGTGGATTAAATGGCTTGGCATAGCTCATCTGGCCCAGCTGTATATTTGACTGGGCTACACTAGAGAAGAGTAAACAGCATTATGAGCTTAAAATGCAAATAGAGGAAGGGGGGAAAAAAAGGTCAATGACCATGATCACTGCAATCATGCAGATGAAAAAAAATGTGAATGTGAATTTTATTCATTAATGAAAAGTGCAGAGGGAGGCATTTGCTATAACTGTGACACCGTGAGCAATGCAAAGTGCCCTTTGAATGGGACATCATCAGCGGTGGCGAATTCCACGGTGATGGCGAGGATGTGCGTCATTGCGTCATTCTGGTTGTTGAATGTGCATCACAGTGCAGTCTGCGCTCACGCGAATGCTAACTGCAGCTGTGAGGATTCAGTGTCCAGTGTAACGCAGCCAGGCTCCCTGACAATACGGCTGCCAGCCAACGGTAACTGCAGGCCTGAAGCAGGTAGTGAAATGAGATGTTTAGGCCAGTTAATATTTAAATGAACATGGCTGTGCTTATATGTATGTGGAATCGTAGCGTAGTGGTTAAGGTACATGACTGGGGCCTGCAAGGTCGTTGGTTTGATCCTCGGTGTAGCCACAATAAGATCCGCACGCAATAAGATCCGCACAGCCGTTGGGCCCTTGAGCAAGGCCCTTAACCCTTCATTGCTCCAGGGGAGGATTGTCTCCAGCTTAGCCTAATCAACTGTATGTCGCTCTGGATAAGAGCGTCTACCAAAAGCCATTAATGTAATATAATGGAATATAGGTAATTATAGGTAATTTATTGGTACAGTGACTATGCATATATACTGTATATATATTATTCTCAAATATAATGAGGGTAATATTTCTGCAAGAAAACATATCACTGTCAATCATGCACGATCAATTTGGTCCAAATCAAACCGTATTACTTACTTTAATGTATTACTTTATTTTTTCTCAACGCCCACCCGTAATATAAAAGAGTAGAATGCCTTGAAATTCCAAAACAAGCAGGTAAACAACCGTGAATCTCTGCTGAATTCAACATTATTCAACACATTATGTAACAATTACCTCATCGGCAGAGCTGGCCTGCAGGATGTGGCTCTCTAGGCAGGCCCTGAGCATCTCTGGTGGTTTGGTTTGAAGGATTTAACGAAGGGAGCCAGATAATTAATCAGGCCTGCTTGAATACTGCAGCACCCTTCTTTTGTAATCTCATGGGGCCGTGGCCGTAGCTGCAACTGACAACAAATTATTAATAATTACATTCCAAATTTATCTCACCAAAGGGGAGCCATTTTCACTTTCCATGTATTCCTTCATTCTTAAATCTATAAAGGAGCAAGGCAATGGGGGGAAGTTAACACACTGATTAACATGCGAATCAAATGAATAAGTGAATCAAATGAAATTAAAGTAATTCCTTCCGAATAAATAAGTCATTAAAACTAAAGCAATATTAAAAATGGGTCAATGCGGAGGTAGGGGGCGGTGTTTCGTTACGTAAAACGCTGAATTATGAATCGATTTTCCCGTGGCTCGCCGCCCTGCCAGAGACGTCCGTCCCCAGAGAGCCGCCGTCGCCTGACAGATGGAAGCACCAGATGACGGGCGGCCAAATTTACGCTAGGCTGTGGGCGCTGGTCGTGATGCGGCTCGGCTCATGAGGACACTCTCGCCTGCATTTCAGCTGGTCTGGCGAGGGGGGGGGGGGAGAGAGGCACTGTGGGACGAGCCGGTGCAGCGATTACCCCCTTGAACCCTTAATCACAGGTGGCATTTAGAAGACTGGAGTAGGGCTGGTGTCAGGGGCTGAAGAGATCTTTCTTTTCCCCAGCTCTGGGCATTGTGGTGGTGGGGGGGGGGGGTGTCTCTGTTCAGTGGAAGAATGAGAGTGGAGGGAAGGTAGGGTGTGCAAAGCCAAAATGGTTCTAAGGCATCTCTCTTTGGAGAATTTTCCATGGATGGCAATACGCTGATGTCATTTGGCTTGATAATTACAGTTCTGAAAGAAGGCAAGCCCTGAAATTAAATTAGGAACACACACTGACCCCCCTGGCTAATTGCAACTGAAAAATGTACCAAAAGACTGATTTGATTTCTTAGGGCATTTTTCCCCCTCGCTCTAAACCCGCTTCTGTTATCTACAATTGAAATGGAGGCTTTTTTTTTGTTTGTTTTTTGGGAGAGGGGGTTGGAGAATAGTGTAAGTTTATCTTAAAAACACATTGAGTTGTTTGGTTGATTACTGGGAATCTGGCAAATTGATTAGTCTTGTACTAATTCCGACAGTGTCACGGCATATGAGAAACATCCCAAGCATTTTCTTCAACTCATAACGACACTTTACTCCAATGGAAATGACACTTCAGAGGTGGTTATGTTTTAGATGGGAGAATGCAACTTGCATGCGTTCATGCAAACAAGCACTCCAAATTACAGTGCTTTGAGAACATTCCACTTTAAACTGCGCCATTAACAAAATGTTTTTTTTTTTTTTTTTTTAGTTGAGAAGCAAGAACAACAGTTGAAAAGGCTAATTGATGCTGGTAATATGGTTTCGGCGCACTATATTTAACTACTGCAATAACATTAAATCATCTATACATTTATTAAGTCCTTTTTCCCCACTGTCAGCAGTTATATAGGATTTGTAACCCTTGTCTAACAGAGAAAGAAAAATGTTCCATCTTTAAATTGATCTCAGAGGAGCAGTAGGCATATGTTCATGGCTAAAACTGTGATTTAAATAGGTCCTGTGCCTTCTGTTAAAACAGGACACGGATTCCAAGTGCCAACAGCTGGATACCCAGAGACTCTGGAAAAACAGAGCATTATCATTCATTACTCAATGTTCCTCACACCAGTGGGTGACTGTCAGCGTAAAATAAGGTCGGAAAAATCTGCCTACTGTCCCAAGCCTGCTTCTGACTGACATCGACCTTGACCAATGGGGTATCACCAATTTGAAAAATAAAAGATTGATGAAACATGATAGACTGTTTTATTCAACTCAAACATTCTATCTATTGAACAGAAAGTCCACTCTTAATGATATGCTCCATTTGGGTCACTCCTCAGGAGATATGGGGGTATATGGTTGGATCAGGAACACTGGCTGTGCTAGGATGTTTGTGAAGTAATGTACTGCAACAAGCTAAAGTAATTTTTGTACACTGACCACAGCATAAAGGATGCTCACATTCACTCTCTCAGCCATTGTGCCAATGTCCTACATGTTCAGCTCTGTCCTGTTTTTGTTTTCATACGATGGTTCGCAACGCTCTTAAATGTGCCCCATATCTTGGCTCACTCAAATTTCACCCTCTTTTCCAGCACTTAGTGCAGAAGTGACAGTGGATATATATTTTTGTTCTTCAGGGATCGAATTTCCCAAATGTACCCTGAAAGTACAGTCATGTTCTCTTAGGGTACAAATAAATAGTTTTTCCAAGCAAAAAATGTACAAATTAATTCTACATTGTTGTATATTGTTGGCTAGGGGTACACATTTTTGGTCGGATATGAGCATTTGTACATTTTTTTGTGCTTCGTATACCTTTATTTCTGAGAGTGAAGATACATTGTCAGGTTATGGTTGTCAGGATCATGAGAATAATAGATCTAACAGTATCATAAAAGTGTTGACCCTGCTTCACTGTAAGATGCTATTAAAGGCTATCTGTTTTTGTAATGCTGGACTTGTTTTGGTGGACTAATGCATTTAGTTTTTTTTCTGGATAAAAGCATTTCCTAAATGGACATTAGCAATAGGATGTATGTAATTGCATCTAATGTGGCAATTCTGACAAAATCGTCAAGAAATTGCCCTCTCCACTGTCTACTCTAAATTATGGCGAAATTATAACCATCTGAAAATAGCATATTAGCAGTGGATGGATTTTCCACCAGCTTGAAAATATCTGCTTTCCCAGGAGTCATGCCACCCTTTCTCACACCAAACTGTGACAGCCAAGTAGTGTTTGGTTTATTTGTGTTCAGATTGTATTTGTTGCTTGAATTAGTGTTGGCATGGTCTCCATTTGGACCAAACAGCACAAAAGCCCCAGCACGGTGATAAGGAAAGGATAAGGATTGTCAAATCTGGCCCTGAAGCTTCTTTATTTATTGTTTTTAATCAAGGATTTATTTAAACCAGGGAACCTCTGGCCAGTGGTAGTAATTAATCAATTAATGATCCGGTAGAAAAGAAAAACGAGTACGAATGGCCTCGAGAGCCAGCTTTGAATGGGTAAGCTCTAGAGCGGAGATGTTAGACTCCAGTCCTGGAGGGCAGACGTTTCTGCTGCTTTTGGTGTATTTCAACACGCAAACGATCCATTTAATGATGCTGAAAACACCACATGTGACACACTTGTCTTGATAAATGTGCTTAATTTCAAGAGGATGCACCTTATTAGTAATTGTAGGAACCAAGAAATATCATATCACCTTTCAGTAAGCAAGAACGTTACAGACAGGAAAGCTATGGAGGCTTATAAAAAACAAAACTAATTAAGCACAATAATTGATTAATGTATGTAATAATATAACAAGACATGTAGTAAAAATGTATTTAACACATAATTATGACCTATTGACACTAACTGTAAAAGACAAATTACAGTCATCACACAGTAAATAGAATATCTATTAAGTGAACTAATCTAATGACCTTAGCAGTGACTGCATTAATTGGCATGAATCAAGACAGCAAACAATATCAAATAAATAAAACTCAACTGTCTCTGTGGCAACCCTCCACTCATTACAGGATGTCTAGAATATGACTTGATATTACTGACAAATTGCTGAATATGAATTTAAATTAATTAGGATGACATTAATTATTTATTTATTGATATTTTTGACACAAATAGTGTAGTGACCTCATTTTGGGTGATGACTGAAATTGGCACAATCATTTTGTGAAGAAGAAATATTGAAATATTTATAAAAGGAAAAATTGTTGTGCATGCGGAAGGTTTTAGTTTATGCCGAAATAAAGCTGGAGAAGTGAAGGTTGTGAACACCCAGGTAATTAACATGAGCTAATGAAACTGGGTTTAATGAAATAATTACTAATAATAATAAATAACTTTTTGATTTTAATTAATTTATAGATTTACTTATTTTTACATGGATGACACACTTGGACTTGAAAATATTTGACTTGTTTTTAATGACGACTTACAAGCAAATCACATTTTCTCCTCACAACACAGTTTGCCAAGTTAGTTTTAGTAATCGCTGAACTCATCGAACTGTGTTTGTGAAGAACAGAACAATTGTTAATTGTTAAAGTGAAGGACACACTGATAGATTCTTTGTGGAAAGGAGGACAACTCAATAAATCCTATTAAAGTGGAGCTGCAGGTTGGACTGTCTTGTTAAAGCACTGTTGACTGAGATCATATCTTAACAGAACTTTCCAGAACTGACAGTGAAGGTTACGATAAGTATCACACCATGAACATGACTGGGTATTCAAAATTAGGGTTGGGAGGTGGAGTAAATTAGGTTAAGCAAACATGTTAATTCTATCCATGGCTGTGTATATAGTAATTTTCGGACTGATATCGCATCCAGAGTGATCCGTTAAATGACAGTATGTTTGAGAACTTGTCGAAGTCATGGTGAGTATGGGTTCTGTAAGAGTATGGGCTCTGTACTGAATTTCACCCCACATGACCTCCTTTAACGATCTCCTCACAGCTGTAATTAACACAGTACTTGCTTTCATTATGCTCCCGTGTAGCTTTGCCAGCGTGAATGACATGATGCTAGCTTCCATCCTACTTGTAGAAAACTGCATCTGCCTCCCTTCCTACTCTCCATAGCACAGGTCACAAGAGGAGAACAATATCCCTTTATCCAGTTTTTTTTTTTTCTTTCTTCACGCTTTCTTCTTTTTTAACTTTGCGTGGCCATTGATACATTACTTGTCAAAAAGGAGACTTAAAGAGGAGGAAGACTTGTTAAAAGAATCGCGGGATAAGAAGTCAGTTTCCGACTTGGCTGGAATGAAATCTTCGCACATATGGCAGAGTGTGAGTAATTGCATTGAGCTTATCTCACACTGTATTCAATTATGCAGGAAATAAATAAATAAATAACACCGTGCCATCATAAGCACGACTGGGGAAAAAAAAATGTAGAGCTTATGAAATTCCTCCCCCATGCATCTCGATGGGTCGGATGCTAATCGTCCTTGTTATATAAGTGCACTTGCCAGCATCTGCACAATCGCTGGCACATTTGGGGATTGTGTCATGGAGATAAATTGTTTGTTTTGTTAAATCTCGCTTCACCATTAGTTATGCCGCCTCACAGCTGGGAGGCAGATTGCACTTGCTGATACTTGTGGCAAAGGCCACTCGGTGGAAAAAAAAAGACTGAAAGAAATGTGATCAGATCACAGAGGATTATCTTAGGTTACAACCTTTTTAGTCGCTACTCACATACACACATTTTTAAACATAGATTACTACCAGAGGCTAGGATTTCACAACAAAAACATTTTTCCCCTTAGAGGAATATTTTATTTAGTAATTTATTTATTACTTTCTTTTTTTATTGTTGCTTATATTTTAAATTTTTCTGCAATCTGGGTTGTATTGGTGCTGAATTGATTTGACTGTTATGTTTCATGTTTCACCTCATACCTCTTTAATTAATCATTCTGAATTTAGTAAGGATGAAATATATTGTTATCATAATAATAATAATAATAATAATAATAATAATAATACAAAGAACAAAACAAAAATAATCCAAGGTGTATTTTTGGATTATACATGGCTATATATTTGACCATGCTTAATTGAAACTTTGAATATAAGCATGGAATGCACAAACCAAACTATGATGACTTTACATTCTAAACAGGATAAATAAGATAAAATATTATCTTGGATTATCTTTGGTATTTCAACATACAGAAGATTTTGGCATGGGCATATTTCACTCACTGACAGACAGTGTGGGTATTGGCTAGATTGCAGACAGTAATGACATGTATGGCTGCTTCTGCAGATTATGTGTATCTGAAAACATCAATATCATAAGGCATGTCAATCACTGGTGAAATAAAGGTCAACAGATACCTTCATTAAATCACTGGTTATTTAAAAAAGTTAAAGGAGGAATTTAATAAGACGATACAAGCAAATATGTGGAATATCATGTGCTATGTTTTTGGTTCTGGTGTAGGCAATGGACAGCGTGAATATTTCACATAAAAACAAATAAAAAATCATGAAGTGTGAATTTAGCCCTTTGTTTGGTCTCCTTGTTAGATCTGGACACCATATTCTATAAATGTATATTCTGTAAATGTGATATTAAAAGCCATCTGTTAATCCAACTGGAGAACTCTCAAAACCGCTCTCACTGTGGCATTGTCCAAATACATCATGCTGGGACATTTGGCTGGCACTGAATCCGCAGAGCTAAACAGACTGGAAGTAGATCCAGCATAAAACCTTTGCCCCTGGTCAATGTGCTTCGTCCAATTTAAAAGTCTGTTTGTTTCCAAGTCTCTCAAATGTGGCAATGGCATCTCATATTCTCAGCAGCTGCCTGCTTGCAACAGTTATACAATATACAACTGCGTGTGTGTGTGTGTGTGTGTGTGTCCATTGGCTGGGCATTAAAGAAAGGGGGGGGGGGGGGGTCAAAATGTGCCTCCCCTAAATTTCAGTTTGCATATGACGCCCCTTCACACGTGTGCATGAGCGCATGTGTGTGTGTACAGTACGTAGGACACTTAGTTTATTTGAATTAGGAAAATGTTATTTTAAAGTAAAAGTTTGCAAGCAGTCATGGCTCCAGAATGCTGGCACCCTTAATATTGAGATAAATGGCTGCATATAATAAACAGCATTAATAATTCCCTATTTTTTATGTTAAAACATACAGGAAAACTATATACTTTTATTTCACTACATTTACAGTGGGGTGCAAAAATGTAGGCACCATTGGTTTAAATGCCTGTTACAATGAATCTGTATATGACTGTATTCCAGAACCTGATTCCTAAATGTTACTGAGTAAAACATGAGACCTTTCTGCACATTTTAAAGCAAGAATGCTTTTTATTTACATTTTATACTTGAATATTATTGAAAATCTGTGGAGAGATATCAAACATGCCGTACATGCAAGGAAGCTGAAGAATATTTCTGGGCTAGAGGTGTATTCCAAAAGCGAGAACTAAAAGACTATTAGCTGGCGTTTACAAGCTGTTATCATTACCCCAGGAGGAGTTACAAAGTACTAACTCACAGGGTTCCCAAACGTTTGCACAGGGCCTTTTTCCTTTTTTTTATTATTTGGAAATAGTAAAAATGGTTCGCATAGATATTAATTGTAAAAGGCTTTTTGACCAGGGGTGCCCAAATTTTTGCACACTACTGTGCTCTGTTTTTTATTTAGTAATCAATTTTTTTTCTGAAAACCACAGGTTCCACAATTATTGGCACCCCTAACAATTATTGTAGATAAAATCAGGCAAAGTGAAACTGGCGATACAATTTTACTGTAATTTAGTTTTCCTCTGCCTAACGGAACAATATTGTGTCATTCCATCACTTTTGCACTAGAGTATGAAAAATGAGATAACAAGCATGCAAAATCCCTTCGTCAACTATCAGCATGAGAAAAGCCAAAGAACTGTCAATTCAGAATACACAGATGGTAATTGACCATCAGAAGTCGGGTAATGGGTACAGAAAATACATAAACAGTTAAACATACCACTTAGGACTGTACCGTCAATAAAATAAAGGTGTAAAAAATACGGAATGGTTGCAAGCTTGCCAGAAAGAGGATGCAAGTGCATATTATCCCCACAGACAGCAAGGAAGATGGTGAGGGAGGCCAAAAGTAACCGAAGGATCGCAATTAAAGAATGGCAGAGATTGATTGTGTCTTGGAATCACCAAGTCTAAAAAAAGAAAAAACATAAAACGGCACCTCCATACCAGCAAACTCTTTGGGAGAGTGGGACAAAAACAGCCTTTACTGAGCACAAGAAACCAAACCAATTTTGAGTATGCCAAACCTCATTGGAATTATGACTGGAAGAGAGTGCTACGGTCAGATGAGACCAAAATTGAAAAATAACTATGTTCTACAATGGCCATCTCGGTCTCCATACTTAAATCCCATGAAAACCTGTGGTCTGAACTGAAGAGGGGGGTGTCCCAAGGATATAACTGATTCTGAAAAGTTCTTCCTGGAGGAATGATCAAAAATCCCTCCAACTGTGTGCTCTCACCATACCAAATTACAGGAATAATCTCATGGCTATCATCTTAATAAAAGATGATAAATGGTAATGAAATGGGATAAGATGGTAATAAAAGGGGTTTAATAAAACCATTATGAAACCAAGTATTAATCCAGAGGTGCCTGTTTTTTGGGGGAAATACAACGTAAGACTTGATTCCACTGAATCATTAATAAAGCGCATGTTGGAAAATAAAGCTTATGTCAATAACCGTGTTATTGCATCCTCTTCCCCATTCAGCAATAAAGTGACGTGCAGAAGAGACGGAGCTGAGCCGAGTGATAAAATGGCACTGCAGTACGTGATCAATACGTTGAGTCTATAAATAGCCGCTGCAGTGAGACGTGGAGGTTGAGGCGCGGCGGTGATATATGTTGAGGGGAAACCCACAGGGTGAAAAGGCTGGTACTGTATATCAATGCCTTCACTGAGCTTCTCCTGCCATAAACACATATTTCTCACCCTGAACACAGAAGGTGGGAGGGAGGAAGGGAAGGGGGGATGTGACCATAACCCGTATTTAAAAAAAGAAGAAGAAGAAAAGAAAAAGAAGAAGAAAAAAACAATCTCTGCACTTTGCCCGTAGGCGTGTTGTTTTTTCATATTTATTTATTTATATATGTTGCTGCTGACTAAATGTCTGGCATGCATGGAGGTGATTAATTTTTGTGGAATTACAGACCGGACACTGCATTGTGTCTAATGTTTATGGATATCTCCTGTGCCTCCCGCATATAGAGTAGAATTGAATTTAGCCTCTTTCTGTCAAAGGAGATGGAAATCCCCAGCTGGGCTAAGACAGTGCAGATCGCTCTATAGGGCCAGGATTTTCACTTACTGTAAGAGAATCATTTTAAATCGCCATGCTGAGAGGCTTTTATGACTGAAGCCTATTTTTAAGCTTGCTTTTTTAAAATTCAAGTGACGCTGTAACTCGCACGCACACACACGCATGCCATTTGAGTAAAGAGATATTAAAGACCTTAATCGTGTTCTATTAAGTAACAGTGTATTATTTTAATAGGCTAAAAACCTCAAATTACAAAATGTCTTATTTGAATTATGTGTATAATTTACCTGTGGACTGGTTTATTTGAGCAATTATGAATATTTCAGAGACCCAACTATTAGCATGGTTGTGGAGAGTTTGTTTTCTTTTAGTTTATTTTTCATATGAAATGTGTCAAAATGGATATTAATTGGAAATAAAACTTTGTAGATTTAATCAATGTACAATCCATTAATTGCATTACAAGCCTTTACACCAGTGCAAGTCCTTTTAATGACTGCTAAAATAGTGTTAGCCACATCGAAAACAGTGAGGCAGCTGTTTGTCAGGCATATGGTCTTGATACAGAATATGTTTTCAGTGAGATCATACAGTACTATTCAACTCCATGGTCAAAGAACACCCACAGCCCAAGGAATGTGAGGACATGTCACCATTTTATTTTTCCATTAGAAGGGACTATAAGATGATTGTTGATGCGAAAAGCAGTGTGGTATACATGGCCATACCAGTCACATCTGTTTTTCAGCAGATCAGAGTTTCTCAACCCTGTTATGTGTCACAACCGGTATTCCCCAGTAACGCCAGGAGCACGCCCCTGCTCGGAAACAACCTAGAAGCTCACACAAAAACAAAAACCAAAACCGCTATGAATTGGAGCCAGTGAAAAGCAAAAATAATAATTTTATAAAACCCAAAACATGTAACACCAAGGATGGGTAGTCTAGGCAGACAAAATAAAGTAACATATAACTAAACCCTGCAGAAGAAAATAAAAACATTTAACTAACACAGACCTGGAAACAGCCAAACTTTATAACTTTAATTTATATACAAATACAATGCTTTCAGACAAAAAATGTTGTCACTCGCACTGGCTCCAGGGAAAAGAGTGTGAGCCTCCATCTTGCATTTTTTAAAGGACCGCGGCCAAGCTTTTCATATTGTCAGGCAATTCTGGGCAACCGGAACAACCCCTAATAAATAGAGTTGGATAGAGAAGAGAGGTACAGACGATCCACACACATCACGTCCACGGTGTTACTGGTGCTGAACGGAGGGGAAACCATTAGCCCGTAACAACCCTGAGACAACAATAGACATACTTACGAGCAACAATAACGCATGCGATAGCGTCAAAGCTAGAGATTCTCCAAATACAGAAGGCAGGAAAAATGTGTGATTCCCGAGCCATTGACAAGGTTGCGGGAGTGAGAGGCAGGAAGCTTCAATTCACTGCGTAAGCTAGGGCTCATTTGTTTCTTTGATGGTTTTATACATGCTTCATTGAGTTGTTATACTGACATGTTGCTGACTCTGCACTGTTGGCTACGGTGTGTGTGACATAGGCGTGACATAGGCCTGCTGGTGCGCTCATTGTGCTGCATGTGCAGGTGCAGTTTAGACGTGAGGCGGGCGTACGCCCTCAGATGCTGATGCTGTCATATTGTCTGTATGGCCAGGTGCGCGAATCCTGTCAAAGTTGTACTGACATCTTTTTTGGCGATGGCGGATCTGCCTGGGATATATGAGGTATTGCTCGGTTAGTGGTGTCTAGACAAATAGTTTCATGCAGCATATACATTTTTGGCTTATCTATTTGCCCATATTGAGCTCACATTACTGTTAATAGATGGTGTTAAATATTCCCCCCCCGCTTCCTCCAACCCAAGCTTGCACAAGCTAAAATAATGATGAATTACATCAATGTCTATTTTAAATAAACACTATGTAGTAATGTGAATATACAAGTGAATAAAATTAAGTGACTGGGCCATTAGTTCCTCTCTTCTTACATACCTGAAAATCCATCACTCCAGTTTGCCTTGAGATATCACGGAGTGATATATTGGGTCCAGAAAGTATTGAGACCCCTTCACTTTTGCACACTTTATTGTCTTATTTAATTTATTGATTTAATTTAAAATGGATACAAATTTTTACTTTCTGAAGCCACTGTATGTTGCTATGGATTCTACCTCTGCTAAATGGGCCAGTGAAATTGTCCCACAGCTCATGACTATTCATGTCAAAATATATTTATTTGACTGGGGAGACAGTCCCTTGCGTTCCCTCCCCGCTTTGATTCCCCTGAGTTGTAGCTGCAAAAGAGGACCAAGTGGGAAGATACATAAGAAACAAGTAAAATTTAAAAAAGAACAAATACAATAATGAAGTTTAAAAGTTTCCTCGTTGTACTGGAAACTTTAGTTTGTTTGCTTGCAGTAATTAAATAAAAATCCCTCCCACACTCAGAGCTAATTTAATTAAGAGATAACATCCTTGTACAAATGATCACTACTGTTACCATAGCAGGTAAACATACACAGCCATTACATTTATATGAATATGCTTAAATGCTTTGGAGAGAAGGCCTACATTCTCACATGGCCTGAGTCCAGCTGGGGGAGTGAAGGGTGAAACATTGGGGGATCCAAAGGGCATGATGGCACCAGTGGGACTGCCTTTGAGAGGTGTTGTGTAAAGAGCTTGTTTCAGAGGGCTCAGTTATTCTCCCTCTTAATTGCACACTCTTCTCTAATACATCTTTATCATTTGGAAACTTGGAAGGAAAATCTATAACCTTGATTGCCCCGAGCATTGTGCTGGAGTGAGCGCTACCGTGTGCTTATGTTTGTTCATTTTTATTGCCTTATTTCTGCGGCATGGTGCAAGTAGAAAAGAAATCAGGACTTAATAATGCACTTTTCAGACCAACACACTCCCACTGGCCTTGCTCCACACTGGACAGAATAAGCCCCAGTCAACTGTTGTTGGAAATTGATTGACACGTGTTAGTCAAGAGAGGATCAGGCTGCTATGATAAGCTGAGTGATTCGTACTAATTTATACAGTTTGATATTGCTATTGATTCATGTGACATGCCCTTAAGTTAATTTTGAGAGAGAGAGAGAGAGAGAGAGAGAGAGAGAGAGAGAGAGAGACTTGGTGGCAAAATTAATTGTGGTGACCCTGCAGTTGACTTAATTCACCGGAAATTCAATGATAAATACTGATACCAAATCTAGGTCAGCAGGCAATAAAACAGAATGCCCCTTCCTCATTTGTATTCATCAACACATGTGTCTACCGGGAAAAGTCTAAGAAAAGACAAGTGGCAAGGAAACTGGCAAATTCATTGATTTTCTTTTTCTTATTGAGTACTGAGTGCTAACAGCTAGTAACCCCTGTTCACGTTTCTTTGTATTAACTTGCATTACACTGATCAGGTCAGAGCTATGCCCATTCAGCAAAGATCAAATGTTGGTTGTCGATCCATGGAGGTAAAAAAGAAAATAAAAGAAAAAAAAAAAATTCCATGGAAGTTGGGTGGTGGAGACAGACACCATTTTTTAAACCTAGAATTTGAGAATGACCTCACGACACCCTCCATTCATTGTGGCACCGGTAATACTTTATTTATTTGTCTATTTGTTTATTTATTTGTTTGCTTATTTATTTGTGCTTATTGAGAAATATTTATGCCTGTACCGGCATGCATTTGCTGCCAAGTCGGAAAGCATCTGGCAACCGAATGCCATATTATGAAGTTGACGTGACATTTATCTGGCTCTTGTGCAGAAAGGCAAAATCCCATCACAATGCAGGCATGAGCAGATGCCTGGGGGTGGGGGGAGGGGGGTTAATGTCAAATGACCAAGTTGATGTACAACTGCATGTGTTTGGAAGTGGATTTTTGTTTTAAATACCAGGTACAAAGGACTCAGTGACACTCATGGTAGACAGGAATCAAATATGATTCCACTTGACCCTACCAGAAGGTAGTAATGCATGACACTGAATTATGCCCATTGGTTAGCATTTCATATGCCCCCCTCACACACACGCGCACACACACACACACACACACACACACACACTCAGTGAGCACTTTATTACATATTTATTAGAGATATTATTTTGACTTATTAGTCTTCTGCTGCTTTAGCCTATCCACATTGAGGTTTGATGCTGTGTGATCAGAGATGCTCTTCTGCATACCACTGTTGTAATGAGCGGTTATTCGTGTTACTGTCATCTTCCTGTCAGCTTTGACCAGTCTGGCTCTTATCCTCTGACCTGTCTCATTAACAATGCATTTTTGCCTGCAGAACTGATCAAATATTTGCATTAACAAGCCGGTGTACAAGTCCACCAAATATATTGGTTACTGAGTGTGTATATATACAGTACATACATATATTCTGTATATCAAATCTGGTGTAAACAACATTTTTATAATGGAACCATCACATAATGGAACCATTCACTGATTTCTTTGTCCAGTGTTTACACCATGTTGGTGACATCCTCCCAATCAGTGCAGGGTGGGTATACGTCTCAGATAATTATTTATGTTGCTACACTGTTCCTGTAGCTGAGTGCCCAGTGCACAAAGCGTGACTAGGTTTCAGGATTGTGTTTCTTTCACAATCCCAATCATTTTGAGCTCAGCCTTGGCTTACATTCTGTCTGGAAAGGATCTAGCTTCATTACAAAACAGCCCAGGGAATTGAAGTCATTGGACAATTGTCTCCAGAGGTCCCAACTAAATTTACATACTGTATCTCCGCATGCTCTGATTCTGAGCCTAATTTCAACTTTGGCCCAATTGGATCCAATTCCAGGCGGAGATCAGAAAAAAAGCTAAAAAAAGAAAAGCTTCTCAAGTAACAGGAATATACAAAATGTTAAATAAACAATTTCTTAAAAAGGTGCAAGTTGTATGAACAATGATCCAATGTGAGGATATGTACAGCGCATATGCACCCACAGGGAATCCATTGTGCATATACAGTGCATCCGGGAAGTATTCACAGCGCTTCACTTTTTCCACAGTTTGTTATGTTACAGCCTTATTCCAAAATTGATGAAATTAATGTTTTCCCTCCAAATTCTACACACAATAACGTGAAAAAAGTTTTTTTGAGATTTTTGCTAATTTATTAAAAATAAAAAACTTGGTTGTCTTGGTGGCGCAGCCTGTAGAGCACTGACCGCATGCACATTGCAAGCTGTGACGTCGGCGGTTCGAATCCGACCGTCTGACATGTCGCATGTCTTCCCCTCTCTCTCGCTCCCATCCTTCCTGTCTCTCTATACTATACTGTCTAATAAAGCTGAAAAAAGGCCTAAAAAATATCTTTAAAAAAAAAACCAAATGAAGAAATCACATAGTTATTCACAGCCTTTGCCATGAAGCTCAAAATTGAGCTCAGGTACATCCTGTTTCCACTGATCAACCTTGAGATGTTTCTACAGCTTAATTGGAGTCCACCAATGGTAAATTTGGTTGATTGGACATGATTTGGAAAGGCACACACCTGTCTATATAAGGTCCTACAGTTGACAGTGCATGTCGGAGCACAAACCAAGCATGAAGTCAAAGGAATTGTCTGTAGACCTCCGAGACAGGATTGTCTCGAGGCACAAATCTGGGGAAGGGTACAGAAAAATTTCTGCTGCTTTGAAGGTCCCAATGAGCACAGTGGCCTCCATCATCCGTAAATGGAAGAAGTTCGGAATCACCAGGACTCTTCCTAGAGCTGGCCCCCCGTCTAAACTGAGCAATCGGGGGAGAAGGGCATTAGTCAGGGAGGTGACCAAGAACCCGATGGTCACTCTGTCAGAGCTCCAGCGTTCCTCTGTGGAGAGAGGAGAACCTTCCAGAAGGACAACCATCTCTGCAGCAATCCACCAATCAGGCCTGTATGGTAGAGTGGCCAGACGGAAGCCACTCCTTAGTAAAAGGCACATGGCAGCCCGCCTGGAGTTTGCCAAAAGGCACCTGAAGGACTCTCAGACCATAAGAAACAAAATTCTCTGGTCTGATGAGACAAAGATTGAACTCTTTGGCGTGAATGCTAGGCGTCATGTTTGGAGGAAACCAGGAAAAGTGAAGGGCTTTGAATACTTTCCGGATGCACTGTAATATGTGTGGATTCTTAATTGCTTCATGATCTCCTGGTTTTTTCCTAATTCAATTTGACTTCATAGTGCAGCTTATCCTTGACTGACTCCTGTGGTGGACACAGGGCATGGACTGGCAGACAGATCTGGGGCATTTTGAAGCGGTGACCTGATTTTTCTCAAGGGGCAAGTTTACATGCCAAATCTATTTCTGATTTTGCATCCTCCAAGATCGCTAAAATATATGCCTGCTGTCTACCTTGACCTTCATATTTGCTGTGAAAATGGGAAAAACAGTAAACCAGGCCTCAATGGCCAGTCAGTATCCAGGCCAACAACAGTGGAGCCAATAATAAGCATGACCCTGTGCCGCATTGTAAAGCTAAAGGTAGCGGTGTCAAGTCCTGGAGGGTAACACTGTCTACGGTGTAATTGAAAACAAGGTGTGTGAACTCTATAGCCTTTCAGCACCTTAAATTAAACACTTAAGCAGTGAAAAACACCAAAAACAGCAGATAATGTCCCCCTCTAGCTCTGGAGTCTAATTCATCTAGTTTAAAGGTTGCATAGAGACCTAACATGGCTGTACACCATGAGAGAAATCCAAACTCCTGTTCCCCGGTGTTAAACAAAGATCTCTCCTTGAGGCTCAGGGTTCTGTTCTGAGAAAGGTACTTATTGACAATAAATGAAAGAGCATCAGATATCTGATAAACACTACATCTTTATTCCCCAAGAGATGGACAGACGTTTGGCCATTTTGCCACACTGAGCAGCTACAATGCAAACATATGACTATATATCTATGGGAAATAACTGCTACAATGCGGCATTGTCACTGCATAGGAAAAAGGCAACAAATAAGCTTGCTTAAAGGATATTAGTTCACGGTCTGAAGTTATTGTGCACCCTGACGTGTGTAACACTGTAATTGCATTTCTAATCCAAAAACACCCCTCTCCTAATATGATAATCCTCTTTACACATTTTATTAACAAATGTCCCTGCCCCATTTTCTGGAATGGAGAATCAACAGTTCCCCGCAAGCCATGGCTGTGCTACCCACAGCCACACGAGGAGCACAGGAGCTGAAATGTGTCTCCTCCACCGTGCACATCTGTGATCTGTTGACTCCGCACTACATACAGGAAAGCTGGTACAGACTGGAGACTTAACCCCCCCCCCCCGAGGACAACCACTGGGTATCTGGAGTGTCATTTCAGAGGCTAATGTAACGGTAACCCCAGGTGCACTTAAATCCACCCTTCTCTTGTCGAGACCAAATCCAACTGTGTCCCACTGCAGTAGACTCCCGGGCGTAGTCAAAGAGTGAGCACAGCCCAGACGTAAAACCTGTGTGTGTGTGTGTGTATGTGTGTGTGTGTGTGTGTGCATGCGTGAATACCTGTATGTGAGTGGATAAGTAAGACCCACAGGTTTTGTATCCCTGTTACAATGGGATACAATGGGATAAATGTGAAGCTACAAATGTAGCTTTTACATTTTGTTTATTTATGTTTTCTTTCTCAGTTATGTCGATCTGTCAGAGCCGTTCTGATATCTGATATCATTTGACTTCAATCAGATGGTGTCCCAGGTCTATTCTGCTGTCAACTGCTGGTCATCATGAATTTCTCCCAGTCTATGATTACTGTTATAGAAACTGTAATGTGTTAAGAAGTGACTATGTCCTATGTATTTTGTGAGGTATTCATTTAATACTGGAAGTACATTTTCCAAGAAATACTTTATTTATATCTCCTATATGTGGAATTGTCTCTAGTGTCACTCCAAACGTTACAAGCCGAGTCAAACCTATCATTAATGTTCAACTGACAAGTCTGTTCTGTTTGTTTGCTATTATTAGTAAGGATAGCCATCAGAACCCCCTGTACATAATATTGAACACTTCAGATTTGTTATTTTAACTCCACCAGTCTCTGTTCCAAATACTGACCTTTCCCCTGCAACCTTCAAAGGTAGGTAGAAACAATATTTGTGGAAGGTTGAAACAATATAAGTTAGCAAACTGTACAAACATAATTCTACTCTGGAGCATAATGCAGACTAAAAAAAAGATGAAAAATAAGGACATTGATAAACCATGTAAAACAAACAAATACGTAAATGCATTTGTTGGAATTTGCATAAAGCTATGCCACACAATTATTGAGAAGTAGCTGAGCTGCTGTTGGGTGATCTTAGCTTTATTATTTTCTTGCATCTTCCCAATAAAATAATGAAATGTACAGCTCCAGGAAAGATTTAGGAAAAAAAAGTGCTCATTTTCCATTATTTCACACAGGACACCACTGATGTATTGCTTTTGCATCTAAAATGTATGGAAGTTCAATAAAATCTAGTGTGTTTTATGCAAGTTACTCCAAGAGATGATGGCTCAAGCAATATTTCTGTTATGGAGTTTTTGCATGGCATTTGGAAGAATAATTATTCTGTAATAACACATTGCCATTTATTTTTAATAATCCTCACAATGTCCTGAAATGTGCATACATTTTATTTTTGTCACAAAGTTAGAGTTATATTGGTATGAGTGCAATCCTCGGAGTGTGCATGAAACCGTGAGCTTGCATCTATTTTAATTAAGAAAGAGGCTATTTAATGGCCAATGAGATTTGTCAAAGCAGAACACCCCGCCCCCACTTTTGTTTTGTTGGCAACAGAGAAGAGGATGAAAGCGCTTTCACCCATTAAACAAGTTGGATTATTGCCAATGTCATATTTTATTAGGAGAATAAATCATGCATACTGCATTGGGAAGAAAACTAACTAAGCAAATAACTATATAACTAACTAAATAAGTAACTAACTAATTACATTAATTAATAATATATATTTCTCCCATTTACAAATGGCTGTCTGTGATCCTAACACACAGAGACCAGATAACACATGGTATTGTGAAGTAATTGTATCGCATTATGGCTATAGTATAGTCATAGCATCCCACATCGTGTCCCATATAACTGGCCACTGCAGTCAGTGAGCATGTGCAAGCGCATTATTTTCGAGCTGTTAGTATATAATTGAGGCACATTTTCTAAAAGAAAAATAGCTATGTCAGATCCCTCCCATGCAAGTTTGTGCCTTCATGGTAATAAAACTGCTTGGTATCTTGAACATTTTAACTAATGACTCCTTGATGAGCATGGTGCAACAATTGCACTTTATCTTTTTGGTAATGCATGCTCAGCTAGCATTGCAAAGCACACTGATTATGCTGGATCTGAAAAGGTAACAGAGCGAACAGCTGTTTTGGCCTTATTGTGTGTATTCTAATACGGATAATCAATTCAATAATTACTTCTTTCTACTGACAGGGGACAACAAATGGCATTCGCCAAATTGCATCACGGAAGCAAAGACTGGTGTATAAAATTTGTAGAATAACAATGACATCTCAATTACAGATAGTTATGCTGCTCGTGCACAAGGTGATTTGACCACAGCATAACCGTAGTAACACTACAAATATGTGTCAAATTGATTTCTGCCAATACTCCCTATGAAAATATGCATTCATATACTGAAGCTTTTCAGTAAAGTGCTTACTGCACAGATGATTGTATTATGGCTAGTCTTATTCATTCATTCTACCATTTTACCTGATTAAGGAGACAAGATAATATGCAATTTTCTTTCAGAAAGGAGAAACTCACTAATGCCATTCATGCCACTTCATATCTGAAAAGGAATGTTTTCCAAAGCTGGCTGTTCATTACACTTCTGGCACTGCTGAGTACTTTATATTACATGAAATACATATTTCTACTGCATCCTTCCTTATGGGACACATACACACCATACACCATGCACGCACACACACATGCACGCACACACATACGCGTCTGAAGCTGAATGGTTTGATTCAGATTAAATTTAAAAATGTAATGCACAAATCAATTTGCATGTTACCAGAACATTTTCTTCCACTACACACAGAACCATCAAGCATGCTTATTATTATTATTATTATTTTTTAAGTGCTGGTTTATAATGATGAATAATGCCATATTATGATAAATGTCCTGATATAAATGATTTTGCTGTTTTCTTTTGGTAATTCCGTTGTTTCTTTTGCATGCCATTAGTGTAATACTGTTAAAGTCATTAAACAATTCAAACAATTCTGGTCACATGTGATTACAGGAATACTGTAGTGAAATTATATCTAATGTTTATCTGGAACAAATAAATATGATTGATCATATAAATATTACATATGGTAGATTTTGAAAAATGATGGGTCTAATGAAATATCAATGCATGACAATGATAAAGTAAGCATATCATATAATATCATCACTGCTGTGCACTCATGACAATAACCATAATATCTTCTATATTTCATAAAATCGAGTTTGCCAATGCCTGACAAAGCTCTTCATATGAGAATTTAAGCTTTATTTTATTCCACTTTCCACTTTGCTCTGGTGTTCTTACATTGGCATTGTGGTTTACAGTGTATACACAGTATTGCATAACAGATGCATTACACAGATCAATGGTATTCACATCATGCAACATGTTCCTTTCCATGTATTATTTTGCCCACAGCAACGTACAAGGCCATTATTGCAAAGAACTCCAAGTGAAAATAACAATGATAACTTCAAGTAACAGGACAGAGGAGACAGAAAGACGATAATAACGTAAAGCAGTTCTAAAGAGGGTTGGTCACTATTCACATGAATAACGCAAGGTCTCAGGTTCTGCTTCAGGGCCTCAGGGTCTGTGATTTCACAGCTCTTATTTGATCAGTGAAAGCAACTGATTTAAATAGCAGCTCATGTCCAGGGCTGCCGTCAGTGGTGGACAACTAGGTATGCTGCCCTGGACTAGCTTGGGGGGTGGTTGTGGTCTTGGCGGGGGTGGGTGTACTATTCGTCTGCCAACTTGCAGTCAATATTATTGTTGTCCTGGGCCTGGGAATAACATAATGATATGATAATATGGTATAACATTAACATAAAACATTCAGAACCAAACTGAGGATAATGGAAAACATAAGAATCACCGTACATCTCTCGGGGTTAATATTTGTCTTGTAGTGACATTTGTTGGCATCTTATTACTGGTGACACAAATCAGTTGATTAACTCTCAGGTACAAAAGAAGAATGGAGAAGCAGCAGTACTTCTGGCCTAAAGCCAGGGCTGGATTTGAGTTGCCTTGATCTACAGGTTCTTCATCTCATTACATCAGCTCTTCTGTAGAATCCTGGGAAAATGAGCACGTGTCCATGCATGCATGGGAGGAGTCATCATCGACTTCTTTGTTTTACACCATGCATTATTTGTCACATGTAAAACATTACCTCGCTTCTTTACCAAGAAGTAGGGTATTCTTTATGTGGATCAATGACATTAATCACCAGGACACATAGGCTATGCGGGGCCTCCATAATTGAAAATGGGTCAGAGGAAAACACGTACTGACCTTTTTTTTTCCCTACATTAACCAAGCTGGCTACTCCACTTTAGGGTATTGATATTGGAATCACTTTACTGGAGGAAATGAGGTCACTATGTACACGCTATTTATAGCGTGAGTATTTTTGCACATTTGAGCACATATTTTTGGCTGCGTTTGGATGTAAATGTTGCCTTTTCTGTGTATCAGGACCTGCATGCTCAGGTGTGTTTGGGCAGAGCCCAGGTGGCGGATGAGGAAAACGTCAGAGATGCTAATTTTAATACAAGCACATGGGAGAAGACAAAAACCACACAGGGCTCAGAGAGCTTTCTGTTCAGGAATGCTAATTGTCTCCAAGATAACCTTAGTTACAGGGGTTATACACATTTTTATTACAAAGTCTGTACTAATATTTATATTAGGTTAACACTGGTTGGTCAGGATGACATTGGTCGATATTGCAAAGATTGGATACATACAGTATCAGGCAATTATGCCCACTCCTTTGTCTACTTTTCTCAGAAAGTGTCAATAATGTTGCCAATATTGTAGCCATATTTATTTATTGGTGCAAATAGCAACAGTTGTTGGGAGTTAGAGTTCAGTCCAGTCATTAAATATTGATTTCTTCTTGTGATGGGTTTACTCATTAAACTGTGGCTAAATACAACTGTAGCTTTCATCCCATACAGTGAATATCACTACAAAAATAACACCCTTTCCCTACCGGAAATCATGTGACTTTTTGCTATCTGAGACTAAGGTGATCTGTTCAGTTTTCAATAAACATTTTGCTGCAGATGGCAATTGGAAAGAGCACAATATTTGCTATGGAACAAACATGCCATCCGTGGCAGATGTATTATCCAAACAAATGTATTTTTTCTACATAATCCCCAAATGGCCAAACTCTATCTCCTGCTCTCATCAGCCCAGGTGCGGCTGGTTTGCTTGTCAGGCCTCTTATTTGGGGAGAGAGACCTACATGGACCCAGCTGTGCTTTTCTGGATCTTTCCCATGCTCCCGCCAGAACTTTTGTGTCCCATCTCTTTAGAGGAACTTGTGCTTACTTGTTGCGAGTCAGATATGAAGACAATTTATATTGTGCTTTTATTTTCTTTTTCACAACTTGACATGCAGGCCACACCTACTACTGTGTCACAATGCCCTTCAGTCAATATAATATTTACAGTGGCAGTGGATGTGGTCACTTTGCCAATGTCATATCAATAGGAGGGAATTGGCAATATTGCTCTCAGGCTGTTCCTATGTTTCTGTACTGAGTTGGTACAGCAGACAGCCCCATATATTACGAGAGGTTGGTCAACTTTTTATCCTGTCACCGAGCAGCCGCAGGAAGTGGTCACTGCACACACTTGATTCAATGAGGGCGGACAGGTCAGCCACACTGTTGGTAGCTTTTCCAATCAGTTTTCTAGAAATCTGTAAATAAACCATTCAGGGTTTGAGTCATGGCTCGTTTATCTTTTCCTGACAACATTTTACACTTTATTTTCCCAGTTTACCTCCTTTATTAGTCTTTTTTTCGTACCGTAGGATAGCCGTAAATGTAGCCTAGCTAAAAGGTCAGCTGGCGTTCCTGCATACTTGCTCATCAATTCTGTGCCCAATTTATGAGACACTTGCGATTGGTCCAGTCCTGAAAAATATAAGATAAGTACTGTGAAAATGGAGCTAGCAAAAGCAGGGAATTGTAATGAACCGTGAAAGGTTATAAGGGTGAATTAGTAGGGACTAAAGTGGCACAAAAATTTACTGAGAGGCAACATACATGTTTTCTTTCAATCTTTGAAGCATTCCAGATGTGCAGTGAAACTAAAAATGGATGTGAGAACATTAAGAGCACTGATACCAACAAGCTTTCTTAATTGTGATAATCGCAGTTCACACATAGATGCACGAACACACGCACACACACAGGCAAACATGCAGGCACACGGACCCAAGGGTTTGAGTCAGCCTAATCACAAAAGCAGAGTCAGCAGATGGTCTCCCCTGTTGCTTGGGTCGAAAGGTTGGTATACATTTTTTGGCAGAATCCATGATCATGATTAACAGTACTGAGAATTTATTCCATTGAGTGGCTAATGTATCTATATTGTAAAAAATCATAAAAATATATGAAAGGGAATAAAAGGATGTGTGAGTGTGTGTGCATGTGTGTGCGTGTGTGTGTGTGTGTGTGTGTGTGTGTGTGTGTGTGTGTGTGAGTGTGTGTGCATGTGTGTGCGTGTGTGAGTGTGTGTGCGTGTGTGTGTGTGTGTGTGTGTGTGTGTGTGTGTGAACAAAATCTCAATCACCTTTCATCTTCATAAAGCATCTATAACTGGGCTAAAAAGTGTTAAAAAAAAAATTTGTTTTTTCTATTTCAAATAATTGCAATAAATCCACCTATTCTATCCGGAAACCCTGCTGGTTGTTGAGCAAAACAAACAAAACAAAGGTCACTAATTGAACATGAAGCGGGCCTGGTGATCTGAATATTCATGCAGCAGAACAAGCAGGAATATTTACACAACAGGACAGCAGTGTGGATCAATAAGAGCCAACACCAGGAATTAGTTTCAAGCTGCCAATCAGTGACTGACAATGTCATCAGCATTTGACTTTGGCGCATTAAATCGGTCGAATTAAAACAAAAACGCGTAAGTGTATGGGGTTTTTTCATGTTATATACGCCTGAGTAGTTTGCATTTACCTTTTAAACACTCCATTAAAGATCTATAACTGATATCTGTCCGGGTTCCCAGCACTAACTGTAACATTTAAAGTGTTTTTTTTTGTCCACAGTTGATACAGGTCAAGGTCCTTATGGGCTGACTGTTTGATAGAAACATCAGCTGGCCATCAGGCCATATGAGCGCATTTATGTGTATGATTGAGAGACAAATGAGAAGTGACTAGAATGACATGATGCAGCCTTTATCATACAGAGCACAATGCCTAGTCTGTTGGTTTCACACTCCATTTTACATTCATGTAGCTTACACCCTTATCCCTGGTGATTTACAATTAGTGCACAATTCACATAAAATAACTAACAGGTAGCCATTCCTGAGAGTGCAATGGCCAGGCCATAACACACTGGCGATAGATCATTAACACGAGGGAAGGGTTTTTTAAAGCGGTGGATGAAGATATGAGATAGATAGGAGAAGATGTGAAAGAGGGAATGTGAATCAAGGTGGAGGGGGGAGGTTGAAAATATTAATACAATAGCATTGGCCTCATATCATAACAGTACCCCTGGGGCTGTGACTGGTGAAAATAATATTGATTAACTGTTGATTACCTGGACCTATTTTCCCCTCACCCCTACTTAAAGCTTACTGAGATGCATAAACTGACTGTTAAGTGTCACAATGCACCTTTGTCAAAATTACATTAGTTTCCCTGATCACAAAACCCGAAAAGTAAAATGTTCAGCCTCAGCAGTTGACATTCTCAGGAGAATATTCTTGATTTTGAATTCCCCTTTTCCACAGATGAAAGGGCAACTTACAAACATAATGTCAGCGAGTTTATAAATCCTTACCCTGGGAATTGTCACTCAGGTTATTTGCGCTGTAATCACCCATTAAATCAGCGGCAACACCGATGCATTCAGCAATATTGTCTCTGATTGGCCATGAATCTAAGAGGCTCCAACTGTCATAGGCTGTTAATAAGTGTATTGTTTACTAAGATTCATAACATGCTATGAGACTAGTATCCATGTGGGCCTAAGCAACACAGCAAGCAATCACTGTCTCAAACATACTTTCTCCAAATATTATTATTTATATTTATATTTAGGAATGTATTTATGTACATTCCTAATTGTATTCATTGCGAGCCGCGACGTCGGCGGTTCGAATCCGACCGTCTGACATTTGTCGCATGTCTTCCCCTCTCTCTCGCTCCCATTCTTCCTGTCTCTCTATACTATATACTGTCCAATAAAGCTGAAAAAGGTCAAAAAAAAAAAAAAAGAAAAAAAAAGTAACTACATGCAGTGGTAAACTATGGGGATAAATTGATCCTCCCTATGAAAATCCATGTTGTAATAATATGATAAGACAAATAAAGCAATTCCAAGTCCTTCATAGTGGAGTGGGAAAAAAAGATAATATTAAAAGTAATAATAAAATGCACAGACAAAAGCATGGATAAAATAATAAATATGGGAAAAAGGTATAATTTCCTTTTTGGTGAGGAGGTGACACAGGAGTACACTTTCCCTCCATTATTCCAGTGATTTGATGATGTAATTTAATGGCTAACAAGTGCTCTGTTAGCTTGGCTTCTACTGCTTCTTTACTACAGTCATCAATGACTCTGGAACGGGTGTTTCTGCACTGGCTATCGTGTTAGCTTCTCACACTTCTAATGCATTGTGCACTCGGTTTAGCCCCCTGTAAGTGACAGAAGTTAGGGGTGAGCCTACTTTTAATTCAGTCATCAACAGTGCTCGTGGTAACAGATGGTCATTTAACACCGTTTGGCTTTTGCATTGTTCCTCTTCAAAGTACTCATGAGTTTTAGGGAGTGACACAGTATGCCAAAGCTACTTATATTTTTGGCACAACATCAATTTTTCATTTATTCATTTATTTATTGTCATATGCAGGTGAACAGTGAAAATCTACTACGATATAACAAGTGGGTTCTCATGAGCATAGTGGTCTTATGAAAGAAATTACAATGGCTTGTGTAATAATAATGTCAGTTTTCCATAATTTGAAAATGTTGATCGAGCACACATCAAAATGGCCTTGATACAAACAGAAACAAGGCTTTGTGAATTACATTCACAGACCTTGTTTTAGTGTAAAATCACCAAACATTGTTTAGACATATGAAGACGAGACCAGTCTTGAATGAACTTTGGATAGATGAACAGTCATTTGCTGTTTGACAAATAAATGGCACAAGCAAAGGAAAAGGGCAAAACAAAGGTATTGTTATTGATCATATTTGTCAAGGGCAAAGTTGCAAAGAAACCCGTGAAACAAATCTGCAACCAGCCAAGGAGAATTACAAATGCCGAAAAGATAAGCTTTAATCTTGACTTTTTAATTGTTTCCCTCCGAAAAAAAAGCTGCAAATAGTTTGTGTCAATAGACCTGCTTAATCCCCCACTCCAGACCGCTGTCACATTGGTTTCCTGTCTCGTCAGGCTTAATTTAATAAGCCCCCGCCTTGAACGTTTGGGCTATCTTCCTACTTGGATATCACTATGTTTGTTATATCAAGTCCCATATTTTCAGTACTGTGGACTACTCTGTGCTTTTGAAACAAAATTATAATAAAAAAGGCAATAGCATACAACGCAGTCACCCTCTAGCAGACATCATCATCTAACTCCAACGCTTCAACAGATGATTGCATATCTTAGACATATTTAATATGGCTTCAGAACAAATGAAATATCTCACTGTAACTGGAGCAGAATAAGCTGGCATTTGAGACTGTACTACAGCTGCAACTGCCCTCTCAGCCACATCTCTGGATGACTGAGAATCTGCATGACACTTGTGTTGGACAATGTTCACATCTCTGCATGGACAATGTATGAAAACATCTATCTCTCCATGCAATAATGCCTGAACGCATCCATCTCTCCATGCGATAATGTCTGAGCACATCCATCTCTCGATGAGCACATCCATCTCTCCATGCGATAATGTCTGAGCACATCCATCTCTCCATGCAATAATGTCTGAGCACATCCATCTCTCCATGAGCACATCCATCTCTCCATGCAATAATGTCTGAGCACATCCATCTCTCCATGAGCACATCCATCTCTCCATGCAATAATGTCTGAGCACATCCATCTCTCAATGAGCACATCCATCTCTCCATGCAATAATGTCTGAGCACATCCATCTCTCAATGAGCACATCCATCTCTCCATGCAATAATGTCTGAGCACATCCATCTATCCATGAGCACATCTATCTCCCCATGCAATAATGCCTGAGCACATCCATCTCTCCATGCAATAATGCCTTGAGCACATCCATCTCCCCATGCAATAATGCCTGAACACATCCATCTCTCAATGAGCACATCCATCTCTCCATGCGAAAAATGCCTGAGCACATCCATCTCTCCATGCAATAATGTCTGAGCACATCCATCTCTCCATGAGCACATCCATCTCCCCATACAATAATGCCTTGAGCACATCTGGACGCGGGATATTATTCGCAGAATAATTCCAAAACACAGACATCCCCTCATAAAATGATACCAAACACAGGCATTTCCCCATACAATAATGCTTGAACACAGCCATCTCTGTCCAGAGTAATTCCTGAATGCAGAAATAATACCGCAATAATAATAACGCAATGCTTAAACACAAAAATCGGTGTCCAAAATAATTTGGAAACACAAAGAATGTCTGATTGCAGCCAGTTCTTTTCACAATAATTTCTGAACACAGCCCGCTCTCAGCTGTCTCTGTAGACAGTAATGCTTGAGCACAGTTCAACTCTAAACGCAATAATGCCTCTTCTATCCCTGCTTGTCTTAGCAGTGTGCCTGGATCAGTGATCAGAATGAAAGCACATTGCTACAACTTCTTCTACAATGATCACCATCTGACTTATACCATGATCACTGATAGCCTGCTCTGTAGCTCCTAATGGCTGCAGACCTCATTTCCACTGCATTTCTGCTGCATGGGAACAAGTGCACAAACTGGATAAAAGCATTTATTTATAATGTGCTGACAAAGGCCTGCTATGATGACATCAAACCCTATGTTATTACTTACCGCTGAGCATGCGGCTGCCTATGGCAGCTGTTTAAGACGGAGAGCTAATGTCCTGAAATATGTGTCTGCTTTGTCCCGAAAAGTTCTATGAGATGCGCTTTGTGTAAACTCTGTGTGTCATGCCTCCAGTGCCGATCACTGTAGATCAGTGTGTCTTGCAAAGGCATTGCATAAGTAATCAAAGTCCTCATGCCATCTTCTTGTCTGTTTCAATACATCAGTTTTCAATTTAAAAAAGAATGGTCTTGAACAGAACAAGATTTAAAAAAAAATTGATGTACACATGAAATGCATGAAGCAATAAGACATGTTTCTATAAACAAGTAAAGTGCAAGTAAAGGAGATTCTCACTGTGATGTATTTTATTTGTGAATCTCCCAGCCGCTGCTGAAAATTCATATTATATAATTGTTTATGGCTTGATATTCCCATATAATAAGGGAAGTATGTATCACCCCTTTTCTTGACACAAGCTTGAAAATTACATAACCAAAATAAAATGGTTACTATTCTTGAACCCTTTTGACTACAGGCATAATCTACTGGACTCAACGTTAGGCAACGTTCCAGAAAAGCAACGTTCCAGAAGTTCAAACACAGTGAAAGAGGAAGCTTTTATTCTCAATGAAAAGATTTTCTGCTTTTGAATGTTTACAGATTATTGTGGCTGATGCAGCTAGAAAAATCCTGTTTCAAGATTGAAGCTATGTCTAGGCAGTTTTCCAAAAAGGACATTTGAAGACTCCAAAAGGACACACAGAAACTAAATTATATTATTATATAATACTGCACTTTTTATCCTTTCCTTTGACTGAATAACTACAAGCAACTGAAGCAGGTGACAAACTGCCTACAAAAGTAAATACTGTATTGCCTCCAAAATAATGGTTATATAATATATTATATATAATAGTTATAATGGTAAATACGATAGAATATATAGATGTTTGTATATTATTGCACAAACTGTAAAACCATGTAGCTTATTATAATAACTGGATTCACGTCAGTTTCTTTTTTCAGTTCATTCTCAATTGCATGTCCTCTTCAGTTGCATGGACATACCTGTAAACATCTTCAGTGAAACAGCCACAATTTTACGAAATGTAGGCATGATTTTGAAACACAAAAACTTTTACTGTCCATCAATTCAACACATTTTGAATCATAAGTCTTCCCTGTATAGCAAAAAATTTAATATGATCCCATGTTATTGAGTTATTCGACAGAGATTCTAGTGAGTGCTTTTTGATGGAAATTCAGTAATTCGGCTTCAAAGGTTTAAGTATAGTAGTTCTCACAAATAACCCTGTAACCAAACTATGTACCAGAAATGTAAAATGTAGGCTATGGTGTGAAACACTTATTCTCAGTATTTTGAATCTTGAACACTGCCTGGGCAAGATTCTGACCCTGAATTTTTCATATTTTCCAGTTTACATAGTGAATATGCTCTTCCTGCATGGAAGGACTTTGTATGTGTCCTGTGGGGCTGGTAAAATGGCCTTGCTTTAATGGGCTCCTCTGCAAATCTCTTGCACAAACTAGATGCTTGGATCCAGTTTGTGCCTCACTGTTTTGAATAATCAATACAATTTGAAGAAAGCATGAACTCAAGTTAAAATGTAGTATGTCTAGCTTTTGAAGCATCTCTCCTCTTTTGGTTTATTTTTCATACCAAGATATCAGTCAGGCTAAATGATCTTTTCAAATGCAATGATATAATTATTGTTTCCAGTCCAGATAAATCAAACTGTTTGACAAATGTGTACAAGTGGGCAAATAGACAGGCTAGTCACACTTGTATTAAATAACCCCTATCTTAGAAGCTGATTGTAACTATGGTATTGAAGTTGCTGTACTCATTTGGAATTTCACATTAATGATGATTCATATTTACTTGTATCAGTTATAGACACAATAATCATAATTTGGAAAAACAGAGAGGCTCCAAATAAATACATAAATAAATAAACAAATACATAAAAAGCCTGCTGACAGGGACAGTGTGTTACCATGGCAGCGTCTGAAGAGAAAGCCATTAATCTTTCCACCGGGCGTGGGACTTGTTCTGAGTTCAGTCACAGTCAAGGCCAATCCATTTCCAATGGAAAACCACTCTTTGAGAAACTCAGGGAGATTGTATGATGATGATTGATATTATTATTATTATTCATGATAGCAGTTATTAAAATTGGTATGGTATGATACATTCGTATGATGATGATGATGATGATGATGATTATTATTTGTACTACTATTATTATTATTATTATTATTTTTTTTTATTTATTTTTTTTTATTAATCATTCTTAGTTATTTACTAGTCTCCAAAATGCCTAACATGTACTGTATAAATCATATGCTGAATAATTTAAAACAAAATTACTGAATACCAAGATGTGCTAAATGAGCTAATTGGCTGTCAGAGTAGTCTGGTTGACTGCCAAACTTTCAGGATTTATTTATTTATTTATTTACGTATTTATCTGATCAATGCTGCACCATATGCTTAAGTAAATTTAACTTGAGTGACACATGGTGTGCTTGAGTGAAAACGTTATTTGCTGATGACAGAAAAAGCCCACTCGCATATTTGAATGCAAAAAAGCAAAGTCAATGACTCTCAATGCGTTCGGCCTAGACTTCCCCATATGCTTCATTTGATGGGTTCACCTTGAGGCTCCTGGGAATTTTAATGCAGTGGAATAAATATATTTCCATTCATTTGTTTGCAAGCAAACATCGAGCCAAATGAAAATTACTAAGTGGAAAAAAGATTGGCAGCAAGGGGTCGTGACCTTATCAAGAGATTTGAGCCAGATATGGCTGACTAGTCTCACAGCCTTTCCCAATGTTCAAAGCAGAAAGGTAAACAAAATAGCCATATAGGTCATATGTATCCATGACCATTGGTGTGCTATATTTACAACAGACCAATGAGGAAGGATTTCTAGCTTAGACACTGATGGCTGCAGCCCCTGCAGGCTGTGATGTCACAGAACAGTGGGAGGGCTTAGACCTTTCACGGTAGATATAAAGCTCACAAGCCAGTGGCTCTGAGTGGAATCGCATGGAAGAGCGGGCTGCCAATCACCATCCGCAATGATATATACGGTTCCCGTGGCAATGACGCGGAACGCTAACAGACCGGGTCAAGAGGAGGTGGACAGAGGCGCCAAGCAGCTCCGTGAATGGGGAAAGGGGGAGAGGCCCAGCCTGCCGTGCATGCAAACTGCTCAAAATAATCGAATGATTGATCCACCGTGGTCTAGCGGGAACACCGCCTTCTCTGATCTCCCCACAGCCAATTGAAAGGCCAGGATGACTCAGCGTCTTTTTCAAAGACAAAAAAAACAGGAGGTGACACGTATGATCGTTCCCATTTGTTCACACGGCTGCGCATGACGGCACACACATGGTAAGATGTCCTAAAGCATTACCATATATGTGACACTCAAAAGCCATCGAAGCTATCCTACGGTACAGTTGTGCCAAGCTCAGAGTTACTTATTCATGAACATGAGCCACTGAATCTATGTGTTAGTCTTATTGACCTAAATTAAAAATCTTCATCCATTTAAGTTCTGAAATTAAGCAAATGTATTATTATTACTCCGAACACAATGTTTAATTAGTTGGACTATCAATAAAACAAACATGGAAATAAAATGGTCAGAGCATAATAACCACATAATAAACCATATTTTTTTGTTGCTGCTTTGTTTATTTCTTTCAGTCAAACTAAATAAATCTGTTTAAGAGAAACTGTTGGCCTCTGACATCACTGCACAACCCAGAGAAAGCATCACTCATAAAATCATAAAGCTGTAGAAAATAAATAAGGTGGTTAAAGCTAAATCTCTGAAAGGCTCCGTATTGATGTGGCTATTAACCTTTGCCTGTTTCACTTGACCTTTCACCTTTCTAAAACCTGTTTACAGAGTTCAGGCCCCATCATCTAATTTACTCTCAACCTAAATATTTGCAAAGCTTAAATAGCCTTACTGCAGAAATGTACACATCAATATTTAAAATATAGATTCCAACCGATTTCTTGGAGAAATAATTATGATTTTAAATATGGAGGTGAAAATGGTTCTCTCCAGCCATTCCCCGTAATATGTTAAAAGCCTGATTTCACGAGACTGTTTGACCATCCTTAAGAGTATTAATTTGTGGTAATTACGGAGATTTGCTTTTAAAATTACTTGCTAATTCTCCTGAAAGGGGACAGATTGACAGATTGTGGTGTCCCAGCAGCATGTGATAGTGAGAGTGCTCTCGTGGGAATCAGGCCACATACGTGTGGGTGTGTATGAGTGCTACTGCTGGCTATTAGCACATTTGTGTTGCTTGGGCAAAGCATACAAGTGTTGATGTGAGTAGTGATCCTCCTGCCACCCAATGGGAATCCAGACATACATAGATATATACATACATACTGTATGTGTACACACACACACACACACACACACACACTTACTTGCATACATACAGTACGTACTTAAATAAATTTATGTATTTAATTTATTTATGTATTACCCAGATTACCATAGGCCATAGTGTTGTTGACAATTATCTACCCTCGGAGGATGCTAACTCTAGCAGTGCGGTGTAGTTATATTAAAATTATATACAGTACATGCAGAGGTTTGAGGTATTTTACTGAACTATATCACGATGATGCGTAGGTGAGCTACATATCCCTGGGTGATTGTGTCTGCTTTAAAAAAAAAAGTGTCTCTGCTCCTCTCCTGTCAGAAGCTCTCTGCCGCGGGCGTAGACACGGGGCCGCCGCGGAGTTGTGCTCGCATCCATTATTCGCCCGTTTGATCCTCCTCTCCTCCAACCACATCAGCAAGGTAAGCGCTGCTGCCTGATGATCCGCTGACTTCAGTTATGAACCTTCACAACCTTCACTGATGGAAAAATGCCCGTCCGTGTTCCCTTTATTTATTTTTATATCTTTTAAAGTTAATAAAAAGTTAACCGCACACAACAAACTTTTTTTGTGTTCCCCAGTTCGGCGTAATAACATCACTTTATATGTAATGACTGGTTTATTTCTGAGAGGTGGCGAGAGGGAGGGAGAGAATGCTGGAGGAAGCACTGTCAAATGCTATAGAATGTCAACTTTAAGACTAAATAAAGCTGTCACGATCACATTTTCGTATGTAAGGCTTGGCAGGCTGTATCAGGCTTTTTGTCAGCACTTACTGCTGCTACATCTATAGGAGGAAGAATTGTGCTTTTGGTTTATCTAGGCTCACCTTCTACACAGTTCGACTAATGTGCCACCATGTTATATTGGCTTTGAGAACTGTATCACGCTAAGTATAATCACCTGGCAGTTTCACTGTGAGGAGGTCTTGCCGGCCAGAGAATCAGTTGGGCACTTGGCTTATCCGTCGCAAATTATGACTTTTGTTTTGCAGAAAAACAAGGTTTGCATACCTTGTCCACTGGTATCCTTGTGTTGTGCCATGTCTTCGCCCCCGGTTCTGTGTGGAGTCAGCAGCCATGGTAACAGCACTCTGCAACCAGATGTTCACTCCAGCTCCATTTCATTTCATGAAATAATTTAACATTTCTCATCTTGACCGTAGCCCTGATGTACACAGACAAGTGTATCCATATGTGATTATACGTCCTACAATATTAAGCTTGCGATGAATATGAACCAATTTTGCAGTTGTGACAAATCGTTGTTTAAGCCGGTAGGAGACAGACCTTGTGTGACACTCAGCGCCGTTTCTATGCTGCACGATTTTCCACCCTGTCTCTATTAAATAAAAGCGAATTAAAGCTAAATAATTAAGTTTGAATCTTCCCAGGAGGCTGTGAAGATCACAATACAATTGTAAAAGTGCATTAAAATAATCCACTAATTAAGTCTTCACAGCATCGCCACCCCAATTTTTTTCCTTTTTTTTTTATGGTCATAACATTTACCAGGAATCTATACCACAGTCACCACTCTGAAAAGCACAGAGATGTGTTAGGAATATCAAAACAGATATTTGTGCGCTGGATGGGGCTAATTTAAGAATATGATGAAGAATGGAACTGAATGCAATAAGCCCATATCTCAGTGCCAAGGAAACACAATTACTGTAGACTGGAGGACCTCCCTGGTCATTTAGCCATGCGACACAGCAGGTGCCAATCAAGTGTTTGTCTGATCTGTGGTAGAGCCCCAGTCGTTCCCTGTAATCTGTTAATAACATTTAATTCTGTCGATTTCCATAGCCTGCAAAAGGGATGATTCTCCGTGGACCACCATAGAAAAACAATAATAAAAAAGGCTAATGATACTTTCTGGGATCACAGGAACTGAAGGGGGTGGGGTGGGGGTGGGGGCGGGGGGGGGGTTCCAATACTGCAGCATTTTGACAGCTGGGATTTCCATCAGCATGTGTGCATGCATGTGCGTGTGCGTAACATGTTTGATTTTCGTGTCTACAGAGTGCAGTTACATTTGGCCTCAACAACACAAAAATATATGATGGTTATGAAAGCAAGACCCAAAGGCTTGTGATGGATCTTCACCATTCAATATGTGGTGGTAAACGCCCCTCTGTATTTACCTCAGGTCAGCCAAAATGCAAGTGGTTAATTTATTTTTATGTTTTTTTTTTAATTTCCTGATGTGTTACGGAACTTTGGTTAACCCCGTCTGGCCCTGCCTGTTTTATGATTGGTTGTACATTTGAGTTTCTTACTCTGTTTTATGCCTGCGTTTTTAATTAAATGCATACTATGCAGGATTTTTATAGAGGACTTTCAAGTTTTCACTAGTAGCTGGAGGACGGCAATGATGGTGCTACCAACTACTAGTACTCCCACTCCTCCAGTATGGCTCCTCTTATTACTCCTAAGACGGCCCTGAAAATATTACTTATACTACTACTGCCTTAGCACTGCGCTTCAGTGTGACACTTCAGCACAGCACCCGGTTACAGTTTGAAAAACAGACCTCTGGAAAGCCTTGGGATTCTCCCCCTGCCAGCTGCAAAGCTCTGGGTGACGGGGAGTGAGCGCGGCTGACTAACAAACTCCGGAGCTGCTTTATAGCCGGCGACTTCAAGACTTCAGTGTCACTGATTAAGAGATCCGACTGATCCTGCTCCGGGGTTCTGTGTGGCCCGTCACCTTTTCAGGAACCTGTAATTTGCAACGCCGTCCCCATCGGCACCGCAAAGCTCGCTCCCCGTTTAAAAAAAACCACAAAAAAACAGCCCGCTCGCAAACTCCCACAGCGAACCTTGTTTAACCCCAAACCCTTTAGTTACCTAAGCAACGGCTCCCGTTACCATGTGAGGAACTGCGATGGCCTGTCGTCCTACTGACAGGGTCTTTCTGTGGTTCTGCGTGAATGATCAATCCTTAAGACACTGTGGATTATTGAGGTGGCCCTGGCTTATACCAATGGCTCCCCAGAGCCGCCTGACGTTAATAGCTTTTCATTCCTTTTTCTTTTTTTTTGTGGGGGGAAGGGCAGGGTGGGGGTCTGAGCTCATGTTTCTCAGCACTGTATTCTGTTATACACAGAGGCTACCCAGGCTCCTCTGGACCTACCCCTGGGGATGAGCTCTGCACTCCTGCCCGGTTATTGAGTAACAGGGCCCCCACTATTAATTGCTTCTTTTTAATGATTTATTTTCCTGTTTCAGTATAGGTGTTCAGCACATTCAGTGTAGCCGCTAAATGTTGGATCAAATATGCCTTAAAATTTAAATCTCTGGTATCTTCTACCATGTTCATCACAAGAACATGGTCATGGATATTGGTGGAGGAGGGGCAAGGGATATTGCGTTGCTAGAAGTGCTCATGTAGCCAGAAGGTGAAAGACTTGCATCATGAACAAGAAGTTTGATAATTATCATGCACATATGTATTATTCACCCCCTTGCACAGAAAATACTGTAAGATAAAGAAATAAAACCATTTGTGACATTAATTTTACTCTAGTGAAACAGGAAGTGATGAAATGACACAATATTGTTTATTTAGACTGGGATTTACAAAATTAAGTTTATTTTATTGGCAATTTAACTTTGTTTGATTTCATTAACAATACTTGTTGGGCATGCCAATAATTTTGACTATGGTTTTCAGAAAAAAAATTGAAAACATTGAGAGTAGATGAATTGAAATAAAATTATCATGTTTGAACATAACATATAGATTATTGTCTGTGTTTATTATATGCCTGTTTATTAATTATGGAGCTGACTGTATAACTGTATAATGTAGGGCAAATGCACAATTGAGCATTCTGACTAGCTTTATCTGAAGTGTATGCACTTATGGAGAACATTATCAGAACCTCAATATTTTGAATAGATTCATTTAAAATGCTTGTGGAGGTGAAAAGCATTGTGAAATTCAGTTTTCAGGGTCTACAGTCACAACCTTAATTATTTTAAAAGTTATTTTATTTATTTTTTAGGTCTGATGAGCTCTGGCAGTCCTTTATTATAGTAATTAAAAGATAGCACCGTAGGTAACATTCAGTGAACTCATTCTCCCACAGAGAAACTAAAGCATGCCACTATCTTAAATAAAAGCAGTTGACACATCTTACTGCTATTCTAAACTAATAGCAGGTGACATTATTTTATTGCCTTTATTTTGTATTTTGTACATGTCTGCTGTTTAGCCTGATGTTAGGTTCTGTCTGCAGTTTAGCCCAAACGGAAATAAATACATGAATAAAATAAAATAAACTGAAATTTGCAGTCATACAGTATAATGATGCATCACCCTAATGCAGGAATAGTGTTAGAACAAGAAGACAGCGGGTGCCACAAATCAGTATGATCACATTGACAGACTCCAAGTAGGCTCTTGAATATTGATTTCAGGAAGGTTAATAGCTCCAGTGCCGAGGAGATGTTAAGGACGTTATATCTTTTTCATCTTCTCTTTTCTTTCCATCATCTTTGATTGGGAGACTGTTCTTGTTATCTATTTTTAGAAATGTTACCTGCTGATACATAAAATGGAAGCTGTGGCAGGATGCAGTTAGTGAGATGAAAGACCTCTGTTGGCTGGCATATGTTTGTAGATGCCTGCTGTTCAACAAAGAACATTGAATAAAGACTCTTGCTATCCAGTGGGTTCCCAAATTATTGGCACCCTTAATAAAAATGGAGAAAAAATGCTGCATATAATAAACAACATTGATAATGATCTATATTTTTTGTTCAAACATAAACTATATACTTTTAGTTTGATACATGAATCTCTTGTTTCAACGTTTTTTATTTAGTATTCTTATTTTTCATTCATTCATTCATTAATTCATTATCCTAACCCGCTTATCCTGAACAAGGTCGCAGGGGGCTGGAGCCTATCCCAGAATACATTGGGCGAAAGGCAGGAATACACCCTGGACAGGTCGCCAGTCCATCGCAGGGCACACACACCATTCACTCACGCACTCATACCTAGGGGCAATTTAGACTCTCCAATCAGCCTAACCTGCATGTCTTTGGACTGTGGGAGGAAACCAGAGTACCCGGAGGAAACCCACGCAGACACGGGGAGAACATGCAAACTCTGCACAGAGAGGCCCCAGCCGACGGGGATTTGAACCCAGGACCTCCTTGCTGTGAGGCGGCAGTGCTACCCACTGACTAATCCGTGCCGCCTAAATAAAATCAAAGAAGGTGAAATAAAATTTTTATTTAATGTTGTTAAAGAAACTATATTGTGTCATTCTATAGGTTCAGTATAAAAATTAGGTAACACGCATGCAAAATCCCTTTGTCAACCATCAGCATGGGAAAAGCCAAAAATAATAATAACCCATCCCATTTAAAGCAATCCATCCCATTCATTAAACGGTATGTCAACAGGTTTGTTTTCTGCACAAAGGTCCCGTAGTTATTTCCTGATTTCCACATTCGGTTTCATGTTTTCCTGTCATGTCCCGTGCCCCATGTCTTGTTGTCTTAGTTTATTCCTGATTTCCTTGTTCCTATGTGTTCAGAGTTTTGTGTTCCGTTCCATGTTTTGTGTTTACCCTATTCCTAACCCCACCCTCCACACCTGATATGTGTTCCCTCTTGTTTCATTGCACTCACCTGAATCCCATTGTCTCGTTACCTGGTTGCTTTTGAGGTGTGTTTGGGGTACTTGACCTGCTGCAAGGTGAAGCATGTTCCAATGAGTTTTGAGGCACATGGTTGCATCTGTGCAGATACAATGTTACTATACAGTTCAGAATTCCTCCTGCTGTTGTCGTTATCAGTCACATCATCAATAAAGACAAGTGATCCTGCACCTGTGGCAGCCATACATGCCCAGGCCAAAACACTATCTCCACCACATTTCTTGGCCATTGTGCAGTGAACCCTCTGAGGTTATGCTGGTGTAGTCTTCTCTTTATTTTAGTCTTTGAAGCATTTGTGCACACATACTTGAGTGTTCTTTTTTTTGTTCTGTTTTTTTTTTCAGTCCACTACAGTGGTCTTCCATACCAATCATGTTGTTTGGCATTACAAAGATCACCAATGCATTTTTGCTTGTAACAATGTCCATCCATCCATCCATCGTCACCCGCTTATCCGGAGTCGGGTCGCGGGGGCAGTAGGCAAAGCCGGGTATTCCAGGCGTCCCTCTCCCCAGCAACGCATTCTAGCTCCTCCTGGGGGATCCCGAGGCGTTCCCTGGCCAGGAGAGATATATAATCTCTCCAGCGGGCTCTGGGTCTCCCTCGGGGTCTCCGCCCAGTTGGACGAGCCCGGAAAACCTCCAAAGGGAGGCGCCCGGGAGGCATCCTGATGAGATGCCCGAACCACCTCAATTGGCTCCTTTCGACGCGAAGGAGCAGCGGCTCTACTCCGAGCTCCCTCCGGATGTCCGAGCTCCTCACCCTATCTCTAAGGCTGAGCCCGGCCACCCTACGGAGGAAGCTCATTTCGGCCGCTTGTATACGCGATCTCGTTCTTTCGGTCACTACCCAAAGCTCGTGACCATAGGTGAGGGTTGGGACGTAGATCGACCAGTAAATCGAGAGCTTCGCCTTCCGGCTCAGCTCCTTCTTCACCACAACGGTCCGGTGCAACGCCCGCATTACTGCTGACGCTGCACCGATCCGCCTGTCGATCTCACGCTCCCTTCTACCCTCACTCGTGAACAAGACCCCGAGATACTTGAACTCCTTCACTTGGGGCAAAGACTCGTTCCCAACCCGGAGGGAGCAATCCACCGTTTTCCGGCAGAGAACCATGGCCTCGGACTTGGAGGTGCTGACTCTCATCCCGGCCGCTTCACACTCGGCTGCAAACCGCTCCAGTGCGTGCTGAAGGTCACGGTCCGATGAAGCCAGCAGAACCACATCATCCGCAAAAAGCAGAGATGCGATTCTGAGGTCACCAAACCGGACACTCTCCTGACCTCGGCTGCGCCTTGAGATCCTGTCCATGAATACCACAAACAGGACCGGTGACAAGGGGCAACCTTGGCGGAGTCCAACACCCACCGGAAACGTGCTTGACTTTGTGCCGAGAATGCGTAACAATGTATCAGTTGATTTTGACATTGTTTTGGTTATGTCTCGGATATATTCTGATTAATGTCTCTTCTGATGTGCTTCTTTATTTGGTCCTTGTGTTGAGAGACAACAGCAACAGACTCCAAATACAAATTACGCACAGTTAACCATTAGCTTTCTTGTGCATGAACTAATTATGCAAATACACAACGCTGACAGTCTTCACTGTTGCATCATTGCATCTCACCATATAGTACAGTACTGTGCAAAATTCTTAGGCACCTGCATAACATTCTGTACAGATAAGATTATTTCAAAAATAATTCAATGAAAAGTCCTAAGTAAATGTACTATACATTTTATTTACATTTAATTTGGCAGAATAGTGATTTCTCTGAGATAGCCAACGCTGTCCTGCAGTTCTGTAAGACAATCAGCAGGGAGGTTGTTCCAAGTATGTTGGAGAACTTGCCACAATTCTTCTGCAGACTTTGGTTGGCTCCTTGCTTCTGATCTCAGACAGCCTTGATCAAGTTTTTATGTAAAAAGTAGTCAATTGCTTACAGTAATATGTTACTTTTTAAAATTAAATACAAAAATGTCTCAGTAAAATTAAATATTTGAAAGTGTTATTTTATACTAACACACACAAAAAATATATACATATATAGGGTGCCTAAGACTTCTGCACAGTGCTGTATATGCAGTAGTTTGTGTGGAACCAAAGTCAATTCTGCAAAAATACATTAAAATTCAAACCAATATGGGAGTTTGCAGGGGCGGCACGGATGGTGCAGTGGGTAGCACTGCTGCCTCACAGCAAGGAGGCAGCATAGGTATGAGTGTGTGAGTGAATGGTGTGTGTGCCCTGTGATGGACTGGCGACCTGTCCAGGGTGTATTCCTGCCTTTCGCCCAATGTATGCTGGGATAGGCTCCAGCCCCCCTGCGACCCTGTTCAGGATAAGAGGGTTCAGATAATGGATGGATGGATGGAAGGGAGTTTGCACATAATAAATATTCTCAATTAGGCTATCATGAGATATGTATGTGAGCTGCATACTGTATGTCACAGATATGCAAACCAAGATGCCTTTCATGTACAAAAGAAATGCAATTTGGATTGGTAGTCGCACTTGAGTATGATTGTATTTTTTGTATAAAACAGGCGGGCTACATATAAAATGAGCTTAAACATGTACTTCTTTTGAAATCATTTGTAAAAAAGTGCCCTGCAGCTCAGTGTCTTCCTAGGATGGGCCCCTGAGCAGACCCAATACACTTCTATTGGAGCCCAAATGAGCAGCAATTCCCATTTCTCTTTTCTGCAGAGTACCGTGTGAATGCTGAATGTGTGCACATCAGCAAGCCTCCAAGCGTCTGTTCGAGCAACGGAAAGGCTCTGAAAGCTACACAGCTTTTTGTTTCCACAGTCTCCTGCTGGTGTAGTCCTACCTGCAGCACGGCACAGATGCAGCTCCAGCCAAACTCCCCCTCCTCCGTGGCACCAGATGTGGTGGGATGCAAAGCCTCATAAATATGGAAGCCTCCCGTATTGTGTCTCTCAGCGTTTTAGTTTTGTCTCGGGGGTTAGGACTCCCAACGCAAGGCCTCAGAGCTCAGTAGTGGTTTTATTGTATGAAAGATGGAAAGAGTTTGGCTGTAGTGCTTGCTGTGCTATTTTTTGTCAAAACTGACTGGAGCAAATAACAGTTTTCAGATTAGTCTTTTTCCCCCTATTCAGACTCCTATTAGAAGACTCCTCTGCCTATAGAAATCACATCCTTTATAACATTACTGTGATATCCAATATGATCACATAGCAACATCATTAGCAGAAGGTTAATTTGAACAGCATACTCATGGCTTAATTAACCACTATTGAGACTTGAGGTGGGCAGGCTTAATCTGTTAATTAAAGCAAGAACAAAGGAATGTATGCTGTGGACCTAGCTCTGTGCGTGAGCACTAAGCCAATAACGTTTTTATGGATAAGGAAACTGGACCCAGTACTCATACTGTGTCTGATTCCTGCCAATCAAACTGGGTAATTGCCTTGCCAATGTCAGACAAAATGCTGTTTGATTGCTTTAACGTGCTAGCTACCTTAGCATGCTTAACAGATCAAGCTAAGCAGTTTTTGCTCTTTTGGTTGCATCAGCTTAATAAAAAAATGATTCTGTCATAATATGATAATTGTCTGCCAATCGCCAGCCTGATGCTCTGTCATGTGTTGTGGAAGTTTGGGGTTGGGAGGTGAACACTAAAAATGGCTGAAACCCAGTTTTTTGGGTTCCTGTGTCTGCTATATTAAATCATATTGATGCATGGTATCAGATAACAACGATAACAACTGCAAAATGAACGGACTCAAGCTACCGCTGGATTTGACCTACTGCATGGTAATCACGGTAAAACTGGAGAAGATTTTGGCTGTATCTGGTCGCAAGCTAAGGTACAGTCTCTATTTCTTCATGTAGCTGGCAAAGAAGCAGTAGAAGTCTACAATACTTTCACGTCCGAGATGACCGCCATATTCTGATCAAAATAATGGAGAAATTTGAGCAGTACAGTAACCCTTAAATGCACATAACTCATGCGAGGTATTCACTTGTGTGCAAGGGGTCTGTTATGTCATGGTTTCCCCAGCCTACATATGGACATTCCGGGTTTTACCTCTCTAGACCGCAAGAGGGTGTGCCGGCCATGTTCATCAGGATAAATTACCTTCCGCATGTGGAATGCGGGCTTAATCATTGGCAATCACGGTCAGCTGCGTGGAGAGCTATTCTTCCTGGCACTGCTCTGGGCTTTGGCGTTTCATTCTGACATGTGCACTGAGCCAGTAAGGAGGTAGCTGGAGGACTGAATTGCTTTTAGTCTTGAATGGCGTTCAGGAACCTCTTTAGAATGAATTACAGGCATAGGGACTGGTAGTTCTGCTTTTCTTTGGTTGGGTGGTTCACCTGGACCTTCCTTAGATTTTGTTTATTAAGCCCTCTTCACATTAGAGGAGTGAGAGGTTGACTTCGCCTCTGGGATTTTCTTCCACATCTCTGGAAGAACGCTGAGATAGCCTTATTGAGACTTCTCCACTGAGGAATCTCGTTTTTCCCTGGCCAACATTACTTCTCAGGTCGATTTTCTGTTGGGCGAAATGCCGGGGAGCTTTGGTTACTTTCGGTTATTTTCTCAAACAAGACTAGCCCATTTATTTGGGAATTCCGTGCTAGTCTGCAGACCAATTCTGTTTTTTTTCCTTTTTTTTTCAGTTGGTGTTTCGCCAAGTAGTTTCTTTCCCATTTTCAGTTTATTTATAAATAAAATAAATAGTGGCCCCACACACTCGTGAGATTATTATTTCAGTGGTAATCCAATTTATCGTGGGTAACTTTGTGATCCTGTCCCTGTTGCTCTTGGTCTCCCGCCCCTGCTCCCTCACACATTAGCCAGTATATTACAGAACTAAAGCTAAGAGTGAAGCAATGCGAATTTGGACAATTACAAGAATCCCTTATCAGAGACAGAGTTGCGTGAGGGATCATGTGAGATGCAATGAAATAAAGACTTAAGTTTTAAATAGAGAAGTTAACAATAGCCTCAAAAAAGCTATCCAAATATGCAGTGCTTCAGAAATGACAAAAGCCTAAATTCTGCAAATGCATGACTAGGAGCGTAATGCACAACCTCTGCACGCGAAAGCAAGCATGTAGATGCGGTGAAACGCAGGCGGACACACCGAAGTAAACAGAAAAATGAGACCAGTGAGTGAACAAGCAAGTTTAATTGCAAAAGATGTGGAACTGGGCATGCATCACGCAGTCGCCCTGCATACGGCAAACAGTGAAAAAGGCTGGAACACTGACAAAACTTATTGAGACGGTATTGAATGGATCCCCTGAAAAGAGGAGCCAAGCTGCAAAATAAATAAAAGGGTATTGGAAATTTCAGTTTTGGATGCAATTACGGAGAATACGGCTCATCGTTCCAGCAGCAACGGGAGCTGAAATGCGAAAGCAAATTCATGAAAGTCACTTAGGCATAGAGTGCTGCAGGCGGAGAGCAAGAGATGTGCTCTTCTGGCCTGGGATGTCTCCGAGCATAACAGAGATGGTGAAAAAGTGTGCAGCACACACCAAAAACGGCAAACGGAAGAGCTGTTGCGCCCACACAGTGTTCCCGAATGGCCCTGGCAGAAGATGGGTTGTTGACTTATTCACTTTTGACCAGCAGGGGTATCTATTTTTAGTGGACTATTATTCCCAGTTTTTGAAGTAGAGTGGCTGAAGTCAGATGTAACAATGTAACAGTAGACCCAAGGATATGGACAATCAAAATGTGAGTCAACAGAATGTGAGTGACAACACGGGGAAAAAACATGGACTGAACACTCAAGACAAAAACACCAGGAAGATATTTCAGTTCAATAGAACTCCCAAGTCTCCCTGTTAAAAAGTGGTCGAGTTGTTTTAAAGCCACGGAGGCTTATTGAGGAGTAGCACGATGGACTTTTCCATGTTTAAATTGACAGTTTAATGCCAGAGACAGTTTGATGATTTAAAAACAAAAATAGTTCAAATGAATGACTGTTTTAAATAGCCAATGAAAAGAAAAAAGCAATTGAAGCTGAAAGCCATTGAAAAAATGCTGTCATGTTGTATTGGTCACTGACTGTGATTTGTGTTTACAGTGACAGGCTCTACACAGTGTGGTTTTAGTTCCTTTTTATTATGGAAAAAAGGGGGATGCTATGATATGAGAATTATCTGCCAATCGCCAGCCTGATGCACTGTCATGCGTTGTGGAAGTTCCGGGTCGGGAGATGAACACTAAACATGGCTGAAACACAGCTTGTGGGTTCCTGTGTCGGCTCCATTAAACCACATTGAAACAATTATACTGGGTAGCCACTGTAGCATGATTTGTGAAAAACAATATTGGATAAAGTTGTGGCAACCTGGCATCAAAACTGAAGTGGGGCCATCCCAAAACATATGAATGAAGGTGCTGATGGACTCCTGAGTGCCCAGCTCAGAGAATGAGCGAGCTTCATGACGTAACGTTTTCTAGGTGTTACAAATGTTCTGTGAAGAAAGTTGTAGTGTATGAGCTGATGGTCAGGATTTTTAAATTCACCGGAATGATTGCTCCAAATAATACCCCAAGGAATTTCATTACTAGTGAATCTTTATCCCAAATTGATTGGATTGTAAGGGGTTTGTAAGAGGCTCTAAGGGAAAATGTGTAGAGGGCCGAAATTAAACCCCTCCTATCCAGTATGGCACACATCACATGCGTGGGAATCTCTGTGCCCCAGGGGACCCTGTGTGTTTTCATTTGCACACACAAATGGAGCTCAAACTAAAATGATATACCAGGTAGGCCATATTGTCCTCAAAAATTCCAAAATGTCTATAAACAGTATAATTATGAATAATGTGAGTGGCCAATGGCATTTGTAGATCATTTTTGTATGTTTCTTGACTCATTCTCAAATTGCGTGAAGATAAGAGATTATGGGCCTGAAGCACAATTTAGCTTGTCACATAGGAATAGCTGAGTGGATTACATGCTGAAGTCTGTGGGGACGTACCAGCCTTTCTTCAATAGGTCGCCAGGAGACCAGCGTATTAGGATCTATCCAAGTTGTAATTGGGCATAAATTAAATGGATATTTTATGTTGGGTGTTAACACTTATCGGTTTGATGAATATCGATTGCCGAATTGATTGAGTTACAGGCTCAAGGGACAGAGAAAACAAAAGGGGTGAGAGCAGTCCTGATGAGTGAAATGGAGAACTGTGGAGAGCAAATATTATTGGTAAGAACCATTTCAGAAGGTTTTGGTATACAAAACTTTGATTATATGAATGAAATAGGTTCGATAATGAAAATGTGATGCCTCCCAGAGATACCCCCACTCCAGCAAGATCAAATTTCTTCTCAGCGTTAAGTGAAAGCTCTGTGCATGGGGTGTGGGCATCTCCGGCAGAGTGAACCACATGTCAGATGGATTTTATGAAACCTGTTTGGTTAAACAATTAATATTATATGAATGTTTCTCCCAGCACATTTTTGAAATGAGAAAACATTATGGATTTTGTTCACTGGACTGTAGAATAGAATTTACCCTGATTTGTGTTGTCACTGGATTTCCAAAATGCTGAGAAGGTGAGGTCCCCCCACACTTATTTTGCCACCCCCCCATGTTACAAAATAAGGAACTATTGTCGCAAAAGCAATGGCATCTTAAAATAGTTAATACAGATAGAACTTTGACTTTTAATATCCTGTGTCCTGTGTGATTGAAAAATATATATTTCACTGTGGAATAAAGGAATTTACTGAAAGTGAAGTCATTCCGGGCTGGTGCAACTTTTGGGGTTAAAGATTGATTGTTTTGTAACATTGTCAACAAACTCATTGTGGCAGTGCAATTAATAGCTTCAAAATGGGTTATCTTACAATGTGTTTTAGAGTTTGCTTTGTAAGCATTAGACAACTGTGATCATTTAAAGCTAGGCTATATTTATTGTCCCTTTGTGCCAAGCTAGCGTTGTTTAATTTATTTGGTATCAGGCAGATTTGTGTTTCACTAGAATGTTGCAACAGTCATGCTAAGTAAACAAATAAATACATATTTTTGGGTGGGGGACCGGCTGTCCAAATAAAGTCAATGAATGAGAAACACATTATGTACATGGACTTCTGTTTATTTTCTATGGTGGTGCGTAACGTCTTGCATTTGTAGAAACCTTACATGTCTTACATAGTTAGGCTACTCAATGCAATGGGTATATTTAAAATGTACCTATTACCCCCCACTTGCCCTCCCCTAGCAGGAACACGGTATCCTGCAGCTGATTAACTAACATCTTCATTTTCTTACATTTTCTTTTCACTATGGTTTCTATTATTAGATTATTATGGATCTTAAATACCTCTTTCCGGCATTCCGGCATTTAGTTCAGTTTCCCATTAGAAATACATTGAAAATGGCGACTAACCACTGGTCTCCTGTTTTATTTGTTGTACCTATTTTATGTGTGCTTTGCTCAAAATGCATTCTACTTCATAATCTACAGTTCTGCCATTGCATACACTGAGAATGTTTGACTTAATGAATGACCTTATGTCAATTATATATAATTTTCCACATATAAAGGCTTTCCACATGCATGGGGAATTTTGTACATTTCTTAAATTGTGAAATGATAAAGCGTGAAAGAACTGACCATTGTACTGAAATTGAACAGGAAGCTGCAGAGCTAATCTGAGCTTTTCACTGCAGTTGTAAGGATTTACATATTATCTTTTATTGAAAAGCTGTTACCATGGCACTGCCTTGCAGATGATATAATCACCATTGTTTCCTGTTAACTGCACTGACATCATTAAAAGCCAGAACATCAACGTGCTTCTTTACATTAGAGGGAATAATAATGGCTGTCACTCTAGATCAGGACAACAAAGGCATAACTCCATTTGGGGCTGCTTATAAAACCATTTCCTCAATCTACAAAGACTCCTGGTACCTTGCAAAATAAATAAAGAAATAAATGAAAAAGGAAAAGCAGGAAGGCAGCACTGTTGCCAGTAACAGTAGGTGTATAGGATTTACCTTATTTTATTTTTGTTTCTTTTGTTTTTCCCTTCAAACTATTGGGATAATGACATAAAACAAATTATTTGAAATAAATGAATGCAATTTAATTTACAAATTAATTTACAAATATGCAGATATGTTTAAATTCATAACATGCACATTGGTGGAATAGATTGGTGTCTTCTCCAGGGTGCATTCCTGCCTTTTGACCAATGCATGCTGGGATAGGCTCCAGCACCCCCCGCGACCCTGACCAGGAATAAGCAGGTTAGATAACGGACGGATGGATTTATTGGTTGATACGATACATTTGAATCTTACACACAACGGTAAAGGTTTATAAGCATAACTTCTGAACCCATATGATACATGCAGTGTAGTTGTAAGTGGATCACAGCTTCAGCAATCAAATATCATAAAATCCTTCAAACAGAGAGAGAGAGAGATAGGATGTGTGGTACAGTACAGGAGAGAATGGTGGGGGCTGGAGAGGTAGGTGGAGAAGAACAGAGGCTTGGAGCTACTGGGGGTGGTGTAGCTCAGGGCCCAGTGGGCCAGCACCAGCCCTTTGTAGTGGAGGTGAAGAGTAGTGGTTGCCCTTTGTGTCAAATGCAGTATTATTTTTTATGGTTTGGAAGTATGCCTTTTAAATAAGTGAGTAAAAGTATTTGCTTACTATCTACCTTTGAGAAAGACCGATCTGATAGGATCTTACAGAATTTAAAGATTGTATTATCATGATTATTATTTATTACATATCTTTTTTTTAAATTAGTAATATTATTATTATTTCCCGATATGTTTTCCTTTTTCCAACATTGAGGGCTGCTGGTACCTCACCCTGAAAAGGTCAGGTGACCCCTGCTGGGTGCTGACTCTGTCTCACTGCGGTTTTGATGTCAAAAGCTTCAGAGCAGAGTAGTATCTATGCTCTCCAGAGTTTACAGCAGGGATTGCAGAAATGAACATTGGCTGGTAAATATGATTGGGAGTTGTGCGGGGCTATGAGGGGAAAAGACCAACAAGACATAAGGAATTATAAAAGTGTGTGGCTCTCTGACTCGCATTCACTCTCCCACTCATTCACGGGCACTCCCTTTCTCTCACTCACACTCTCCTGCTCTCATGCAAACTCTTTCATTCTCCCTCTCTGTCAATCATTCTATTTGTTCCTGTCTCTCACTCACACTTCCTCTTTACCCCTCTCTCTCTTGCTCTCTCTCTCATTGACATACACAATTATTATGATTATAAACAAGTCCACTCATATAATATAAAATTATGGATAACTTTTTTCTGAAATATTACATGAGAAATTATGAAAATTTGCAATATTTCTGCCATCTGGCCTGAATTCCCAGTGCACATTGGTGAGAATGCGGAGAGTAAGGCTTAGTTTTTCTTAAAAAGCAGTGGACCAGAAAATTCCCAGCATTGAAGATAAAATGAATAATGGGGGCTCTCATTAGATCTGAAATGTTTCTCACGTGAAGTCGGGTGGAAGGATTAATCAGAGCTAAAAGCACATGCAGCACACAAAACCAAACCTACTGGCAGTTTGGCTTTGGCAATATCCTAAATGGAATTATGATCTTTCGCATGTATTGAATTGTCTGTGCATCTGGGACACTTCATAAAGATGGACGATTAGCAGTGAGGTCTGCTAGTGAAGATTCCCGGCCGAGATAGCGGGTGCTGTGTTGTGTCCTGTTTCTTGTCCCCAGGTGCGAGACGGTAGGACTTGGCAGGTGCCTGATCAATGGGCCATTCTCCGAGTTCATGGCAGAGAGGCAGCCCACCCTGCTCCATCATGCTCTAGTACTCTCTGGCCTCAGAAAATGGCAGCTGGGGACCTGTGCGTCAGTGGACGGAGTCACAGAAGGTTCCGGGGCATGCCCGTGAGGTATTGCTCATGGCCAGCGGACACTCAGCCATGTCAGCCCTCACAGAGGACATAACCGGATAAATATGCTTTTTAAATTTAGAAGCAGCAGTGGACAAAGCTTAATTTTTATTTCCAATTAAACAGCTGGAAATTAATGAAATAATTCTAGTTAAGCAGCTTTGCTCAAAGGAACAACAGCAGTACCCCAGCTGGATTTCAAACCCTCAACCACTCAGTTATAAACCCATTATACAACAACACTACTCCTGCCAGACAAGTCACTATTCATGTGTGTGTGTGCATGTGTGCATTCTTGCGTGTGTAATCACAGGCTACGGAAGACCTCTACAGTTCATGACTGAATGATTCTAACCACAATGAAGAAAAAAAAAACCTCTTCCACAGGTTGGCCTTTTACAAGGACAGGTTGATGAGAGAAAAGTGAATTGTGGTGATGGCTAAACTAAAGAACAGCTCCTTATTCTCATGAATCCTCAGAAAACTGTCTTTCCACCATTTTGTGAGCTCACCAATATGGTGAGACTACGTCCGATAACTCAGTGTTTTCGTCACATTCCTGCAATCAACTGACTACTACCATGACATCACAATACTTATAATGTAGAACTGGCAAACTGAGTTATTTATCTGTATTTAATTTGTATATAACAATACAGGTGACAGCATTCAACCTTGTGGGGTGCCAGTGTTTAAAAGAACTTGGTCAGAACCAGTGCAGTTAAAAGACTCTCTGAGGTCGATCAGTAAGGACATTTTATCCACAGCATAGGATTACTGTTAACATTCAAATCAAAGTGTTTCTTCTTACAGTTAAAAGCTGAACTGAAATCTATAAATAAAGGTCTGGCATAGATTTTAGATTTCTGTAAGTGCTAATCTGCATCACTATCCTGGAGCATTAGTGAACTTGTGCCTGAGAGTAGCAGGAATGCTGAGGGATAGACTTTAAAATAACAGTTATTTGTCCTCTGGGTTTCGTTGTGTGGACAAACTCTCAAACCAAGCAAACTTAAAGGTACAATAGGTCAGATTTTTGTGTTAAAACATTGTTAAAGACTATTGTAAATCCCTTCGCTATTGTACCTTTAAACATTACCTAGCTATCAATCAACCTGTGCTTGCTAAAAAGGACTGAGATTATTTAATTTATTTGGGAGATCAAACTCAAAAACAGGTGTAAAGTGTGAAGAGGAATCCAGTTTGTGGGTAGATGGAGTTACTGAGATTATTGGAAAAGAAAAGGAGATGACAAGGCCACACACAAAACAGTGCTGTAACCATGTCTCTTAGCTAGAAATCTTGGCTAAAATAGGTAGGAAATTACATCATGGCACAAATAGACATAAATCAAATTTGAATGACACATTTTTGCATCCAAATGATTCCTCGGAGTTATTATCTTATGTACTGTCATGCTCTCAGCTTTTCTGAGTTCATTTTACTTTAATCTATGGTTAAACGGCAGCTTTCCTTGAATTATTCTGGGAATTTACAGCATAATTACACAGTCCCATCCAGTAATTCACTGCAAATATCCATGGTGATGGCAGGGGCTATAGAAACGCAAATCTAATTTTGTCAATTAACTGGGTGAATGTAATATTTCTTGTGGTAATTCATTAATCATCGATTGAAAGAGCACTTGTGTAGTCCTTAGCTGAGCAGATAAGAGGTAAAATGTACAGAACAACATTACTTTTTAATTCCAAACACATTAGTAGCTGATGGAAATGACATTGACATTTTGGATTTGAACAATGACAATATAATGTAACTTCACTTATCATTAGAAATAAATTAATTAATGGACCAACATGTAGTTACACAGCATTATCTGATGGGGCACACTTGATATTCCATATTTAGTTGTGTGTAAAATTAAATTTTACATGTATGAAAGTCTCTTGTGAGAATGCTCAGTGAGAATGCTCATTGTTCATCTCAGACTCCTCTCCCCTTCATTTATGTGGTGGTTAGTCACCCAAATCTAAATGCACTTATAAACTTCCAAGGTACACAATGCTGGACCAACATCAGTGACTGGTGAAAATTGGAGAGTGCCTTAATTATGTGAATAAATTAATATGCCAAGCATATGAAATTAACTTGATAAATCAGTATCTTAACTTTAACAAACCAAAATTATATGTTATACCTGCTAAAGGATGCCGAGGTGCATGCAAGCAGAACATTAAAATTGCATTTGCACCTTGGAGTTAATAAATCTTGTAAGTCTTTTTCTGCTTGTGTGAGGGGAATTCCTTGGGCACTTTTTTTTATTTTAATTAATTTCTTGTCATCATTTGTTTTATTATTTAGAAAAAGAGGAAAACATGGAGCATGAAAAGGTAAAGGAACAACCTAGCATCGGTATTGGTTGGCATCGGTATCGACTAACATCGGAATTGGTTGGCATCGGTAATGGCTAGCATCAGTATCGGTTGGCATTGGTATCAGTTTCCCGGCATTTCACCAGCGTTGGGCTGATGGATATTGTTGTCCACCATTCGCCTGACCAAAGTGTTGAAGTAAAGTCACCAGTGGACCAATGTATGTTTGCTATCTGGGATTACAGTATCTACATATACAGTGCTACAAAAGTTAAAACCATGCAAAGAAACATTCAATCGAAACTCAAAGTGAATCACGATGAAGCGTACAACAGTACACAGTGTATACAGTATACAGTGTTCTGTTATTTGTTATTTGTTCGCTGGTTGTTGGGAATGGCACATTCCCACTATCAGTGTCGTCCCACTCAAGGGAGGCATGGAGAAAAGGCCCCAAAGTGTTTCTGTCTTTTTGGTCACCTCTTGAAACCGATAATAGATAATTGCTAAATAATTTGTTTTAAAATGTCACTTAGTCTTTTTAGTTTGTTGGTCTGATGCTTTGACGTCTTTTATTGTATTCTCTTTAGAACATTTGGTGGTCTTTAAAGTCAGCTAAATGTCTTTTTTGGTTGGTTGTTGTGTGGAATTACCATACACATTCTCACGATCAGAGTTGCCTCACTTGAGGGAGGCACTGGGGAAAGCCTCCAAGGTGTTTGTCTTGTTTGTTTGTTATGTGGATATATTTCCACAGTGTTTATTATATTTATTTGTGTTATCGCTGTAATTCTTTGTAATTAGCTAAATGTAAAGTACTTTGAGCTACATCTTATGTATGAAAGGTGCTATATGAATAAAGTTTTTTATTATTATTATTGTTATTGTTATTGTTATTGTTATTGTTATTGTTATTATTATTATTATTATTATTAACCGTTGGAGACATATTGCTGTTTGCAGAAGGTTCAAAAGCTTCTGGATTCACTGTGGGCCTGCAATCCTTGGTGCGTGTGAAAAAGTTCCCCCCAAACCTGTAATCTTCACAACACCACTCACATAGGAACTTCACCTGTGGTTTTCCTACAAAGGGAAAAAATTGCAAATCAATGCTATTCAATGCTAATGCCCTTTGAATACCTTCGGAGTCATCTGTGCAATTTCTGTCACCATTATGTGTCTATCGGTGTCTGTCTGCTTCCTCATGTGAACTTCAACACTGTTGAACAGGTGACTTGGGCTAGGTTCACACTTGACAGCCCAAATCCCATTTTTGACATATCCAGATTGGAATCAGGTTGCCTTTATCAACTTTGGACAGCTAAAAACTACACAAACTACACGGAAACCGATTTTTGCAACAAAAAAACTGATTCAAATTCGGATTTCTAGAGTGTCTCAGCCTGACTGTTTTGGCAGCTCAAATCAGATAAAAAAAAGACCTTACGCAATGTGACACACACTATTTACGTCACATCCAGAGCACCGCTGTGACTGCAGCATGAAACACTGCCGCATATATCAACCTCCTCCATCGCTGACACTGTCTGGTCTGAAGGAGGATTTCTGCATCGTCAATTGTTCTGGCATGTGCCACCCGTTAACGTACGTACGCAAGCTATGTTGTGATCACAGCAACCAGTGCAGATAGATTAATGCCCGAACATACAAATCCAATCTGATAAATAGTGTGGACAGCGAGTCCTTAAAGGTACAATAGGTAAGATTTTTGTGTTAAAACATTGTTATAAGACCATTGTAAATCCCTTCCTATCATTGAATAAGGCTCGCTGACATGTTGACTCATCCTCTGCCTGTGTTTATAGTCCTTAAATTCGGGTTTCAAAATATGCCGTTGATGGCCTGGCACTCTGTACCAAAACATTGTATAGCTGTACAATAATCCAAGATCATTGGTTGAAAAATTGGTTCTAAATGCCACAGCCAATGGCGTTTTATCATCAGCACGTTCACAGAGAAGGGGTGGGATAGTCATAGCGATAATTCTCATCTCCAGTACGGCAGAGAAATGTTCTCTTACTTGTCCGGTGTAGCCAGTGAGAAATTAATTCTCAGACCACCCACTCGTTACTTACTCATTTCACAACAATCCTAAGTTCCACCCAACTCACTCCCCTGTCTCTCTCCTTTTCTGAGGATCATAACGCATGTTGATGATGGTTTTCATAATAATAAGTTATGGGATATACAGTACTTTTTCATTTAGTACCATTGAAACCAATTATTATTTAAAAAAAAATTATATGCAGTTATTTGAGAGCACCAGTGTTGATGATGATGTTAAAGCTTATCAAGTGAATGCTTATTTTTTAGCTTATAGTTTAGCACTGAACTGTTTAGCACTGTGTGGCCTTACCTGGATTCATCAGTTTAATTTGGTGGATGCTTTTAATGTGAAAATACAAATCAGCAGACCTCCAGGACAAGGCCTGTATGCGTGCATTCACGCACACATACAGTCAAGGACATTTTAACATAATCATATAACTCTGCAAAACAGAGATCTATCCTGTATAAAGTACAGATACAATACGCTTTCGCAATTCAAAATAAACAAAAGTCCATGCAAACTAATATATTTGACAATGAGCACCCCTACTTCCTGTGCCTATGCATTCAGTGAGAGGCAGTTATTTTGGCAAACAGAAGATAATTGACTTGTTACAGCAAGGCCACACATGCTAAATGACAGCTATTTACAATAATGGTGTGCAGAACGATATTTCTGAATGCACAGCATTTCAAACCTTGAAGATGGGTTAGAGTTCCACTCCTATCAGCTAAAAAACAGATAGATGTGGCTATAGCTGGCACACCAACTCAAAAACTGGACAACTGAAGATAGAAAAACCCTTCTGGTATGACAAATCTCAATTTCTGCAGCAACATGCAGATGGTAGGGTCAGAATTTAGTGTAACCGGTATACATCCATGGATCCATCTTGCCTCGTCAGTGGTGTGTCGAATGTTTTCTTGGCACACATTCGGGGTGAATTAAGCATCGTTTGAATGCTGTAGCATACCTAACCGTTGTTGCTAACCATGTGTTTCACTTTATGGCCACAATCCCTTTTTCAAATGGATACTTCCAGCAGGATAATGTGCCATGAGACAAAGCATGCATCATCTCAAGCTGGTTCCACAAACATGAAAGTGCTGTCAGTTTACTCCAATGGCCTGCATGGTGCCCGGATCTCAATCCGACAGAGCACCTTTGAGATGAGGTGGAACGGAGGGGGGTTTGCATCATTAATGTGCGGCTGGAAAATCTGCAGGAACCGCATGATGCTCTCGAGTCAGCATGGACCAAAATCCCTGAGGAACGTTTACATTTTCCATGCTGTGAACAATTCAGTCTATGTGTGTGTGTGTGTGTGTGTGTGTCCTGTGCCATGCCATACTAGCAGGTATGCCGTCAGGTGTCAAAGATAGGAGAAATGCTAAATATAATCAAGCATTCAAGCTATGGGTTGCTGTTTGGGATTCAGGCATAAATTATGGGTTTTTCTTCAGTAAATTTGAATTTTTGTTTTTGTTTTGTATATTTTTACATAAAAATACACCAATCAGACTGAAGCCTGGTATTCTTGTGAGCCACTTGCAAAATGAAATATTGAAAAGAACAAAAAGCTAAAATGACACGTGGAAAATGAGAGATTCCATGCCAGAGAAGAAACTACGTTTAAAGACAACAGGCAGAGCAAAAAGCAATCAGGAATGGTAGTTTTGTTGCAAGGCTTTGGAAAGCTCTGCCTTCACGCATTATCATCACAGACTGCCACAGCTGTGCACAAACATGCTCTTTATGCTACATTTATCATCATCTAGCTTTCCTTGGGTCACCAGTCATTCCATTAAAGAAACTAGCACAAAAACACTGCGGTGATTATTGTGATTGTCCCTTCAGCTAGTACAAAACATGTTTTTAGGAATAGCAATGTTTTCGCAATGTTTCCCATTGTTGTAATTGGGTGTATTACATAAGGATGCGTAAGGTTTGTAGTCTGACAATAATGAAAGAATAATACAAAAAACAGTACACAACCTTTACACAACTTGCCACAGCCTAAAGACACTTTAAAATAAAGCATTTTAAATGTTATTATTTATCTGGCTGTGCTAGGAGTGGAAATGTACTGTTATGAATGACCTGGAAACCTAAAACAAATGTATCTAACTACGGAAAAAGAATGGTGCATTTCTATTTTACCAAAATATGGCTGACATGACAATTGGCTAGAAACGAAGAAAAGTAAAAAAAAAAAAAAAAAAAAAAAAAAAAACATCTTCATGATTCGCAGAAAGAAGTCTGCATCTACAGAGCTGTTATCAATTTCAGCCAAGTAAACTGATGATTTACAGCAGCATATAAAAGCATAATAAGAATAAACAAATGCAACCTTCGACAGGATGCAAATTTTCTGGCAGGCACAAAGAACAACAGCATCCAAATGTGTATCTGCCACTGTTGATTTGCTCTGATCGCCATCCTGAAAACAGGACCTCAGCATTCCCCAATGCATCACCATTAACATTCATGTTCAGTCCAGGCTGGGCAGGAAAAGTTTCCGGAAATAAAGGCCTCCATAGATTTTACATTTTTCCAATTTCACAGTAAATAATCTGTTTACTGGAGTAGCATTGTTGTTTTCATTTACTGCAGCATTCTGAATATTGACAGGGTGGTGAAAAGTCTCACCTTGACAGTCTATCCAATTGGCTAATGGAATTTAACAAGAAAAAACAAAACAAGTAAAACATTAGCCATACCGTCTCACAGCTTTTATGAACAAATACTTTACTGCTCCTGCTGCTGATGAAGAATAATGTTAAATTAAATTATGTTTCAGAGGCCTAAACATGTTGGCTACTTGGCTAAACCAATAAATAAACAAATACATAAATAAATGAATAAATGCTCGCTAGCTTGTACCTAGCAATTTCACATTAATGTCTACACTAAATAAAGTGAATAAATAAAATGAAACTTTTCCAGTCATTCTTTACTGAGTGCACTAATGGCAAAGTTAAGAATTGATGTTTGAGTTCATGCCATATAGGAAGGTGAAGTATGTTTTGTTGTAAACAGTTAATATGTTCAAATTAAATTTGGAAGAGTGAAACAGGAAGTGGGAGGCACAGATGGTGCAGTGGGTAGCACTGCCGCCTCACAGGAAGGAGGAAGGAGGTCCTGGATTCGAATCCCGGTCAGCCGGGGGCCTCTCTGTGTGGAGTTTGCATGTTCTCCCCGTGTTCGTGTGGGTTTCCTCCGGGTACTCCGGTTTCCTCCCACGGTCCAAAGACATGCAGGTTAGGCTGATTGGAGAGTCTAAATTGCCCGTGGGTATGAGTGTGTGAGTGAATGGTGCCCTGCGATGGACTGGCGACCTGTCCAGGGTGTGTTCCTGCCTTTCGCCCAATGTATGCTGGGATAGGCTCCAGCCCCCCTGCAACCCTGTTGAGGATAAGCGGGTTAAGATAATGGATGGATGGATGGATGGAAACAGGAAGTATTAGGCATGAGTATAGGTTTACAGGCCTATAGGCTAACTGTCTGAAATATTCTGCTCCACATCTCTGCAAAAGAACACAAGGTTGGACAGTATAACGCCAATAAGACCTATAAGGCCAGCATCCCGGAGTTCCTGAAACTACAAGTACTGTTCAATGGCACTGCCAGCTGAGGACATGCGAGACATCTGTTTTTCAAACTAATGTACTTGTCCTCTTGTACAGTTGTTCACCTGGGCCTTCTGCTTCTCATTCATCCCGTGCATACCTTTGTATGAAATCTTCAGTTTCTTGGTAATCTCACACATGGAATAGCCTCTTCCATGTAAAACAGAGAAAGTTTAACCTCAATATCTAGCCTGTTTCAAAACCAATCTCAATGCCATTTCGCAGGTCTACTATAGTGGCATTGGGCTTTCAAAATATTTATGTTGGTGTAGTTATGTTGCGCCATTACTGTGTTATCGATGTGTTGTCGATTGGCTGCCATGCAAGGCGCCGACCAGCTCGTCAGGAGCATTTGGGGGTTAGGTGTCTTGCTCAGGGACACTTCAACACAGCCCGGGCGGGGGGTCGGAACGGCAACCCTCCGACTGCCTCCGATTGCCAGACGACTGCTCTTACTGCCTGAGCCATTAATTCAGTGCATGCCACTAATTCAGTGCATGCAGGTACTCACCCACTCATTCAGGGACGCTGTATGACCCTGTAACACTGCTCACAAGTGCCTGTTATGCTATAGACTGCTGTAACTCACATGACACTCCTCAGAATTAGGAGGGTCACGGAACTTAAAACAAAAAAACAGATTAGTAGCCAGTGTATTTGCCAGTGATTTGAACATATAGAGTCAATGTTTACCTGTAGCCTCAGCGTTTTAATTCTTGGCTTTGTTACAATCAACGATGTAGAAAAACGAACACAAAACTGATGATGGAACTTGTTCCAAGCCAAAAATGTCCATTGTGCGTTTCCTTTAAATGCCTAAAAAGCAGTTTGCGAGTACCCAGGGCTGCAGACTGCGACTAAATGGTCGCATTTTGAGACCATTTTGCGAGTAAAAGAAAAATGAAGGTTGCACCGGTTCGACTACAAAATGAATGTAGTAATGAATAATTTGCTCAGTCTTTCGCTCACCCTGCAAATCACGAGACCTGGGGGATTCCCCCACTCGTTCTCATCCTCTACATTTCATCAATGCGAGACTGGATGATGCCAGACAGGACAATTTAAACCGGTGCGCTGTGGGCCTCAACGTATTTGTGCTTGTTAAATTTGAATTAGACCTCGGAATTTTGAATATTGATGATGCGGTCTGTGTCGGAATTGGATCCAGTCAAACAAGTAAAGCAAGCAAAGCAGAGGATGTGCACAAGACAATAATGGTAAGCATACCTTCGAAATTAAAAAAATAAACTAAGATATACTGCACAATAACTACGGAGGAACAATCTCTTCATGTAAAACTTATATAATGCTGTATCATGGAATTTGAATAAAATAGTATAGTCTGCTTCTGACATTTTAAGAGGCCTGCGTTTTTTTTTATTTGCCTTTGAAGGTCAAGTCTTATTTTGAATAGTTTCCTCTTTAGAATTGAGTAAACAAATGTTGTCTCATCAAATAAAAACTGTATGGCACAAGTCTTTTCATAACCATTTCCATATACACTAAGTGAGCACTTTATTAGGTATTTATTAGACTTATTACGCTTTCTGCTGCTGTAGCCTATCCACTTAGAGGCTTGACTCTGTGGGTTCAGAGATGCTCTTCTGCATACCACTGTTGTAATGTGTGGCTATTTGCATTACTGTCACCTTCCTGTCAGCTTTGACCAGTCTGCCAATTCTCCTCTGACCACTCTCATTAACAATGCGTTTCTGCCCGCAAACTGCTACTCACTTTTTTTTTCAGTCCATTCTCTGCAAACTCTAGAGACTGTTGTGTGTGAAAATCCCAGGAGATCAGCAGTTTTTGAGATACTCAAACCATCTGGCACCAACAATAATTCAACGGTCAAAGTAGATAACATTTCTTCCCCATTCTAAAATTTGGTCTGAAAAACAATGGAACCTCTTGACCACGTCTGCATGCTTTTATGCATTTAGTTGCAGCCACATGATTGGCTGATTAAATATTTGCATTCACAAGCTGGCGTTTAGGTCTTCCTAATAAAGTGATCACCGAGTGTATATGGAAATGGTTACAGTATGTGCATTATGTTACGGCTGATCAATATAATTTATTTTGGCTTTTCCCTTAAAACATTGTGTGATTAATATACTGTGGTGTGTGTGTATATATATACTGTGGGATTACTGTGGAATCCCAGCGCCTGTGTGTACATCAGCAGCACTCCTGTGTCACCTTCCCACACAGGAGCACCAGGGACAGTCCGAGACAGGGCAGCCAGCTCTCCCCACTCAAGCTCTGCGAGCCTCAATCATTCAATCCCTTCAATCAGGTGGCTGGTTACCACTGGGCAAGAGAAACAGCTGCAACCTTTTCCAGTAATCGACTGCCGCAAGAACGGCCTCCGCACCTCAGTCGGGGAGTTCTCTGACTCACAGAAAGACGCTCTCTCTGCTTTCAGATACTGCTTTTCTCACCGGCTTTCACCTGCACGCCCCCCTCCACTACAGAGCACACTCTACCTCGACTACAGAGCACGCCCTACCTCCACTACTGAGCGCGCCCTACCTCCACTACAGAGCATGCCCTACCTCCACTACAGAGCACGCCCTACCTCCACTACAGAGCACGCCCTACCTCCACTACAGAGTACACTCTACCTCCACTACAGAGCACACTCTACCTCCACTACAGAGCACACCCTACCTCCACTACTGAGCACGCTCTACCTCCACTACAGAGCACGCTCTACCTCCACTATGGAGCACGCCCTACATTTTTTAATGTATTTTTACATATATTATGTATGTTATGTATTTTTGTTTTTGTAAAAATAAACACCCATTTTGTGTTGAAATGTAAGCGTCCTGCTTCATCTGTGCCATGCTTCCCTAGCTCTGTGCTACAATACATATTCAATCCATCATGTCACGATTGTCCGTAATTGCCCACCCCATGCTATGGCAACACAGCCCCATTCCTCTCAGTAAACATGTTTCTGGCAGGTTCCATGTCATATTATAATTAATATGTTAACTTGCGCTTATGGCTTCATCAGCACATTACTAGGTGCTTCTAAAGCCATGGCTGCCATCAAATTAACGTCAGCTTTACATTTCAGTGCAGATAATATACAGGGTACTATAAAAAAAGTGTTGGTTACCCCTTTGAGATGGTCACAGTCATGCATGTTAGTCTTATGCAACCGTAATTTCATAAGGTGCAAAGTGCTCAGTGTGACAGCATGTAAGCTCATGTCCCTTGATCTGCCTGCTGTCTCGGTTGCAGCTTGCCAACCTGCACGTGGGCACACTGATAGTCCGCCTTTTCAGTGGGAACCAGCAGTGGGAGGATACAAACCACACTTACTGCTGTCACCACTTTGTACAGAAAGAAGCCCATCTTATCTCCTCTGTCTGCTTGTCTGCCTGTCTGTCTATCAGCCTGTGGGTCCATTAAGGGGGTAACTAGAAAACGTAGTCGGAGAACAAAATACATTTTGTTGAAAACAGCTGAGACTACTGCTGCAGTTTTTCAATCTACACTAAGCCACCCTGGATAATATTTGCTAGTTAAATATACAAATAAAAAGCTTCACCTGGCGATAATAGTGCTATTTTTAAAGCTTATCTTCTTCATGTGTTTTATCAGCATAAAATGCTGTGCTAAAATAAATGTCTTCCCCGAAGAAATTTGTGAGGTGAGGGCAAACATACAAAGCCCTCTGATAAGAGCCTGCATCAGATAGGGGCAAAGCTAAACCACTGATCATGTGAGCGGGTTTTTTGTTTGGCAGGCAGGTAAGTTATTATTCGCACATTTCTGGAAAGAATTGCAACAAAAACACTACGTAGTGTAATACGTTAAAAGTTAAAGTTGTATAGGGCTGCTGGGTAGTTGGGTACCTTTTCTAAATACTTCGAGACATCGTATGTGTAGGTTTGGGGCTGGACGGGGAAGACAATCTCTCCCCAATCTTTTCATATGAATGAATTATCCACCTCGTATAGAGACTGAATCCAGAACTGTGTCTAGCATTCTGGAGTATTGCCGGTGCCAGGGCTAGTTGTGGCTGGCATGCTTGCAGGGCAATACATACACATCAATAGTGTTGCCAATGGATGAATTGTTTTGGTCTTTCGGAATTTCCTGGTCTGTGCAGGTAAGGTGAGTCCTCTGGTTAAGTGCTCTCTGCCTGCAAGGACTGTGCACACAATTGCCTATTTTCACAGTGAATGTGACACTCAGCTTGTGGACTGCAGATCGAGAATAAAAATGAGCAGCTGGCAGCATGCACTCCAGAGTGGAGTGCACACATTTATGTTATATGAATATAAAATGTATTTATTAATATAATATAAATGCATAAATCAAAGGCATGTGGACCTGGGGCATGCCATCTACAGTAGTTTTAAAATATGCCAATCATTACAACTTTGGGGATTTTCAGACTGCTTCATATTTTGGTGAAATCAATACTGAGAACCTAAAGATGAATGAACATTAAGAAGAAAAGAAAATGTAGAAAGTAGAAATAAAGCTACTTAAATTCAATGGAAAACCAGCAAGTCATTTTCAATGATATAATGCTTCTGCCAATGCCTGAATTCTGTGATTGGAGTAAATATCTCCACACCTCACCCTCTGCTACACTCGAATTGCACTCATCACCTCACTGACTCTCAGGCATACCATTAAGGAAACAAATAGTCCTTGCCAGCTTTACATTTAATATATTTTACAAATATGTTTTCCACATTGAATCAATCTCATTAGAATAACAGTAGTGCAACTATACACCGTGATGCCATAAATACCAGATATATTCTATAGCGTGATCAACTACTGCAGGTCTAATAAGTTGCATCATTCATTTACTTTAAACTGTACTTTTTCTGTATTATGGGGCTCAGCTGTTCTGTGGTTCCTGATCAAACAACAATTGAAATGTTGAGTTTTCCTGCTGTGTTCTTGTGTGTTCTCCCTGCTGTATTCTCCTTTACTGCAGTTGCAGTTGAGCTGTGCAGAAATGCATTGTGAGGCAGGGAACAATGCTAGAGAAAGCTGCTTTCCACCACTTTTATAGAACTGCTGACACAGACTCATAGTGAGATCTGAGATTGTGCAGGCTTGGAATTTTATTTAGCAATATTAAGGTTAGTGAAGCAATTGCTGAAGCCACAGTCAAACCCCTCTAATTGCACTGCCTTATATCCAAAAGCCACTGCTAGTTTTATTGTATTTATTTATTTGTTCATTATTATTATTTAAAAAATGTGTTTCTGAGTCCATTACTTTAGCTCTGCACCACTGCAGCCCTGCATCAAGGTCCGTTACTTTAGCCCTGCGCCATTGCAGCCCTGCATCAAAGTCTGTTACTTTAGCCATGCGCTATCGCAGCCCTGCATCAAGGTCTGTTAGTTTAGCCCTGCACCATTGCAGCCCTGCATCAAGGTCTGTTACTTTAGCCCTGCACCATTGCAGCCCTGCATCAAGGTCTGTTACTTTAGCCATGCGCTATCGCAGCCCTGCATCAAGGTCTGTTACTTTAGCCATGCGCTATCGCAGCCCTGCATCAAGGTCTGTTACTTTAGCCATGCGCTATCGCAGCCCTGCATCAAGGTCTGTTACTTTAGCCCTGCGCTATCGCAGCCCTGCATCAAGGTCTGTTCCTTTGCCATGCACTATTAAATAAAATGCCTGGGGTCCCTTTTAGTCCTTGATCAAGTTACAAGTTATCATAACCTTGTAGGCTATGCTCCTTATTCGGCTTCCTACTCATTATAGCCCATATTGTAAGCAGTTTTTTTTTTCCTATTGTATCATACATTGGGTTAAAGGCACAAAGGTTACCAGTGCACCAGGGCCTGCTCACCATTCACACACACATTCATATCCTAAGGACACTTTAGACTCTCCAGTTAACCAAAGTCACATGTCCTTGGACTATGGGAGGAAACCAGCACGCCCCCGTGAACAACTCTACAGGATGCTCAGCCTGAATTATTTCTGCTGTGAGGCGATAGTGTTACTCTTTTGTGGCTCAGAATTGGACAGGCTCTTATAATCAGGAGGGAGGGAATACATGACCAAGCAGGGAAATCATAGCAGAGAGTTTTTCTAAAACATTACCGTTTTATATGAATCAATGAACTTTGCTATATTTGACTTTGAACTGGTGAATTTGTCTTCTATTTGCATAGTTACAAACTAGGATACACTTAATCAAAACATAGATATGATAATATCAGGATAATCTCCTTTGTTTAAGCAGATACATTTTGTGTATGTAAATGGTAGCCTCTTTAAACAGTTTCCATAGTAACTCAGCAGTCATGCATAATTGATATCTGCCTACCAAAATTATGTTACTCTCTATAAAATAATTCCTTACAATTTGTTCCTCACCATTCTTTATTTATTTCTGTATTTATTTATCTGCTTGTTTGTTTGTTTGCTTCTGAGTACCATGATTGTTAAACCAGGGGTTGCCTGTCCTGGTCTTTAGAATGTATGTATCTATCTATCTGTCATTAGTGTATGTTATTTTTAATTTACTCTAATATACTGAAGGGATTTACTCTAATGTACTTAAGATTTCAGTCTGCCAGGGTTGCCCAGGTTACAGTTATATTAGTTCCTCATGATGTGTTTGTGACCAGCAGGCAGCCAGTCTGGGTCAGTGAGAGCTCAAACCAATGCTAGGCCTGTAGGGCAGTGTGACCTGTAGTGTGGAAGATTGTCACCAGCGAGCCAATTGGATAAGCGCACTGGCATCAGCTACAGTGCTGCCAGGGAAATCCTTGCACTTCAGTCATTGTGCTGTGAGTTTGGAAATGACTGGCTGACTGGCCTGTCACGGTCCTCTGCCTCTCTATCCTACCTTCCCTTCTGTCCCACTCTCATCCCTCTCCTTAGTGTGTGTGTGTGTGTGTGTGTCTGTGCCTAATTCCACTAGTAGCCAGTCACATATCATGTAAAGGAGTCTATGAACCCGGCAAGGCAGAGCAGCTGGATAGCTTTGCTTTGAAGGACATGAGCTGAAAAAGCAAAATCACTTGGAAAACATTAATTCAGGTAAACAAGTGTGGCTTCTCTCACACATAAACATGAGTTTTCCCTAACCTTTGAAGGAGCTATTCATTATTATCAGTGAGAGCCTCCAAACATCAACACATCATCATCCAGTGTATTACATACACAGACATGCTACCTCAGTCTCTTTGAGGACAATAGAGCACATGATGGAATAATGGTTAAATGGATGCTCAGAAGTGCCTTTTTATGATTGTAATAATTGTAACTTAATATAATTTTTACTACACACAAAACTGTATCATGTCCAGATTAAGCACCATTCTGCAAAAGGTAAATCATTTTGCTATTTAATGTAAGGTGAACATTTCATGGACATTTTAACCAAAATTAGATCTTATGAGAATCTGTGTATTGCGTGACTCATGCCATCCACTGCGTATCGATCATGTTATAATTACATTCCAAGCTATCACCCTTCATGACAAAAAGTGGCCAATTAGTCATGACAGGTGACATTGCTGAGGCTTGTAGAACAAGGATTTGCCTTTCTCCATGTTAATTAAAGACCATAAATAAATAAAGGGAATGTATGACTTAATTTTACAATCTAAGCCAATTAACCCCAAATAAAGACTTTGACAAAACCATTGAATGAACCTTGTGCACTCAAATTATTTTTTTTAGTGCCAGCACTGAATGAAGCTGTCAATGTACAAATGCACATTTTTTTTTCCCCCAGGTAAGCCAACCAGTGTCCCAGCTTTCCATCTCCATGGAAACTAAAACAAGCACTTCTCTCTTTCTGACCCCCAAACAACCGAACTGCAATTTCCTGAGGGGTTGTACCAATCGGATGACAGCAAACTGATTCAGACTTAACCTGGCTAATAAATTTGGTCCTGGTCCTGTTGTACAAATGCCTCCCCAGTGTACTCCAATGAACCGTTGTTCAGTACCAATGGCAGCCACTGTGGTTCTAAAACCGGGACACATGGTAACATTAGGTTGGTCTGCCCATGCCAGGAATATACCTACACCACCACTATGCCTGACAAATAAAGAGCATTTCAGAGCCTCGACCCACCTGATCTTGAGCATGTAATAAATATTTTACACCCTTGAAGATGTGTTGATGAAAGTGAATAAAAGGAAAACATGTTTTTCCATGTCTAAGCATTTATAGGGGGCTGACTTAAATGACATTCGCCGTTAAAGCATGTTAGTAGCTCATCTAGTTTGTTAGTGAAGCAATGTGAGGTGCCGTAAAGCTAATCCCTCCAAGCAGGTAAGCATGACACCACTGATGATTCAAGAACTGCTGGTTCTAACATAAGTGAAAAAACAAAAAAAGGCTACTTTTAGGTTTATTTGTAAAAACCTAAATGGCACACACTGATATTCTGTCTATTGCTTCAATCTATTTCATGGAGTGCGAAATTGACATCTCAGTGCCATAGATGCAACTCAATGCAAGTTGACTCCCTTGTTTACATTATAGCTTGTTGATTGCTTGGTCATTTATTCTTCTTTATCATGATAAAGCGACAACGTTTACCTTACTATTCAACAGCATATTACTTAGTAGCTAGGCCATAACTTACATATTGGTGGTGCTACCTAATTTAGCCAAGCAATAGTTTGAAACTAGCTTGTGGTAACTAGTTATCAGTGAGAGCCTCCAAACATCAACACATCATATTGTAATGATGTGCCTCAAAACACAACACACAACTGTAACTTCGCACTACATATGCTGTTTTTGTGTCAGCCTACATGGACTGTACACAAAAACTTTAGTAAGAATGGATGGATGACCGTGCTATCATCCTGACCATCTGGCTTAAGACAAACCTAGGTCATATGGATCTACCACCATGTTAATAATAACTACAGTATAAGACTGGCCTTTTCAACTAGCAACCATGGGGCAAATTTTGGCCCTATCCCCATGATGAAACAAAATTAATAAATAAAGGATAAGTAACACATTCTATCAATAGGCCGGACTGAATCTAATCAAACAAGTATTGCCAATCTTGTCAATGCCAGATATAGCCAATATCTTTGTAGTCCATTGTTTTTCAGAAAAACAATTAAAACATCAATGAGACACACTCTGCTTTGGTCAGCATGATTTGTCATTACAATGAACCTGGCCTTTGTACTGTCTACTGAAACTTTATGAAGTGACAGCAGTTGCTTTTCGATATGTGGAAAGTATTACATGTTTGAAAATGTACAAAACCAACATGCTGAATACAGAACCATCAAAAAAAAAAAAAAAATACTACATTGTGATATTATTTTTGTGATATTAGGTGCTAACAATGATGTCAGGTTTGGAAAATGAAAATGTATTTTTGAGCAGTATTTAATGAGTTGAATGGCTTCCTGTCTGAATGTCAGAAAGCATTAGGTGGACAGAAGCATTGTAGGTTTTGTTCTTTCATTATGTTGACAATAAGAAAAACATCTAAAATTATGTCAACCTTATCCTTTAGAATGCAACATGGATGGATTTGTAAGAATGTGTGTATGGTATCCATCACATCATTTTAGTTATATAGTCAAATTGTTCTAGAAAATCTAAATTATAAATGTGTTGCCTGCCTCCACCATTTCTTATTATTGACTGATTTATTTATTTATTTTAAATCTGGCCCTCTTGAAAAATGATTTGAAGAACCCTGGAGTAAGATAATTCTGTGTAATAATGTGATCATTGTTCTCTCGACTCCACTTTGAGTGTGATGCACAGAAATTATGTTGTTCATAAGGATACTGTTTACGAATACAAATCTTTTCATTTTAATACTGTTTTCCAGCTTGATGCCGAGTTATTGTAAATCTGGCCATTTTGCACCAATGCCGTAGTTGTTCCTGCTGCCCTTAAGATGTTTACAGTTTGTGTCACTCCACTGCGGCTTCGTGAATCACTCTGGATAAGAGCACCTGTCAAATGTAGGGATAATGTCAATAACACGTTTTCTGAAGACCAGCCTGAGGTTATACAATGTAGGGCTTAAGGGGGTTACATGAGTATGGGCACTTAAGACCTCGGCCTATGCAAATCACAGGTTGCCCTCCCCTTTTTCAGCCCATTTTAAGAGTGCCACAGCAAAACAAAGAACTATCCACACTTCCACAAATCCAGTGGTTTGGTTTCCTTCACCATTCATGCTTAACTGATACTCACACCTCTCTACAACTGCTGATTATTATTGTTACTGTTATTGTTATTGTTGTTGTTACTGTTATGATTGTTAATATTGTAACTATTATTATTCACAAACTGTTAATGGGAAGTCATATACAATAAATGAGCTGATTCTGTTTGTGACATTTCATTACATTTTTAAATTGCATTTATTTCTTTGGTGAAGGTTCATGCCAAATGTAAAAAAGAAAGAAACACTGCTATAGTTGCAACACTAAGATAAATAAATACCATATGTAGCCCAGGGGTCCTAATTTCTTCATCATAAATGAGCTTTAAAGCTGCACCTTCAAGCTAGTCTGCGGCCATTTTATTGTGTTTTTAAAGCAGATGGCTTTAACAGATTACCCGGCGTGTCTCATGCGACGTTCAAACTGCGTTCTTTACAATAAAAGTGCTATTTATTTGTTAACCGCAAGCAGGTGTTGTCGGTGAACCCCCGTCTCTCGGCTGTAAACATCTTCTGTCCGTTCATAAAAATGCGATCACGCTGCGATTTCATGGCTCGCCCGGGTCTTCGCGGTGGGGATCGCTAGCGCACGCTCGCAGACGCTCGTGAGCACAGAGAAGGGAATCGGGGTAAGAGAAGCAGATTGCGGACGGAACACAGAGAAGATGCTGCAAGCCATGTGTGAGCCTCTGGGCAGCAAGGCTGTCAGTAGAAATCAAGGCCACTTCTTTCATGCACATCAGAGGCTCACAGCTTTCATTCTTGACTGAATCTGCAGGTAAAGATGCTGTACAATATACATTCTGTATAGATTCCTCTTCCGCGCTATGGAGAGACTTATTAATCATTCTGAAAGCTGCTTTTTTTTTCAGTTCCGGTCTGTGAGTGGAACTGATGTCAAATGATCTGTGCGGACATTTGTCGTCTGTCCTTTGGCCAAATCCCAGAAGAAAATCGGAGGAGGGTCAGTTAAACAGATACTCCTGAGCGGGGGGTGGGACATGGTGGTTGAGGGAAAGCTTGGTGGGTTTGTAGGTTGTGACCTTGGAGCCGTGGCGTTGATCGAAGCCTGCTTGCAAAGACGTGTTCATGCTTGAAGGAATAATGGAATGGCTTGCGTGTCTTAATGTCATAACTGTCCTGCAGGACAGAACACACGCACACACACACACACACACACACACATACATGCACTCACCCCGCAGATATAAAGACAGCTGGACCAGCACAAATGCTGACAAGTCAAGAACAGAAGACTTGTAAGACATATGATCTTTATAGCGTGACTCCTACTGACTGTCTCCATGCTCCACACCTCAGAGTCTCTACCGCACGACAGACACATAGTATTTCCCCAGCGTTAGCGCTGACTGATTCTTCCCCCCCTCACCATGAAAACAAGAGACATTATTTCCCAAGACCGGCAGAGCCGTCAGGCAGCACCAGGCACCGTTTCCGCGGTTCAGAGCCACAATGGACTCCGCGCGCTCTGCTCTGCGCTGTGCTTCAGCCCGCCGGGTCCACAGGGCTGGGGGGACGTTCGGGGGGTTAGCCGCGCGCTTCAGAGCCACATCTCTGTGGGGAAATCACGGGATGAAGGCGGGCAGGCAGACGGCGGTCCGGCAACGCGTGGGTTGTCAGCTCCAGCGTGCGACGTGTCTCGGGCTGGAGATTGAACATATAAATTAAGCCCCAGGGACAGGCTAGCCCCAGCAGTCACACGGAGACGCAGGGGGGGGAGGGCCTGAGGGGAGCGAGCAGTTAAGAGCACATACGATGTGTGAGCTTACACTCGGATGAAGCCCGTTGTGTTAAGCCTTTGTGCCTTACACAAACCTGCAAGCACTTAAAACAAGTCTGCGATCTTTTTATCAGGTGCTGTCCAGGCAAGACAGTGTATTTGCTATATTTTCAGGCCTAGCGCTGCCTAATAATAAAGACGGTATACTTGTCTCACTTAATATCAGTTGCATTTTTAATTAAGTTAATACTCCTGTGTCACTTTTCAGACAATGTACACCTCCACCATTTTGATTTCACTTACGATCTCATTTAATTTACTCATGTTCACCATATTCGTGATCATTTCTATTAGAGAAACTTACCTTGCAGCTGTAAGAACAAAGAAAACATGATATAAAAATAAGAATATGTATACAACAGTCGCCAAATAACATAATAGAATAAACAACATGCGATGGTTGTCTGATCAGCTTGTCCACCTACACTCGGTTTCTTCTCGCTATCCAGGTTATTTGTGATTGACTGTGTTCTAGTATTGACCTTCGTACAAAAGCCTCTGCTAAACATAGATGTGAATACAATTTTAAATATGTGATGAAGTTGGAAAAAAAAACATTATCCCAGTTATGCAACTGCTTCTCAACAATAATTGTATTCAAAACATCTGTTTGAAAATATGTGATTATATATTGCAATACACACTGTACAGTATTCTAGCAAAAGTCCCAAACCCTATACCACTTAGCAACAAACGCACCTTTCTAGTCACTTTGTCACTTTGTTCCATGTTACATATCAAGCTAGCTCACCGATCAATCATTTAGGATGGATTCCTTGTGAAATCCATTCAACGACAGCTGAATTGTATAGGAATATTCAACCCTGCCCATCAAATTCATGAATCAACTACTGCTTAGGCACTCCAAATGCGGAATTTCAATGAGCAATCAATGGGGAACATCAATATGAGAGACAATGACACTCCTGCCCATGAGGAAAATGTAAAATTAGAAGAAAAAACAACAAAAGAACAAAGAAATCACGTGACGTAAGATGTCAGTCACCACGTCAATTATCTGAGAGCTTTTAGCTGGCTGTTATTCACCACAACGTCACAACTAAAATAGTCTAAAATGAGAAAGATGACAAGAGCATCCTCAAGGAGTCAAAATGTATACATACAGTATATGAGATTAATGAAACAATTACTATTGGGGATCATTGCCCTGCTGCAAGCTGCAGGGCGAAGCACCGTCCAATGCCCAAGTTCCACCATGTCCAAGCCATAACACTATACACTATGTAACATACCATCACAAACATGGTGCTATGCTTTACATCATGAGCAGTTCCTTTCGTTCTCCACCTTTTCATCTCTTTGGTTCAGGTTAATACAAATCCCAACCCCTTTGTTCCAGAACTAGCTTCTTTAATCAGCTTTTTAGCAAAAGCTAATCTGGCCATTCTGTTCTTGAGGATTACCAATGATTCAAATCTAGCGGTGAAACCTCTGAGGTCATGGTGGTGTAGTCTTCTCTTTGTCAGTCTTTTACACATCGATGCATATATCCTGGGGAGCATTCTTAAGCCTGTTTGACAGTTGAGAAGGGGGTTTTCAGTACAGTGTTCTGTTCACCCACTACAGTGGTCTTTTGTGTCTTGAAATTGTCAAACTTCACCAGAGCGTTCTTGCTTTAACCGTGTACCAAACGGTTGACTTTGACATGCCACATTTTTCGGCTCTGTTTCTAATGCATTCATTTGGCCTGAGAGATAACGGCGACAGTCTCCAGAGGCACCTACTGTTGAACCAACTCTAGGCTTTTAATTAGTTTTTGTGTGCATTAACTAATTACGCAGTGACACATAACCGATGACGAAACAGACGAGCAGCCAATTGTCCAATTTTTTTTGGTCTTCAGAAGCAGTGACTGTGAAAACAGGCCACAAAACCCCCTGACTCGGCTTCTCTTAACGCCATTAGTGACATCATGCGGCAAGCCGCTCACCCACGGGCCTTTCATGGGAAGAGTGGTCACGATAACGCTTGTGGCATTCTCCGAAAAAGCAGAGCTTTGAGTCTTTGAGAAGGGAAAGCTGTCATATCTTATTGGGGAAGTCAAGTGAAGGGGGTACTGGAGTGAAGGAAAGAAAAGAAGCACCAGAAAAAAAAAAAATCAAGGAAGTGGCGCATCCCTTCCGCGCGAAAGCCAACGGACACTGACCGGGCTCTGAACTGAAGGGGAGCCTGTCGTGAATGTCTGTCACGGCCATGCAAAACAGCCAGGCGGCAAAGCGCCGAGATGGAGGCTCATTTCATGCCACTTTGTCTGCGCCGTAGCCTCACCCGACACCGCTGCAGCGGGCCTGCGGGTGCGTTCATCCCGCTCAAACAATTCACCGATCCGTCGGGACATGAAGAGCCGCCCTCCTCAAGCTGTTCCCTCCATTCTCAGGTGGAAAATAAAAATCAATTGGTGGAACGAGGGGGGGAGAAGCGGCGGGAGGAGCGTAGCCACGTTCGGCTCGGCTCCGCGCGCAGTTTGTTCTCGTCTGAATCGCTGTCTGCCCGATGGACTCTGGGCACGTCCGAGGACAAGGTATTCTTTCTGAAAGAAAATGCCTGAACGGCCTAAGTGACATAAGATGTATAGACAGGCCTGTACAAAAAGGGGGACAAAGGGAAAAATGTTTCAAGAAATACCAAGGAAAAGAACATCCAATAAATATCATGAGAATGCTGCTCCCTGACCACTGCCCCTGTTATTACCAGCCTGCAGGAATTCCTGGGCTTCAGTGAAAGCTGAAAACACACACATGCACATGTAAAAAACACATGCATGCACGCACGCACGCACAGCGGCACATACAAACACACACGCTTTCTAACAACACCGTTCGACAAAGTGCCAACTCTGAATAGGTGTGATACAATAGCTTTTACTCTTTTTTTTTTCTTTCAAAGCATGCCTTGTATTATGCCCTTTTCCCACAGTACATTAAAGACTGCTGACTTCCTCTGAAATTCCATCAGCTGAAAAATTAACCTTGGCTCGGTGTAAGTCAAAACTCTGACTTGCTTTATTAGTAACAAAAGCACAGTGGCAGCTATAATGGTAGGTCCCTCACCCACCCCCAACCCCCCAACCCTCACGTCAGACTTCTGCCTGGGGCACCTCTGTCAGTTAAGAAGTCTTCAGCAACCAACCCAAATGGCCCATTAGTGTGTACAACATGGCTCGCTGTAGGTCCAGATTTCCACTTCACTGCTGTTTAGCGGTGAGCTTTTGAACAAATCTCACCAATATGATCCAAACTGTATATTACCAGAAAGTAGCTCTTGTTTATTTTTTCTTCTGCTCATGTTAAATGATGTATTAGTAACAGCAGAAGTAGTATTAGCAGCAGCAGTAGTAGTTCTAGTGTGTCAATATATTTATTAACCTTTACTTGCACATGAAGGTCAGCTGAGACCTTAATTCTCACTTACAGTGATGAGAAAATGTGGTAAGTGAATGGAAGCCAATCTGCTGTAATAGGAATGGATAGGGCACCAGACTGAAAGCTGTGAAGCCCTTGTTTTGACTCTAGGAGTGTGATGTTGTTGCCCAACCACAGACTGAAATACATCCTGCTTTCCATTGTTATAGCAGTACGAGCTGTTTTTTTCTGTAAGACAAATGCAATGAAACACATTCAATCAAAACTTCCTGTTCAAAAGGGGTGAAGGGATTCAAATACAGTAAACAAACCGGTGGCAGAGTATCCCATGAAGATCAATCAGAACGCTCACAGGAAGGGACTAGAGACTCCAGAGGAGAAATGCTGGGGCATTTCATTACAGATCTAATGTATTAACTGCTGACTTCCTGAAGAAATACTAAATAATAGGATAGAACTGTATTAATTTACCATGCAGGGCCATTGGTGCTGATTCAATGATTCTCCTGATCAATCCTTGACTGAATAATTATTTTTTTCTTCTTTTTTGGCAAGGAACACATCATCCGTTGAATAAATTATCTGCTTTTTGTAACTGCAACAAAATATGGAATTTAGAAATCAGCTATGATGTACCATTGCCCACATTTTTGTATATTTGTGCAGAACAGTTTCTGAATAGTTAAAGCTTTCACAATGGCCCCAGCAGGTGTTCGTGATCAGTTTTTCTTTTCTGGTGGCTGGAATTCGAATAACAAAGGCTTTAACAATTCCACTACACAGAGAGCCATCAATCTCTGATGCATATGGCCATTGTGCAGGAGTCTGTAGCTGTACATTATGCTAATTTTATATAGCTGATAAGGGATATATGCTAACCTTGTGAGCTTCCAAAGCTAATTTCTTTATTTGGTAAACAGGTGTTGTTATTCTAGCAGACCTGCACAAAGTTCACTTGTCTGTACACTCTCAGAACTGACAGTGGAAATATATTTTTGTTATTCAATGATCAATATTCCCAAATGCACCCTGAAAGTAGTCATTTTCATATTTGGGGGTTCATGAGTATGTTTTCCAAGCAAAAAAGGTACAAATTAATGATATATATCTATTTAAATTCCATGTACCTATTGGGTACCACCCCAGTGACAAGCATTGGTACCTTTTTTGGCACTTTTCATACCTTTATTTTGGAGAGCGCACATGAACTAAACAATCATGACTGATAACTGTGCCCCAGCTGGGAATGAAGTCCGCAACCTCCTGCTTGCATGCTTACTTCCTGATCACCTACACTGGAGTATCCATGTGCGGCACAGACCTTGTATAGCTGTGTGTGAGTGGGCTTGCATACATCCATACATGCATGCTCACGTTCACAGGAACAGTTGTTTGTAAAATCATTGCGTTTACACATTCATATTTTGAAATTCCGTCACTTGCAGACATTGGCTTTGTTTATTACAGAGATATGAATGCTGATTAACTCAGACAGCACAGTGGGTCCATCGCACAAACAAGGTCCAAGTTTGTTCAACAGAACCCTTTGTGGCCACAGTGAAGGTAGGCATTCAATTTGATATCCTTGCAAAGTGAACAATCTAAATTGGCCCATCATCCTTAGAAGCAAAGCTCCAAGACAAATACTTAAATCTCAATTGAGGCAAAACATTCTTCCAGAAAAGAACATATTTGTGGAATGCAACTAAGACTTCCACATGGCTGCATTTTTCCATAAAAAAGTAAATACATATTTGATTGCTGTTGATGTGACTCAATTCCAATTATTATGTTTTGCCATGCTAAAATGGCACAATCATAGCAAAAATGTACTTCTGTTAATTTTAACAGAATCCAAGGCATATAACCGCCTTACACATGTACACATTATTGTTTCTGCATTAATTCATAGGTCATACTATTTTTGTAAGTGAACACGTTCAAAATACAGGTCTATGAGTTCAAAATTCATGTCAGGAAACAATATTCTCCTGAAGGTTGCTCATCAGCTTTATGAAAGATCCACATGACGGTTTTCAATGGCAAAGAGAGGGGAGAATTAACACAGCACTGTGTAAATCAATTTGAAGAAAGATTAATAGCTAGAGAATGACACACCATAAATTTGGCCAGCTGTATTCAGTTTCAACATTATAAAACATGACATATATTTAAAGGCTAACTTTAATTGCCATGGCTTTGGAGGGTTGGAGGCTTACACAACCTGGCCTGACTGACCATAGGACTTTGAAAATAAAATGAAAATATACATCTCCCTTACAGGAAAAGTTTGCATTGTTTGTTTGAGTCATGCATTTTTTTTTTCTCAGAAAACCCACATGCTCTGGATTGTCATTGGCCACCAGGCCTGTAAACACAAGCCTCAGAGGAGAAAAATAAAAAGATCTTAACTTCACAGTGCAACGAGAATAAATCAATAAACTTATATATTCTGAATGTGAAAATATGGCAATATGTGGCCAAAACAAACTGAACTGTGTTGACCATGTGATGTTGAAAGTGTAGCAAATCATACATGAGATGTGATACAATATTCCAACGGCATGACAGATAGTGATTCATCCAGGTTATAAATGTCTGTGCATCTGTCATACCATGCTACATGGCTTCTGAAATAATAGTTATGAAGGTCAAGCACAATACCACAGCAGGGAGAGCCAAGAGGATAGGGGTGGGGCATTGCAGTAGAAATCATCCCCACCTTTTCCAATGGATCACAAACTAACCACACACTCCCAATGAACTGCTTTTTGTTCTTAGTTGTTAAGCAGTGGTGTTGTATTTGTATGCAATGGGTATGGTGAAAAAAATGCATAAATAATACAGAAATAAATACATAGTCATGAAGCATAAATGGCTCCTGGAAACCTTGCTGCTGAGTACCCAGATCACACCAGATTAAAGATGGCTGAATATAAAGAACCACCATATCCCATTGTCCTGAACCTAGGTTCAGTACTGATTTAGAATTCAGCTTTATTCCTAAAACATTTGTATTTGAAACTACAAATTGAAACTAAGTTACTCTAAATATATCAGAGAATGATCAAATTAATATATAGTGCAACTCAAATGATACCACGTGTTGAATCCCGTTATTTGCTCAGTAAGCCTGTATGAAATCCAACAGAACTGTTAGTGATTCAGGGTAAACACAAATAGAACAGTATAGGCCATAGTCTACATCTTGTGTACCATGCTATATGGACTCCACCTTCCAGTTTTTCACTAGCGCATTCAAAATGAAGGTCTACAGTACATATCACCAATAATATTCAAAATATTACATTGTCCCTTTATATATTTTGTATTTTCTGAAATCACAGTTTATGGTACATATTTACAGTTCTTACAGTGATGTTTTAAATTACTGTCCGACGGAATCCTTGCAAATGTACTACTGTGGTGGGTCTTTCATCTGTCTCCAGTTCCACAACATCGTAATCCGTGACCATGCATACTCGATTTTAAGTAACGTGATTCGCGCAATATGCAGATCCATAAACAGAAACCCTACTTGCAAAACTCAAGTCTTTATTTTAACGAGTGGAGATACAACAGCGACCTCATGAGCTTGCGTTTACCACATGTATGCTGCACCGTACAAGCAATGAAGAGTCGAATTGCATGACATTTCTTGCTCCTTTCCAATCGACAATTGTCCCTTGTTTTATCTTAATCAAGTCGCAGCGCTGAATAGTTCATTTTCCCACTCTGCCTTGGGTGAGATATACGGCTTTACAAAAGCTCACAGTAATTATGTGAATAAAATTCAATTTGTGGGTGAATGTGTCTGAAAAGGCATTGTAGTCAGTCTTCACGCTGCACATTGATCAAATGGTTAACCTATGCGATACCGAAACATTTTTTTCCAGTTTAAAACAGTTTAATTTTGAAAAAAATATGGCATTATAAAACCCTCAGATGTTTTGGTAAGCCAGGTATACCTATGAACACAATATCACGAACCATTTTACAACATGACTTCTGCAGCAAAAGCACGAGAGCGACGTTAATTGGTCATGCTTATCCGCATCTGAATCTCTGAATGTTTACAATTGCCACACTGCAAGGAGAAAACATTACGAATAGGTCTGGTCAGAAATGTAAAATCTGCACCAATTGTAATTAATCCTGTAATCCATTAACAATGAAATAATAAAAACACATGCATATACGGTTCTCTGCCCCCCACCCCCCGACCCTTTTTTTTTTTGTCTTTTGTCTTTTTTAATAGCTTAAAACAAATACAAACCCTTACTGCGTTTTCGCAAAAAATAGAGAAATGGCACTTTGAATATATTCATGTATAATTTTATATATATATATATTTATAACATTAAAGAAGGGGTCGAATATGCTTCTTTGTAAATATGATATGGATCCCAGTGATGTGTTGAGACCATGCGAATCATGCAGGTATGGTAGTCATTTATATACATTACATTCATGCGCTCGTGCAGATTTCCAATCGAGTCTTCTTTCTCAGATGTTACGTCTGATTGCGGCAAATATCTGTACTGGAGAAGTTCTATAGCTATATATACATAAATTTCAGTTGATTGAGTAGCACACACTCACTGACACAACAGTCAACTGAGGCAAACAAAAATAGGCTACATCCGACAAAGCGAATAAGAAGCTTTTAACATGTGTCTTCAATTATCAATGGAACAGTACACGGTAGAGTTCTAATTCTCCTGTTCGTATTCAGTTTTTTTTTTCTTTCATTTTATTTCATTCTTCTCATTAGGTTACTGATCAGTGAGTGCGTGGGTACCACATTCATACTCTCTGTGGGAACCGTCTGCGTGGTACTGTCCACTGTGCCAGTACGATGAGTCGCATACTGTTTGTAAGGAATTTATCTCTGACGCTGATGAGTTCCCGTCTCTTCGCTTTGATCTCTTACGATTCCGCAAGATAAACACAAGCATCCCAACCACTGTGAAAGCAGATGTGACGAAAACCAGCAGCAACCCTGGAACCAAAACCGAGATGGATACTCTGCTTGGCTCCAGATACGAGTTAGAGCGAGTCCCCGCGTCTGCGGTAAAAGTACTGTTTTTAGACGTGGATGTTGGGGAGATTTTGTCGTATAGCTGGGGACACATAAGATCATTGGCGAGGAAACGGAAATCCTTTTTCCAGAACTCCTCAGGTGACTCGCACTTGAGATCACTCACGATAACATCTGATCCTAGTTTATCTGTCCATTGTTTGAAAGGTACAATGTTGCATGTACAATCCCACGGATTACCATGCAAATCTATTTGAATAATTGACATAAGTTGATCTAGGACGCCGGTCACCGGCAGAAAGGTGAAATAATTGTTATGCAGGCTGATTCGTGATAAGGAGACTCCAAGAAAAACATCCACCGGCAAAGATTTTAACAAATTATTGTTGAGGAACAGAACCCTCAGATTAGGCATTGGGTTGAAAGTGCCAGCCATCACGAGCTGTATGTCGTTATATTCCAAACTGAGATATTCCAAGTTTTGCAGTCCAACAAACATTTCCATAGTGAGAGTATCCAGGTAGTTCTTATCAATGTACAGCCATCTTAACTGGGTGAGGTTTTGAAAAGTGCAATTTTCTATCAATTTGATATTGTTGCCCCCCAAATCGAGAAGGTTTAGATTCTGGTGCCCAATAAAGTGGTTCTTTTTTATAGTGTGGATGTTGTTGTCTCTCAGATTCAGCTCGTGCACATTAATGGGTTTGGGTTTCAGACTGTATAGGTTGTCTATTTTCTTACCCTCACAGTTAATCCTCAACCCTTGGCTGGACTCGAGCAGTTCGCAACTGCAGGGCAGCGGACACGAGGCATTGTACGGTCGATCGCCTTTCCCGTTTACAGTGGTCATAACCGTGGGTTTGGTTTTCAGCTGCCAGTTTTCGCGTGATTTGGAACGTCCCTTGTGTCCAGATTCTGGTGTTGGAGACTCCAATACTCGATTTACTTTAGAAGTCGTTGGAACGGGTCCAAGATCGGAGGTCTGGTCTTGGGTGGGAGGCGCATCTAAACTGGAGTCAACCCCGTTCTTTGAAGGACACAGATCCATTTCTGATGTCTCGTTTAAATCGTTCCCCTGCAGTCGCGTCGGGGCCTCGCAAATTACCCTCCCGATCAAAGCATTCTGTGGTATATTCTCAAGCCATTCCTTCAGGGAAACGAGGTCGCAATTGCAGTCCCATGGGTTATCGTCCAATAAAACCTCCACTATCCCCGGTATTTGCTCGAGAATTCCTTCATAAGGCAATGTTTTAATTCTGTTCCCACGGAGGTCGAGGTGGGTTATTGGAACATGTTGAAACACATTGTTCGGAAGGGCGCTGATGAGGTTATCATTTAAAATTAAAACTTCAAGTTTATTCAAGTCCCTGAACACAGATGGGTCAATATCTCTCAGAAGATTAAAGTCAGCCTGCAGATATTCCAGGTCGTCCAATCCCAAAAACGTACTCTTTTTGAAAGACCGTATTTTATTGTTGTTTATGTGTAGCCGTTTAACAAGCTGCAGTCCGAGGAAAGCTCCCGGAACAATGTCGTGCAGACCGTTGTTTTCCAAATGTAAGCTAACGGCATTGTAAAAGTTCGCAAACTCATTGGGGAACAGTCTGGACAAGGAATTTCCATGTAGCAATAAGTGATAAAATTGAGAGCTTGGACCAGTCAGATGACGGAGATTAGAAAAGCTTCTTTTTTCGCAGTCAATGTGCAGATCGCCTTCTATTTCATTGCAGGAGCAGATCTGTTCTTTACAAATGTCCCTTGTAACATTTCCAGTCGCAACACAGAGAGCCGCCTTCAGCAACACAATCCAAAGCAGCATTTTCAATACGAACAATTCATCCCCGATTTCAAGACATGAATGCAATTAACGAATGCGCTTTTTTTCAAGGATGTTAAAATTGTACAATTCGTTCGTCTAAAAAATAAGACGACAGTCATTAATTACATTCGTTCTCATCTTGCCAGCTATGTCCAGACATGTTCTGTCAGTTCAAAATGCTCCCAAAACGCATCATACAGAACGAATAGCTTTGTTGGGAACCCCATTACGCTTTGGAAAAGAAGGAAAAACAATAAAACGCAACATTGCCCGGTACATTTTAGTCTCAGTTCGATAATGACTGACCTTGCAAATTTTACAAATCCGCGCTGTTCTTGCCGTGGCGACGTTTTCACTGGGTGCTGTTCTTTCTCCCCTGGTGCTGAAATCACGCCCCGGACCAAAATTTACCGCTGATCACTATGCAATATGAAAAAACCCCGCAATCCGTGCATCTTTTCCTTTCTTCATCCGTTGCCCCAGCTCCCCGTTTTCTGTGTTTTTTTCCTTTTAATTACAGAGGGCTAACAAGAGGCTCTGTTCGTTCCAGCTTGCTGCTAGCTGGAAGATCTGACACCCTCTGCTGAACTGCAATGGCAAAAATCCATCTGCTGGGAAAATGCTGAAGGAAAAAAAATCAATCCACATGCAGAGCAAGCGTTAAAATGTACACATTAAAAGCTGCTGATCTGTTGCCGATGTTATGTTAAAAGTTAGTACTTTAGAACGGATATTATGTTTTATCGCCTTTCACATTGACGTCCATATACACCATTCACATGTATGTATTTTAGTGCTTGCGTACGCGTTGGTTATGTTAAACTGAGATGCACAATGGGCTGTTGATGTAATAGCGATAATCCAGTTTGAAATTAAATAATGTTCTTCGGATATCTGGAGATGATTGTTTTCACGAGGAAGAATTTTGCTTGTATGTTGCGCCAGTCGTGGATTACAGGTGTTGCGTCCAGTGTAGCTATCACTTTTTGAAGCAGGGAACTGCAGTTGAATGCGGTGAAATAACTACAGTGTATACACCATGTAAGAAACCAACCTGCGAAAGAATCTGACTCTGGTCGAAGTTGCTACAAAATAAGTATAGCCTATGCTACAATATAGCCTACATACGTCACGACTTTCGAAAACGAGTCGATTTTGTGGAATAGATGCCACCGAAAAGCTATCGCAGATCTCATGTAAAATGATGCATTGTCTAAATTAATTTAGTCGTTCCAATAGCGTTCAGTTTGGTTTTCATGTTCCCATATTTCTATAATCCGCTTACGTAAAGAGGAGATAAATGTATAGTTGTCTATCCAATAGTGAATTGGATGTGTGTATAATAAGTCGATTTGAGAACGGATTTTAGAAACCAACTCTGCCATATTTACCTTCTCCACCTTGATGAAGTAAAGTTGTCCATAGAAATAACCATATCAATTTAATTCAATCGTGCGCAACTAACCGCATCCCGAACTGTTTTCAGATATAACAGTTAACAGTCATTAAACAGTATCACCAATAGTTTTATCAAATGTATCTATTTAAAAAAAAAAAAAAAGTTAGACCAGTTGAGTCCATCTATATAACGGAAACGTTATACAGATTGGTTCCTACTACTACAAACGGTAAGTATGACTCTATGAATCTGGTGTAAGGATACGGCTTCTTAGGCGATTGTGGATTATCGGAGTGTCGATAGTCTTCTTGCAGTTAAGATACAGAGTATGATATAAGTCCCACTCCAGTCAGACATAGGGTGGCATATATTGAGTGATTAAATCCCATTTATTCTGCGATTGAATGTTCCAGGTTCAGGAGACTTCAGGAGATCTGAAATGTAATAGATGCTTACAAAGGTATCCCTGTTGCCTGAACATGAGATCTGTGAAGCATAGCTACTGGTCCGAATCGAAGGGGGTATTAACATCTGTTATGTAAAGGAAGGATTTGATTTAAAAGTTGCAATACTTTTTTTCATACTTTGAAGCGCCCGTCTGTCTTGAAAAAAAGGAACGATGACGTCATGACGGCACTGACGTATATGTATGCCCCCTGTGTGCGAAGATGATGTATCATTGGATTCATGTTGTAAATTTCTTGCTGCAAATACATGGATCGCTGAGTATACACGGAAACCAGCACAGACTGTCTGATGGAGATCCCCCACAATCTGATTCATCTATTTATGGACGAGTATTATACATGAAGGGGAATGTCCAGTCAGATAAATCTTCAAACCAGTGATCAGGTCAAGAGCAGACTGCCCAGCCATAATGACAAATAATGACCCACAGGTGAAGAATGCAACCAGACCTATCAATTTAGGTCCAACACATTGCTATACTGGTCCAAATATTTACCATTATGTGTATGTAGCATACATAATGCATTACCAGTAGGCTGGTTGCCCTTATTCACTTTAAATAGAGTTTTAATTAAGGTGGTGACCAGCTGGCTTGATGTATCTCCTTAAGTTGAGTATGTCTTATTTTTTGGAATGCCATTTGTATATTTTATATTATTTACTTACTTGCTTGCTGCCTACATTTCTGTTTCACCATATCATATCTCTAGCAACAGTGAGCAAGAATGTTTTATTCATTGCAAATGTGAGTAGTGGCAGTTGCAGGAAATACACATGGTGAGTCGAAAAGTTCAAAAGTTTTGGTTTTCAGTTTCATTGCAAACACACCATTTGATCATGAACCTGTTGTTTAAACTGATAATACAGCAGTTGTAATAACATACCGCCATGGCTAATTAATAGGAGGAATCTGTGCTGCAGTTGCTTTGCTGAGACTAATAATAGTGCATAGGTATCTTCAGCTGAAATTAGATTTAGTTGCTATGCTTCCAAATTGTGGAAGATTAGAAATGCAGAAAGAATGGCTTGTCCAATTGGTAATGTCTCTTTTCACTGTTCTTTTTTGTCTTTTGAATTTTAGTTATTTTAAATTTAGTACCCCGGCTCACACTGACATGAAGATAAGGGTAAGGATATTATGTTTGTATTATGGGCTTACACCATCATTGTGCTACGCTAACATTAGACTGTGACAAAACTTGACCACTCCTAACTCTTTAAAAAACAAAAACATAGTGAAAGGCTATGGAGATGACGGCACGCCAAATAGAAAGTGAGAGACGAGACCTGACGTCACCAGGATGACGTCTCTTTCCCCTGTTCGGTGCGCTGCCATTCCATAGCCTTCCACCCTGGTTCTTCGTCTCATCGATTCCTTCTTCCATGGCAGAGCACCCAGCCAGCAGGCTTCACGAGGAAGCGCACCTACCATCAATATTCTGTGTTTTAATACAAAATAGTGTCAGAGAACAGAACACAAACAAGCGAGGAAAAGGAAGGCAAATAAGGTACCTTTAAACAGATAATGACCCAGAACTTGTTTTTCATGATTAATGAGCTGCCACATTACGTAAGAATTCCCCATCAGTAGTTGATTTATTTTTTACTTAATTGTGTATAATGTGCTGTGAAACCTTAGGTTTGTGCATTCCTGCAATGGAGCAGACAGTTCCTGGCTGAAATAAAGTACTGTGTGCAGTTATGGTTAGTATTCTTGAATTATCTCACCTGTGTTCCTGAATCATTTTAATAGCAGCACTTAAGCTTATATTAAACACTGGAGAAAAAAAACAACAGCAACAACAACCGACCACACGTTTCCCTCGGGTACTCTGGTTTCCTCCCACCATCCAAAGACATGCAGTTGGCTAATTGGATACTCTAAATTGCCTATTGATATGAATGTTTGAGTGAATGGTCTGTGGGCCCTGCAATTGATTGGTGACACTTGAGTGTTTTTCACCCCTCAGCAAAGATAATTGGTTTAGAAAATGGATGGATGGATAGTATCACTCAAAAAATTAGAACATCCATCTGATTTTTATTACCCAGGCTGAACGTGTTTGATAACAGAACAATTGTCAATTCCAAAACCCCACAGCAACAAAAGTGGTATATTGCTATAATTCCTTTTCATTAAAGATACAAGGTTTCTGTGTGACACTAACAAGATTAGGACCTTACTTTCTGATAATGACTGACTACAGTCGGAATGAAGAAAAAAGTACAGCAAGTGTGTGTGCACATGCGTTCAGGTGTGCATGCTTGCGTGTGCATGGCTGTATCCACTTGACCAACTCCTGCTATTGGATTACTGTGCCTTGAGTCACACCTCCATCCATACTGTCTCATGTCTCCTCATAGGCTGGCTTGTGCCCTGCCCTCCTCGAACACTGGTAAGACCGATTTTCTATTTGTACCTCCACTTCAAGCTTGTTATCATTGGCCCCCTAGTGGTGGGATGAATCCATATCCACGGGCCAGCTTCCACAGCCCCTGTTAAATATCCCCTCTGCAGACTGTACCTGGAGCACCACTATGGCTTGCTTCATCCACTGCTTCGGCATTTAACAGATGCTTTTATCCAGAGTGACTTACTTTGCATACATTTTACATAGGCGCCACTTATCCAGCTGGAAACTTACCAAAACAGCTCAGGTTAAGTACCTCTCTCAAGGGTACCCGAGCAGTGCCACATGTGAGATTTGACCCTGCAACCTTGAGCGACCCTACTTGCCTTCCTGTCACGTTCCATTGCCTACTGAAGCCTCACCTCTTCACACTATACCTGGAATTGTGATTCTCATCACCTTTCATTGCCTCCATGTCCTAATAGTATATATTAAACTATAAATGTCCTTTTAGTGCTAAACAGTATGAATTAAGTATTAATGAGCCATGAGCCATGACAAATTATTTTTTTTTTTTTTGACAAGCACAATGTGCAATCAACATTTCTGCAGATACATTGAAGCACCAGCGTGAGGTAAAAAGCTGGATTTCACCTGAAATTCCTGAGCAGGTGAAAACAGGGAGAGAAAAGGAAAGAGGTAACATCATGTCCCAGCAGCACATTACCACCACAGAGAAGTGCATAGCAGCTGGAGACAAAATGGCAGAAAACCATCAACAACAGCTGCATAAAAGCAACAAAGAACATCGCATGATAGCATCAATATGAAGTAGTAGCACAGTACATTGTGGCAACACTTAACAACAGCACAGAATACAACATAGAGGTAGAAACAGTGCATTATAGAAACAGGGAACACCACATACTAGCAGCAACGTAACCACATAGGACTTCACATATAATAAAAACAAAATATTGTAATGTTGTAGCAGCAAGGACATGACAAGAGTAGCAACATAGCAGCACCACCAAACTTTGAACTACTCTACTAATATCCTGTTAGTGCAAGATGTCTTTACAAAGATCCCATTAGTATTAAACTAGATTGTCAATGTCCTATTAGTGCTAAACCCAAATACCAATTCTCTATTAGTGGACAGGTCAGAGTTTCACACTTCCTCTGGCCAGACCAGCCAGCAGCTCCCTGATGCAGCTTCAGTTGCATAATGAAAGAATAAAGCCAGCCATCAACAAAATAGAAGTGAAGAACCCCACAAGGCATAGTTTTATTTTTTTACACTCCCTTCTTTAATTGAAAAATCACACCATTTATACCCATTAATAAAGGCAGCAAGCAAACATTCTGATTAAAAACAAATCTGCTTAATCCAATGCCATATGTCCCAATGATTGTTTGTGTGACAAACACGAATGACCTTCCCTTTAAAAAAATAGATGCATAAATAAAATAAATAAAACTGAGACTGCATATATTGGAAATGATTATTTTCTCTCCCATTAGGTTGATAAAGAAAACAATAAGCAAAGTGGTCCTTAACAACAGCAATTGTTTCTGTGTTGAAATCTGAAACAGAGGACATGAGGATGTAACAAGCAAACAACTAATCTTAAAGCGACACTGTGTACTGTGCAAATGCATAATAAATGTCTTTGTTAAACACTAATTACATCTGTGCCCTTAGCATTCTCAACGAGAACGAATGAACACTGCTTCGCCCACCGCCCCTTCAACCCCCACTCCCAACATGAATTTGCCGTTCGGTCTTTGATGCATTGGCATACATTACAGCAGGGGTGCCCTCGTGACATGAAGGAAATGCGTCAGTAGGGGTGTCCATATCTGGCCCCCCTGGAGGGTTCGTGACATGTAGGCAATGCTTCAGCGGGGGGCCCATACCTGGCCCCTGAGGAACCCCAGTCCTGCTGGCTATGTTATGGCAGTGCAGTCCATTCACAGTTCCTGGAGGACCCCTGTCCTCAGAGCTTTAGTGATTACTACCAGCAGCTGTCAGCACAGCTGGAATAGTCTCTGTTCCATCCATCAGTTGCTACGATGAACACATTATATTTGTAGCTGAATTTACTTCAAGATGCATTTTTAATGAAACTATTGTTTGCATAATGTGCAGGTAAAAATAAAAACTTTGCAGCATGGACAAATGGTTCAAGCATGGCCGAATCAAACTTTCATTGTGACAGCTATTCCAAAGCCTTCAACCACAAAATTACAAAAACACTTTTCTTTCTTTTTAAATAAAGTTGGATAAAATTCACAAGCTGAAATCCAATTAACTGACAGCTAATATACAGTACACGGGTACAGGAAAGATCCTTGAGGCTGAGGAGGAGAGAAGCTCTGTGTTAATAACACCCCAAGAAGAAATAACAGAAAAGCAATTTTCAAGAAATAAGGGAAAACCACAAGCCAAGTGCAAATCATGTTGTGCATGCACTTCACACATGTCCCTCAAAGCTCAACTGTCATCTCAGGTTATTGCATATCACCATTCAGTATTCCACACGCACAGGCAGGCAAATAAAGGTGATGTTTAAAAGCACATGCACATAACGAGCAGAACATACAGCATATGAAATTAGTGTTCCGTTATGTGACAAATGTACCTACTTTAAATACAATTGTGTAAGAAATTTGTAAACTCCATTCTGTTGTGAATGCTGTCTATTTTGCAGCAGTCAGTCTGCAGAATAAAATACCAACAATGCCACTTTAAATCGAGCAATTTGTTTTCTTTTTTTTATTCTTTATGCTTCCTAGTGGAAATATTCAGCATCCCAATACTGCTCCCAGGACAAACAACATTAAAAATAAAATGTGTGCTTCTTCATCTTCTTTTGAATTTGAATGAGCATTCAGCACCTGGATCAATTTTACATTGTGTCAAAAGGAGTAACCAAACTACCTGAAATAATAAAGTTGAATTGTATATATGTACCATGCATACCATGTCAGTTTTTAGTTGGAATTAACATTTATAATGCATTTAGGAAATCTCCAATGTAATGTTTGCGATACAAAAAAGTTCCTTATATACAGACCAAATGTATGAGTTATTGCAAAGCAAGTGCATATATAACACTGTATCTGAGGGTGATGCTCACATTCTGTACTGCCCTACAAAGCTTCTGGCTGTAGTCCCAGTACCAGCAGAGTCAGAATTGGATTTAAAAACATGGGTCATGGCATTACACTGGAAACCATTACTTTAACAGGACAAGTGTTCAACAGCTATCTCATCAGGACTATTTTTAAGGAGAACAGACTCCCACACACACACACACACACACACACACACTTTATTCAGACAGGGGAAGGCAGAGATGATTTCAGGTACAGATACAGGTAAATGCAGGACATGGAGTGCCATGGAGGGGAATTGAAACCTCAGCAGAATAGGGAAACTATAGTTTCTTTATCTAAGATCAATCCTTTTACATTTGGTAAATAACAAATTCAAAATAAGACTGTGCAATTGTGTGCTATGCAGATGTACAGTAGGCAATATCATAGAATATGTAGCAGAAATTTGTGTGGCAGTGTTAAAAACTATGTAGGTGGAATAGCTTAATTATCTGGCAAAGCTTACTTCCCTTTTGTTTCTAGACACAGAGGAATGGTGTGCTTCCCTGTTAAATAAACAAAGCAGAAATAAATAATCAAAAAAATAATATATTTGTAGTCTCTGTACTGAAAGACACAGGGGGGCATTGAATGCCCAAGGCCAAGACAACAGTTTTTCTTTCCATTTTTTGTTTCTTCTCTTTTCCAGAGAGGATTCATGACCATTACTGTCCAAGCATGGAAAAATCTTATTTATCAAAGTCAATGGATTTCATTCGCATAATTGTAGAGAGCAAGAACGCTGCACTCAGAGAGAATGGAAACAGAATACCCATGCCATTCCTGACTCATTCAGGGGAATGCAAGCATGAAAGCCTTTTGTGTTTATGATGAATGGAGAACTACGAACATTACACAATGCATTCACATGGCCATGCCCTGGCCAAGGAGATAATGTATCTTCATGGCACGCTGCCTTTCTGCCTACAAGACCGGGAGACTTTTTCAGCACCTTCATTCCAATCACACCCGCTCTACTTCTGCTATTAATATAAATGTGGCAAAATCTAAGAACATAAGAAAATACCATTCACCTACAAACAATGTTCCACCACTGGACGATATAAAATGCAAATAATGAGTGCATACACTGGTGCAAGACCACAATATGATCATTTGCTGCAAAATTGTGACTGCATATCTGTGAGTTTTGTCATACAAACTTTTGAAGGCACATGAAAAATAAATAGCAGATTTTCCATATTATAACTCAACATTATGGTAAATGGTAAATGGTTGGCATTTATATAGCGCCTTTATCCAAAGCGCTGTACAACTGATGCTTCTCATTCACCCATTCATACCCATTCATACATTATAATGATATAAGTAATAATAGAGGTTACACAGCAATACACACAAGAAGGTCCACCCTCTAACGCTTGCCCCAAGCTATCCAATACACATTCCACTACAGGATAACTAGACTGGCACTCAGTCTAGTTACAGTATCAGTAGCTCTGCAGTTTTTTTAAGAGCTGTCATATCAGACCTAAAGAAATAATTCATTAATTTCACCTTGTTCCAAAGGCAATATTTTCACCAAGTTTCACTCACACCCACCCAATTTTTATTTTTTTTATCTGCCCTATTCACAGGCAGACAGGAAGATTATGTCACCTCCGCTCGGTGAACTGTTGGTGGCGGTAATTGCTAGCAGGTTTGCGTCTGATTTCCTTTCCTCCCTGTTGATTTCAGCCAGCAACAATTAAGAAGATATGGACTCCTTAATTATATGTAACCTTTTTAGTCCTTGGAGATATCTAATAAAGATCATGTGACAAATTCTCTCTGATTAAAAGATAATCTGAAAATTGCTCTGCTAAATGTAGCGATGACCTTGAATGTGCAAGGGTAAATTACTTTTAATCAAGAGCCACCCGCACGTAGTGCCACCAGAGACTGATTTTCAAAGACCCAGGAATCTGTACAGGACAAACAAAGGAGGGAACATCAAGGCCTTCCCCCCATAGACTTTAGAAAAATATGGACCAAGTATCTTGGCACTTGGCTCTTTAAGAGAAGGTTTGAATTTTAAGCAATCTGCCCAGTGGCGAGTACATGTTGTTTGAAGTGTAAGAGACATATGCAGGGCTGTAGCAGTTGTCAAATATCTGTGCTGATACACCTTGATGGAGAGCAGGCTGATGTTAGCATTGGAGTAGATAATTTTTTATTTCCTATCAAATAAGTAATAGGCAACTTATTTTGGCTTTCCTTTGTTACTTCAGAGGCTTCACCCCGATTCACCACTTCACGGACACTCAACTTCATCGCTGCATTTTCGTTTTGGAACATTTGCAAGGTTAAGCCTAAATCACCGATGCTAAAATTAGAAACTCATCACACAGTCATGCAAATTGAATGGTTTGACCATCGAGTGCAAATCAAAGGCGAAGGAGTAATTATCATGCTGGGGAGTTGTAGTGGCATGGCAAAGCGGCAGTGAAAAAGTGCAGAGTGTCAGCTTTGGCATAAGCTTGTGTAACTCTTTTGAAGTATAAATAATTGCAGGGCGTTACTTGTTACACTATAAGCTTTTCCATCACATCAACACTCAACTTTGTATTTCTTTCCTCCATGAACAAGAATGAACACTAATAAAGGTGTACAGGTTAGCCCCACTATTTTTGCTCTGGGTAAGTAGGTTTCAGATTTGAACATTTCTACACTCCCAGGCTATTTGTGCTTGACAAACTAAGTGGACCTGTTTCCGGAGAACATGGTAGATCTGGGTCAGTTACGCCTGGTGCAACTGAATCAACCAAGAGAACCAGAAGGCGGGGTTTGCATTTTTTGATTAGATATAGTATTTCATAGGTTCCAATATGAAAAGTGTAGAAAAGTATTTCAAATCCAAAGCAATTATGAAATTTAATTATGGATCAGAACTATCAATGAATGAATGAAATGACTAAAGGAAAATTATATGTTAAATATGAGCAACCAGTACAGTCGGGGTCCAGTACAGTCAGGGTGTGTGGCATGGCCATGGTCCAGCAGGGTCAGGGTCCAGTACAGTCAGGGTGTGTGGCATGGTCCAGTACAGTCAGTGCTTGTGGCATGGTCATGGTCCAGTACAGTCAGTGCTTGTGGGATGGCCATGGTCCAGCACAGTCAGGGTCCAGTACAGTCAGGGTGTGTGGCATGGTCCAGTACAGTCAGGGTGTGTGGCATGGCCCTGGTCCAGTACAGTCAGTGCTTGTGGCATGGTCATGGTCCAGTACAGTCAGGGCCTGTGGGATGGCCATGGTCCAGCACAGTCAGGGTCCAGTACAGTCAGGGTGTGTGGCATGGTCCAGTACAGTCAGGGTGTGTGGCATGGCCCTGGTCCAGTACAGTCAGTGCTTGTGGCATGGTCATGGTCCAGTACAGTCAGGGTGTGTGGCATGGTCCAGTACAGTCAGGGCCTGTGGGATGGCCCTGGTCCAGTACAGTCAGGGCCTGTGGGATGGCCATGGTCCAGCACAGTCAGGGTCCAGTACAGCCAAGGTGTGTGGCATGGTCCAGTACAGTCAGGGTGTGTGGCATGGCCATGGTCCAGCACATTCAGGGTCCAGTACAGTCAGGGGGTGTGGCATGGCCCTGGTCCAGTACAGTCATGGTCCAGTACAGTCAGGGTGTGTGGCATGGCCCTGGTCCAGTACAGTCAGGGTGTGTGGCATGGCCCTGGTCCAGTACAGTCAGGGTGTGTGGCATGGCCCTGGTCCAGTAGAGTCAGGGTGGGTGGCAGTTCAAATGGCAGGATGAATGATAGGAGAAAAGTTAACATTTCATTTTTTTCTGAATATGTGGCTCAGCTTCAGCTAGACGTGTTCTTCCTCAGGGTGAAGCATTTGATTTTGACCTAGTTTGCAGAAAGTGTGTGCTTCATCTCAATGTGTTTGTCATATTCAGTTTATTCACACACTTGCTCAATACTGCCATATTATATTAAATTACTGCCATATTATTGAGATAATACTCTGGCCTCCATTTGTACAGTTGTTACATTATATTACATGATTGGCATTTGGCAGATGCTCTTATCCAGAGTGACATACAACAAAGTGAAAAGTGCATATCCATCACAAAGTGCACTGAAAGACCCTCGAGGGAAGTACAATTCTAAGTGCTACCAGTACAACAAAGATAAGGACTAGGGCCAATTTGATTAATCTGACAATGGATAATATCTAAAACTGTTTTCAGACAGCACAATGCAATAGAATGATATACACTTACGTGGGAACAATAAACAGCTTACATAGCCAAACGGAATGAGCAAAAATACCATTCTTCCTATCCTAATTTTATAGTGCCTAACCTCCTTTCTTTTTCCCTGGGGCTTCTGCTCTTACCACATCCTGAGTTTGCAGATCGCTCCAGCTCTGTCACTCCCCTGGTTCAATCCCAGGCCTTGATGTAACCTGGAACCCCAGACGCATCACCCTGCCCTTCTGAATTGAATATTATACATCGCTTCATTTGGGCTTCCCACTTACCAGCTAGCTTAATACCTCACACTGTAACCTGCTCAATCCATTTGATTATTTGCTGTGATCGATGCCTTACATTTATTTTACCCAACGTTCAACCTGGTGACACAGATGGTGCAGTGGGTAGCACTGCCACCTCACAGCACTGGGTTTGAATCCCCGTCGGCCGGGGCCTCTCTGTGCGGAGTTTGCATGTTCTCCCCGTGTCTGCGTGGGTTTCCTCCGGGTACTCCGGTTTCCTCCCACAGTCCAAAGACATGCAGGTTAGGCTGATTGGAGAGTCTAAATTGCCCCTAGGTATGAGTGGGTGAGTGAATGGTGTGTGTGCCCTGCGATGGACTGGCGACCTGTCCAGGGTGTATCCCTGCCTTTCGCCCAATGTATGCTGGGATAGGCTCCAGCCCCACTGCGACCCTGTTGAGGATAAGCGGGTTAGGATAATGAATGAATGAATGAATGAATGAATGAATGAATGAACCTTCAACCTTTACTTTAAACCTGGCTGGTCAGAAGAGGATGGGCTCCCCCTTCATTGCCAGGTTCCTCCCTCCCTTTCAGGCCAGGTTCTGCCTGATTGTCCTTCTGTTCTCTGTAGACTGTCTTGTGGACACTTTTCTGTACAAAAGTGCAATGCAATATGAATTCAATTGAAATGCCTGTGGTGTTCCAACTGCATATGAAGTTTAAAGGGCAGTGGCCTATCATGTTTCTTCTAATAATGTACTCAGTGATTCATTGATTTTTGAGGTTCAGTCAGTCATGTCTATGTTTATTCCTCTCTGTACCACACATACAATTATATTTTGATGGAAACAGTGTAATATATATGCCTATAGTGATCTCATATTTCATTTTTTTCAACTTAATATCATTTTTATAAACATTCCCCTTTGGCTAAGTAACTAAAACAAATCTAACACATTATATCCAGTTAATATTGCCAAAAACTATCTTTTGCTAATCTAAATGTTTTATAAGAATTGTAAGAATGTTGTAGGCATACAAACCAACAAGTGTTGTGAATCTCATGTTGCACTTTCTCCATCAGCATGACAAGGCAATGGCCTTCTATTTGTTCTACTCTTTCAGCTACCCAGCAGCAGACAATGTAACACAGGCAAGATGACATAAAGGAACTGGATATACTTTGGAATACAGTGTAGCTTACCCTATCTAGCCTTTTGTTTTGTTTTTTTATGAAAATGAAATGTCTTTTACATGTTTAATGACATTTTAATAAATAATAATAAAAAAAGTTTGTTAAATTGATTGGGTCTTATTTTTCATTAGTCTGAAATTTGGATCATATCCAACCTCCATTGGTCATTTGTGTGTGTGAAATATGTTGGTCACTTGAGGGTTAAACACCATCATACAATAATGCCTGTATCACAAGATATGCAGTGGTGCTAAAGGAATGGTGCTGGAATACAATGCATTTAGCTTGATATATTGCAATTAATGTCGGATATTAATCTTGAAATCTGAAGGTGATTATAAACGAACAAGCATCAACATGTTCAAGCTATGCATTGATGCATTGTGCATTCTGTTGATATATTCTCTTGAAATTAGCTACAGTTGTCTTATGAGCCTTGGCCTAGTTTTCCTCAGCCATATGCACATCTCAGTCCCGAGCATTCGGGCAAAGGTCACCAGCTGTACATAAATAGACAATGCAGCATGTGGAGTGAGACTCTGAGGTCTATGGGCCATGCAGATGCTTCACTGTGTTTAAGAGCTAGATCAGTTCAAGAGTTCACATTACTGCAGCCTGCCTCCACCAACTACGCAATTTTGAAAAATGCATTATAGGATAGGAGGAGTAGGTTTGTTATATCATTTAGAGGCTTGGTTAATTCAACATGCTTAGCTTCAGATGTGCTTATGTGGGTGTGGCCAATGAGATGTGATTGCTGCTCAGAAACACCTGGTGGAGGCTCTATAAAAGAGCTTCTCTTCCATGTTTGAGCTTTGGTTTTTATCAGGCGGACATGGGAAGAGCAGTGGCTTACTAAGTCACAGTTACTGGCTAGTACTTAGTGGGTCAGTGTGTCAAAATTTTTTGATCTTCCATCGACCCACTACTTTTAATTTACAAAATTCTTTGTGGAGGCTTGAGTCCCTGGTGAGGGTATAGCATTTAAAGTCGCCTTGTGCCCCTTTTTAGTCGGCAGTCAGGAACCAGGATGTTCTTTGTTAGTTGGCACGGATTTTTTCATTATTATTAGTTTTTTTCATCTAAATTTGTTAGCTTACGTGTTGTACAACTTGTGTTGTTTTTTTGTAGCACCCATCACCTGTATCTTGAGTGCCTTAGACTTTTGGCAAAAAAAAAATATATATACTTCGGGTTGCTTACAGATTTCTGTTCTAGACTTTTTGGGACCTGGTTTGTGGAAAAGTAACCTGTTAGTGCTACATTTAGTGGACTAGTGCATGGGGTGCTGCTTTTTTGTAGTTGAGAGCATTCTGGGCTGTCTTTGGTGGGCTAGCACAACTACTTCTGGAGCAGCAAATGGTGCTGTTGTTGTGAGTTTTGAAGGTTGCCCTTGTATTCCTCTACACCAGTAGTAATTCAAGCATTACCTCATGAGGTGGAGTTTATTTATACAGCTACAACCTGGAGATCTGCCACATGTGGGAGGACATATACTGGCAAATGCCCTCATGTTCTGCATTTTGCTCTTAATTTATTTTCTGGTTGCCTTGATGGGCATCCATCTTAAGGGGTGTCATTTCATGTCCCGGACGGGCTTGTTGAATTAAACCTAGTTTGTTTCAGGTGTGCTTAGGTGGGTGCGGCCAAAAGTCTGTGATTGCTGCACAGATGTACCAATTTTTAAAATGTAAATATGGCTTTAATTACTGAATTGAGGGCTGAGAAATGTTGTAAATTATTTAAAGAAACAGTATTTTAATGTGTCATGATTCACTGGGAAGCAGAACCAGCAGCATCTAGTGATCAGATGCTATCCTGCTAGATAATGGAACATGAAATGACATTTTCACTTACTACATTTCATTTACTTTTAATTAATACTTTCATTTCAAATCATTCCTGTATTTCCAGGGAATGTATTAGAAAGGTTGAAGAATGTATGCTCCCAAATGTAGCTTCCTTAAACCTTGGACATGGGAAAACCTGTCCTACATGGTGGTTGTGGAGGTGGCACTGAAGTAGGGATTGGGTGGTCCCAGGATGGATTTATTTTGTATTTGCATGTTTAAATCTGTACCTGGAAGTTTGATGCACATTGGATGTTGAAGACAATATTTACAATATTCAGCTATCTGAATCCTCCCGCATGAGCATGACAAATTTGAATGCTATCTATTAGCATTATAGTAATAATACTCCAGTAAAGTTCCTGGGATGCTTCTCACCTGTGTCTACCTATTCCTACCTGTAGTAGTAGTAGTAGTAGTAGTAGTAGTAGTAGTAGTAGTAGTAGTATCTAAAACCTATGGTGTCATCCTGTTACAAATGGGACCTGAGTCAGTAACAAGTCACATTTGCCAGGTATTGATCCAAATGCACATCATGATAGGTTTCTATTCAGTATTCCGTTTTATTAATTTGATGAAAAAAGTACCCCCAGCTGATCTCCAGTTGTGTGTTCTGCGGATACTGTTACCGAAAGATGGCCTTCAGCTCCGATGCAAAATGGCGACTGAATCTGGTTTCCTGTAGCTGGGTTTCATTATAGGGTCAGTCCCTTTTGATTATTTTCTGTTCTGATAGTTTCATAGTAATTCCATGAAATTACATGGATTGCCATATGACCCAGCGGCTCTTAAAGATCAGATTTAGAGAACACTCAAAATAGTGTGCTTTGGCAGCAAAACATTTAGTGAAAATACCTTTTTTTTTGTTGGCAGCAATAAGCTTCAGTAACTGTTCATGGCATGGATTAAAATATTTTGCTGTAAAGTTGGCATACAGACTCATTTACAGCTAAAAGTGACAGTGTAATTTCCCTTTAATTACCTTTTTAGAGGAGTGCAAGTGTACAAAAATAAAACTCACTACCTGGGGTAGCAGCCTTACAAATCATTTGGCAAGTTCCATGAGCAGAAATTAAGCTTATTTCTGAACTAAACAGTATGGAGAATCGCAATTAAAATTAGTTCTACAAATTGATCTTAATCGGTCTTCAAAACTGGTCCATTATGACCCTCAATCAGTGGAGTAGATTTATTTTGACACGCGTGGCCATTGAAATACAGGCTATTCCTACCTTTTGCCCTGTCATAAGCATGCACACACCAATAATCTATAGTCTAGCAGCGGCTGAGAAAATGCACCACCTCAAAATAAAGTAGATTCAGTAAGACCAGGGACAAAGACATTTTCTTGATTTAGCTCTGTACTTTGCAATTTCTGATTTGTAATCGAACAATTATATGTGGTTAAAGTGCAGATTTTCACCTTTTATTAGATTAGTTGAATATATTTTAATTTTGCCGTGTAGTAATTGCAGCACTCTATACATAGCCCCCTATGTCAGGGTAGCGTAATATTTTGGACGAATGGCTTCACAGGTGTTTCTGATTAATCTGGTGTGTTCATTCATTTCCGTAGTGCAGGTAAATGAGCTTTCAGCATTGTTTTGATTCTAGGCTTTTGATTGCCTTTGGAGTCTGTTTATTGGCATTTGTCAACGTAAGGACCATAGTTGTGGCAATAAAAGTCAAGGAAGCAATTATGAGGCTGAGAAATAACAGTCAGGGACATAGGCCAAACAATAGGCTTATGGAAATAAACTGATTCAGTGTGTGTGTGTGTGTGTGTGTGTGTGTGTGTACACATATACTACTATAAAACAGGTATAACAACAATGCCTAGTTAATTGGATTTTAAGGTTTATTGACTCTTGTTGCTGACTGTAAACACCTTCTCCTGCCTTCATCAATTAGAGAGGCTGGGGGCACTGCTACAGCAATCGCTTTTTGCCTCTGAGAACACGTTTCAAACAAGCCAGTTCCAAGCTTAAAACATTTTTTATTTATTTTTATTTTTATTTTGGAGGCAATGGTGGAAACTGCTGCCGAGGGAAATGACCAAGCAAATAATATTTCAGACTCAATTCATACTGAAGCCTTGAGGCCATGAGTACTGCTAGTGTCCATTCTTCCTCTTGAATCTGACTTAAACCAAGAATATCAGGTTAGTTAAATACCTGGCCAATCAGTTGCATCAATCAATCACTTAGCTATCAGGCAGAAAAGGAAAGCAGTACTCCATTACATTACATTATTGGCATTTGGCAGACGCTCTTATCCAGAGCGACGTACAACAAAGTGCATACCCATAACCAGGGATAAGTTCGCTGAAAGACCCTAGAGGGAAGTACAATTTCAATTGCTACCTGTACAACAAAGATTAGGACGAGGGCTTTTTTTTTTTTTTTTTTTTGAGAATAAAGAAACAAACAAACAGAGCAAAAGTGACCAAAGTTAACTATCCAAACACTCCGGAACACAAGGGCAAGTTTTGAGTATCCCTGCCCTAGTTCTCTCTCCCTTTGGTGGAACAAGGTGCAGTGATATCTCAAGAGCCTTGCTTGTAGATAATTTGTTCATGTAAATTGTATAAGCAATTACAAAAGCACAACATTTTACATTTACATTTACATTTTAGTCATTTGGCAGACGCTTTTAATCCAAAGCGATTTACAAGTGCATAGGTTCTACCATAAGTCAGAGCATCACATCCAGAAACTAGCAAAATACACAGGAAATGTTGTTCTAAACATAGTTGTCATCAGAAGTTTTTTTTTTTTTTTTTTTTTTTGGGGGGGGTTAGACAAGGATAGGGATATCAGAAAGGAGGGGCAGGGGAAGTCAGGAGGGAGGACGAAGGTAGAGTTTGAAAAGGTGGGTTTTGAGTCTGCGTCGAAATAGGGGGAGGGATTCTGCTGTTCTGACAGTGGTAGGCAGGTCATTCCACCACTGAGGAACCAGAACGGAAAACAGGCGTGAACGTGCAGCTCGACCGCCAGGTGCACGTAGAGAGGGAACCGTAAGGCGACCAGAGCTGGCAGACCGGAGTGGTCTAGCTGGGGAGTAGGGAGTGATCAGGGATTGTATGTAAGGTGGGGCAGTCCCCTTAGCAGCCTGAAATGCCAACACTAGGGCCTTGAAACGGATGCGTGCGGCAATGGGAAGCCAGTGGAGGCCAATGAGAAGCGGGGTGACATGAGCCGACCTGGGCTGATTGGTGATCAGGCGGGCAGCATTCTGGACCAGCTGGAGGGGCTTGATGGCACACGCTGGGAGACCGGCTAGGAGGGAGTTGCAGTAATCCAGGCGGGAAATGACGAGCGCCTGGACTAGGAGCTGGGTGGCTTTCTCAGTCAGGAGATGACGGATACGGCGTATATTATACAGAAAGAACCTGCAGGTTCTGGCAGTGGAGGATACTTGTGGAGCCAGGGTGAGGCAGTTATCAAGAGTCACCCCAAGATTCTTTGCCGTACGGGAGGAGGAAACTACAAAGTCCTCAACAGTCAATGAGAGGTCGATTGACGGAGAGGACTTAGCAGGGATGTAGAGAAGCTCAGTTTTGGCAAGGTTGAGCTTCAGGTGATGGGAAGTCATCCACGCAGAGATATCAGCCAAGCAGGCAGAGATCCGTGTGGTGATTTGGGTGTCGGGGGGGAAGGAAATGAAGAGTTGGGTGTCATCAGCGTAGGAGTGATAAGAAAAGCCGTGGGAAGAGATAACAGAACCAAGAGACATGGTGTATAGCGAGAAGAGGAGAGGCCCAAGAACCGAGCCCTGCGGGACTCCAGTTCGTAGGGGTTGAGGGTCGGAGACTGCGCCCCTCCAAGTCACCTGGTAGGAGAGACCAGAGAGGTAGGAGGAAAACCAAGCGAGTGCAGAACCTGTGACACCCATCCCAGACAGCGATGAGAGCAGAATCTCATGGTTGACTGTATCGAAGGCGGCTGATAGGTCGAGGAAGATGAGGACAGAGGAGAGGGATTTTGCTTTAGCAGAGTGGAGTGCCTCAGTGACCGCGAGCAGGGCGGTTTCAGTGGAGTGGCCACTCTTGAAGCCAGACTGGTTGGGGTCATGGAGATTGTTGTGGAGAAGATAAGTGGACAGTTGGGAGCAGACCGCCCGTTCCAGGGTTTTAGCGAGAAAGGGAAGAAGAGAGACAGGCCGGTAGTTGTTCAGGGCAGAGGGGTCAAGAGTAGGTTTTTTGAGGAGGGGAGTGACTCTGGCCCTCTTCAGGGAAGAGGGCATGGTGCCGGAAGAGAGGGAGGTGTTGATTAGAGAGGAGAGAAAAGGGAGAATGTCCTCAGATATAGATTGTAGGAGGGGAGAGGGGATGGGGTCAAGAGGACAGGTGGTTGGGCGGTGGGAAGTAAGGAGTTTCAGTGTGTCGGCGTCAGAGAGGGGAGAAAAGGAGGTTAGGGAATTGGGGAGGGTAGGAGGGTCAGCAGGGGTGGAGGGTTGGGAGAAGGAATTGCGAATAGCATCGACCTTCTTTTCAAAGAAGGAGACAAAGTCATCAGGTGTGAGTGATGAGGGGGGTGGGGGGGGGAGGGGGGGCCAGAAGAGAGGAGAAAGTGGAAAACAGTTTGCGGGGATTAGAGGCAGCCGCGTTAATTTTCGAGTGAAAGAAGGAAGATTTAGCTAGAGAGACAGAGGAATGGAAAGATGATAAGAGGGCATGGAAGGAAGCTATATCACTGGGGAGACAGGACCTTTTCCATTTTCTCTCCGCCGCCCGCAGTTCGGTTCGGAAAGCTCGTAGAGCATCAGAAAGCCAAGGACTGGGGGGGGAGGCCCGAGCTAGTTTGGTGGTGAGGGGACACAGAGAGTCAAAGGAAGATGAGAGGGAGGACATGAGAGTTGTAGCCGCATCATCGGGAGACAGTCGAGAGAAAGACTCCGCAGATGGTAGGGAGAAGAGGATTGTAGATGAGAGGGTGGAGGAAGACAGGTGGCGTAGGTTCCGTCGACAGGTGACAGTGGATGGTGGGAGAGATGGATGGGTGTTAGAGGAGAGTGGAAGAGAGAAAGAGATGAAGGAGTGGTCAGATATATGGAGTGGTGTTACAGAGAGGTTGGTTGTTGTGCAGCTCCTTGTGAAGATGAGGTCAAGAAGGTTGCCTGCTTTGTGGGTGGGAGGGGAAAGAGTGAGGGTAAGGTCAAAAGAAGAGAGGAGGGAGAGAAAGGTAGACTGGGTGGACTCTGAGTTGAGGTTGAAGTCACCCAGGAGGATCAGGGGGGTGTCATTGACAGGTGAGGAGTTGAGGAGGATGTCCATCTCATCCAAAAAGTTTCCCAGAGGACCCGGGGGGCGATAAACAACAATAACAAACAGTTTGCACGGCAGAGTAACAGAAACCGCACGAAATTCAAAAGAGGAGAAGGAGAGGGATGAGGAGAAGACACTAGATCTCCATGAGGATGAGATTAGGAGACCTGTGCCACCTCCTCTGCCAGAGGATCTGGGTGTGTGGGAAAAAGAGAAGGCAGAGGAAAGGGCAGCCGGGGTGGCCGTGTTCTCTGGTGAGAGCCACGTTTCAGTTAAAGCAAGAAAGTCAAGGTTGAGGTGGGAGGCATAGGCAGATATGAAGTCTGCTTTCTGGACGGCGGACTGGCAGTTCCAGAGGCCACCAGCCACACAGAGATCAATACCAGGGGATCTGGGAGGGAAGATGAGGTTAGAGATATTCTGCCCATGTTGGCGGGAGGCGAACCTCCTACCTGACTGGGACCTGGGGAGAGGAGAGAGGACAGGGATGGGAAGGAAACACATGGAGGGACCTAGGGAGGACAAGGGGAATACTACACAGTGGAATGAGGGCAGGCAGCAAAAACAAAATCAAACATCAGGCTCTCGGACAGCCTGGATGGACACCCATAGATAGACACCCCCGACTTTGTACACCTGCGACTTCGTACGCCGAGGCAAGTAGCCGAGGCTGCCGCACACAGCTGCCGCTGGTGCGCTACACAACTGCTTAAATAACACTGATGCCGAATACAGAAAATGCAACCAACCCACTGCAGAACAATAATGCACACTGAAGTGAGTTCAGGTGTGCCAGTAGTAATAGCCTGAGCAGGGTGCAAAGTATTGGCTCCTCCTACAACAAAAGCTGTGGCCTGCCAGCCAGTAAAACAATAGCCTAACTTAATAGCCTAGCTTACCTGAGAGAAACAAACACCTAACCCAGTTTCACTGAATCTAAATAAACACCACTTGTAATAGCTAACAAACAAACAAGTACACAACAGAACACTATAATGACAACTAAACTGAATTTAGAATCAGCAAGCAAACAAATAATACTTAACTAATCCAGGAGAAAATGCAACCAACCCACTGCAGAACAATTATGCACACAGACACAAGACACATTACCTACATTTACAATGTATTATATAATGTTGCTCCCACTGCTTCATCATTTAATAGCCTAAAATATTTCTCCCAGTGTAACCAATGAGTTCTGTTCGGCATGTTCTTGAAACAAAAAAAAAATGTACATACTGTTATGACCCAGACAGAGATGGAGGCTCATCACAATTCACGGCCTTCCTCTCCAATGTGTGATTACCTCTGAGGAATGTAGATGGAAATGTGGGAAGATTTCATTTCAAACATCTGAAACTGAGCTCACCCATTGTCACTTGCTCATTCACACAATCACTCAAACTCACCCGCTCACTCCAATTCCCTTTGCAGTGGATAGCACGTCTATTCATCGATGTACTTTTAAAAAATCCAAGACACGCAATGAGATTTGCAGGCAACCCACATTTTATCATTATTTGTTCTGATTGTATCTGTAACATCAAAATAAAATCTAAACACACTGAAACAGGGTTTTGAGTACAAAATGACTTTTTTATGGTTTATTTGCACCTTAATATGAGTAACCTATTACAGTAAGACCCAAGTGAGGTCAACGATCGAGTAATTGCAAAAGAACAGGACAACCATCAGCACTTCACGCTGTGCCAACAGGATTCATGAATATTCACACAAGACTTGAATTCTGCTCAAAAACTCATTTAGATCTGTGGATGGATCTGTGGATCATGTACATAAAAGGATATGCAGTACTTTACATTTACCAGACATAAGAACATAAAAAATTAACTCTATAGCTTTTGTAGTATTGCTGTATGCTTTTTTGAAAGCTCAGTCCCAGCTGGGCCCTTTTAATCTAGATCAGGACTATCTGGATTTTGCAATTTCCTCAATTTTTTGCTATCCCAGATCAAGGTTTTCTCCCAGTTTTTCAAATAATTGTCAGATACCACAAGAACAGGATTACATAATCTAGGTATGTAGTCTTTGGATCTGTCTCTATTTGTTGGTCAAAATAATGCAACATTTCATTAAGACAAACATGTTGGAAAATGTGTAATTCAGTTTGCATATTACTCCTATTAATCTGCAGTCTAATAAACATTTTTAAAAACGCTTTAACTTATATAAAAGTTATAATATAAAAAAAAAAATGACATCCAAAACTGTTTTGAGAGTATATTGTTTTTACTGATCAATCGATCCTAGTTGCAATAATGATTCACTGCAGTGTATCTCTTTGACTGTCACATCTCGATTTTGGCTCAGCATTTTCTGATGACAGGTAACAGAATATATTTTCAAAAAGCATCCCAAAGCATTTAAAAATGTTAAGGTTTTCTTTAGACCACATTTAGTGTTGTGGGTTCTTCTTTGAAAATGTTTTATTGTTAGGGTTTGTATTAATTAATGTGCAATCACTGGGTAAAACAATTTAATAAACATGTGCCATGTGACCCTACATCAACCTTGAATCCAAGATTATCCTGATTTTCAGTATCAAAACTATCCTAATCTCTACCCTGAAATACCCAAAACCAACATTTGAGCTGGATTGGATTACAAAACTTCTAGTTTTGAAATACAAAACGTGTTCCCTTCTCTTCTATGACAGACATAACCAAGTGGGGACCTTGGTTATCCACATAGCAATGTGGGGACACCACCAGACTGAAGGCACACTGTCTGCTTCTAGGCTAAGTGTTTTACAGAAAAAGGTTTTTTCTCAAGGCTTTCAAGAATGGATAATACTCATTTAATTACAACATTACCAATGGTCATTTTTGGAGAAGAGATATGCAGAATTCACTTTATGCTACATTCATGTAAATCATTGTGAAGGTTCACTAAAATCAAAGTTTTAAAGACATTAGCAGTAAATATAATTGTAAAACTTAAAAATATAGACCAAAATAAAGCTGGGGCTTTGGGGGTAATATTTGGTGAAGGTCTCTTCACATTCCACAGCTAGCAATAAGCCGACTGCTCTGAGGAAAGAATCCGATATCTGTGACTGTCCCAGGACAGGGACTTTCATTTCTCATCGCTCCAGGTAGCTAACATCCAATGAGGGCAGCTCTCAGCCAGGAGGCAGGCTTACTTGCCTATCAAAGTTGTGGTGTGTGTCCCTGAGAGGCTGACCGGCCACAGCAACATCAAACCGGTGTGGGTAACGAACAGGAGGGGCTGGGATATTTGCCGCTGTATACATTCAAAATCTTTCTTCTTCTGCCAGATTCTGCTCACGCCCAAAGATCGCCTACCTTAGCTTTAACAATTAATATAATTGACTAAAAGATTATAAAAATAAAAATAAATCAAACATAACTATTCATGTCAGGTTTCAATTATATTCAAAGTATAGCAAAACAACAAGGGCTAAACAGTGGTAATGCTTTATAATGTGCTGGAAATGTAAATATTAGCATCAACCCCATACTTACAGCTATTATGTACTGGATACCTAAAATGTATTTATTTTGATGTACAGTATAAAAAACATACACTGGTGTAGTATTCAAGTGGCTCCTGAACTGAGGAATTTGATAGAATGTCATACACTCTCACAATTGCATTAGGATTTTTTTCATTTGTTTGAGTGAGGACAACAAAATACTCTCACCAGAGATGAGATAAACACTCCACCTAAAAATACAACCAAAGCATCTGTATCAGTGTTCCCTCTTCACTGTTAAACTTATCCTTTGTTTGTGTTCTATCTTGCCTGGGCAGAGCTAGACACGCAAACCAAGCAAATGCCAATTAACCCTTATGATACTCTTACTCTGAATAGAACTATCAGTGTGAAAAATCCTGGAAAGACCTTTGGCTGTAGCCCTGACTGAGATATGCCTCCCTCCAGACAAACAGCAGAATATTCAGACCGTAATAATACAGCTGCCGTGGCTGGGAAATGGCTAAATGGAAGCACACACACACACAAACAGCATCTGGATTGTTGTTCAGATATAAGCTTTGAAAAATCATCTGTTTGTTTACAATCATTCTGTTATCTTGAGAATATGAGGGATGCATTTATGGGAAGTTACACGGTACGAGCAACACTGCAAAGGGCAGATGTTTGATCACAGTCATTTGTTCTAATACCACACTGGTCAGAGTAAGTCACACGACAATAAGTACAATGGTGCTGGGTTAGACATTTTACGTTGTTGCATGCCATGCTCTTGCTTAGTCTATAAGTGGCTTTCAGCATTTCCTTAGAGCATTTACCTGTGGCATTAAAGTCCTCTCTTGCTCTTTCTTGGCTTATGAATGGAGTTACGCTATAGTCTGGGCAGGATTACAAAACCAAGCGCTTTTCTGCATTAATTTGTTTTAGGACCAATAATATAATTGCCTTTGGCCCCTTCCTGATTCAATGTCACTACAGTGACCACAGAACACCTACTGAATGAATAATGTTCATTTTTCTATATATTGCAGTGGAGAGCAATGTTATAAGCTGAAAACAGCATACAGCCACCCAGAGGTCATGATGGCTTAAAAAAAAAAGTGTACTCGGAGATCAGACCTTTTATGCAATATTTCCATTGCAATTGTTTGAACAGCAAAGAAAGGAAAAAAAAAAAAAACGTTTATGCGGAAAAAAATAAAACAGAATAGAATTGTTATCAGTTGCAGTCAGCCATGACCAACTTAAAAAATAAAATAAAATAAAAAACATATAAAGGGGAGTCCTGCAAAATTGAGAAATAGCTGAATGATAAACTCTGCAGCCAGACCCCAAAGGACAGCAGAAAAATGTTGGAGAGTCATTCAGCTGGTGACTGTCAGATGATTATAATTTTATAATTCTTACACAAGCATTGCTGTCTGGAGGTTTCCAAACGCCCAGCTCTGTATTGTATTGTACTGTATTCTCGGTGTAAACTGCCCACTGTAGATCTGCATTGTTTTCTCCTGGGAACAGCATTATTGCAACAACAACAATTATGGCCTTCAACCCTCATGCTTGGCATAATGTTATATCCAAGGCCCGTTTTCATGAAGTATCACAATAGGAGCAATAGAAGAGCTGATCTAGAACAGCTCTACCCTCAGGCATATCATGGTATGGATTAGAAGGTTTTGATGTGGACAGGGGTGACCTGAGATCAGCGTATGACCTGAGATCAGCATATTTTTATTGATATGCTGACCCGAGATCAGCATATCACATCTCAGTTGCTTTATAAATACAAGCCCTGAACAAACAGCAGTCAAATATTTTCTGAATATTGCATTCCTACACAATGTGCATACAGATTTGAGGATCTACCTACTGTATTTATTAATTTGTGTTTGTTAAAACCACATTAGAGTCTCAGCCTATGTTACATATGCACATTCTGTGTCTACAGCTTATATACTGTTCCATACAGTACATATTTCACTGTACCATACCAGCAACCGACCAGACACCCAGGTGTATGCCAAGTGTAGAAAAAAACATTTTTCTTCTAATTGAGAAAAATGTACTGCTTTCTGTTTCAATACCGAATCAAAGTTATTTTCACATGAATTCCATCCTGACATGAATTATACATGGCAAAATCTTGCATATGAGGAATATTTCTCGAGGCTCATTTAATGTTATCTTCCATCGTATTTGCATGCATTGCATTTTATCAAAGGACATAATTTACTCTTTGGAGCTGTTCATCTGGTGCTTAGCTGTCAGGTTTGTGAATCGTGATTTTCTCAAATGTATAAAATGTCTGTTTTTCCTCAGAAAAATATCATTGTAGCATGAACACATCTTTAATTCAATATCACTTCAATCTTTGCGGTGACATTGGTTGATGTAGGCTACAATGAATTATAAAATGTTCCATTAATTTTCCTCTGACAGCGGCTCTTCATTTACATAGTGACAATGACTTGTATAGGATGAAAACAGTATCTGACCATACTCCTGAGTAGCCCAGTCAGTGCTAGTATGCATAAACACTGGTTTCCCAGGTTTTAGTGTTGGTGAATGCCTTATCATTCACTGAATCGCAACCATTTCTCACCAGTCATCACCAGTAAGTCATAAAGCAAACATTCAGAGGCATATTTCTGAAGTATTACAACTACAGTGTAGTCTACTGGGTGTGTGTTATCAACTGCGACTACTGGTGGTGACAAAACAAGTGTGAAATGTAGGCTGGTTGTCAAAATGCAACCCCAGTTTTACTGTTGCTCTATTCAATATTCAGTATTTCAGAGTATCAAGTCTCCCCTGCATAACAAAACAATAAAATTATCCTATGTTTAGAAATAATTTGATGGAGATTAAAGGAAGTGCTTTTTGACACAATTCACATCCAGCTTCAAAGTTAGCACCAGGTATGTTTGCCAGCTCCCTTTTCCATCATACTACAGCACTTTCGTACTGAGTGGTGCACTTCCCCATGTAGCTGAGGCTAGCAGAGAGTTCTCCATGCTAGCTAGGCCAGAGGCAGGGGCTCCACTAGCCTCTACACTAATGGCTTGGCCCTGTGGCTCAAGCTTTTTAGCATGGGGAGTGAGAGTCCCCAACCCATGGCTTGTGAGACAGGGGCTCCACCAGACCACGTGCCACCAACTCACTAGCAAGGCTTGTTAGGCTTAGCAGAGGGTTGCCACAGTCCCAGCAGTGAGACCACAGGGTCCCCCAGCACTGTGTGAGACAATGTATTTGCTATCTCTGGTAAGGGGATAGGTTGCAGAAGGTGGAAAGGTGAACTGAATCTTTTTCACAGTGCTGCCCCATTGCAAAGCCGTTGATCCATTAGCCCTGGGACCCCCTCGTGGTTCAAGTCCACCGCTTCCCCCTGTCCTCTTCAAGGCAGTCTTCAAGGACCCAGCTTCGCTCCTTACTGTGGCCCGCTGGTCTCATTCTCTGGTTATATCGTATGAAGATTTCTGACTGGACAGGCAGCAGACTAACTCCTAACTCTCCAGTTCAGATCCAGGCAGCAGCCGAAACACCGTTGTAAGCTGTGACATCATTCCACCTACACAAGGCAGCATAATTCCTGATAGTGGGTTGCCAGGTCCTCACATGAAGGTTCACCCCACTCTTTATCAGCATCCTCCAGTCATTGTTGCTAGCACCGGGATGCCAGCCAACCACCCCACCAATGTTTCCTGGTCTCAACACCACTCCTTGGTCAATGTTTCTAGCACTAGGCTGCCAGTCTCCCGCCCCACCATAACACTCCCTTCCCTGCAGCCTCTCCCAGTTAGTGTTACTGGCACTGGGTACCAGTCACCCATCCCAATATTACCCCCTCTCCAGCACCCTCCTCCATTATATTGCTGGCACCACGTTGCCAGCTTCCCACCTTAACATATTGCCCTCTCCCTAGCAGCTCTCTCCAGTTAAATTTTGCTGGCACCAGGATGCCAGCTCCCCTGCCTTCCACACAACCTCCTCCCTGTTAATATCGCTGGCATGAGGATGCCAGCTCCCCTGCCTTCCACACAGCCTCCTCCCTGTTAATATCGCTGGCATGAAGATGCCAGTTCCCCCACCCTAACATCCTACCCCCCCCAGCAGCTCCCTCCAGTTATCACTGCTGGCGCTGGGATGCCAGCTTCCCAGCCTATCAGGCAGCCTCCCCCAGTAAATGTTCCTGGCACCGGGTTGCCTCACTGTTTTCCCAGCCTCCACTATCCTCTGGCACCAGCGAACCGACTCCCCCCCCCCCCACTCACATTCCAATCCAAATACCCATCCATCCATCAACAGTTTCTGCTTACCCGCGTCAGTGAATCATTGCCGGTAAGTATGTGACGAGCCACAGTAAAAAGGCGAAACATTTTTGGGGGTTTTCATTTGTTGCGAAACTATAAGATCCGAGTCACAAAACGAGGTTTCGCTGACCAATCCGTTTTGTAGAAATTGGTTGTTAAAATATGTGTGTCTGAGAGAAATGGCTTTGAGAAATCAGCCTTCAAAGTTTTGTGATTGTGTCTTCCAGGTCAAATCTGTTTTACTGTTTTTATCTTGATATCTCTGTTTTTATCTTTATATCTGTTTTAAAATAGCTGTAGCCAGCAAGGAAGAGTCATTCAAAGGTTGATTCTGTTTGAACGAGCCTCGTTAGCTTGTCGTTTTGCTTCACTTTCACTTTCACGTCCACCAGTGTAATAGCCTGATCCCACCCCACAGACTGTAGCCACACCAACCGTGCACACACACAGAAGAGCACCACACCCAGACACATCCAAATCAGGTAAAGGAGCATGTACAGTGGCCTCCAGAATTATTGGAACGCCTGACTGGCAATAAACAAAAATTTATTGGACTCATTTGCTTACTTAAAGTATGATTGAATGAATGTACTATGGTTAGATTAGCATTCTGGTCAGATGCAGTATCAGCATGTTTGGTATTGAAACAGAGGTGCATGAAAGGACATGCATGTCGTACCCACCATGAAATTGGGTGGAGGGTCAGTGATGTTTTCAGGCTGTTTTAATTCCAGAGGTCCAGGGGCACTGGTTAAACTCAATGGCATAATGGATTCCATTTCATTACATTCCATTATCAGGCAAACTTGGTTGATTGTGGTTGCCCCAACCACAAGGCTGAGACTTGGCTGTAGGTGGACTTTCCAGCAAGGCAATGACCCAAAGCATAATCCACACAAAAATGGCTCCATGACAATAAAAGCAATGTTCTGCAGTGGCCTTCTCAGGTGCCACACATAAGTGCAAACCCATGAATGTGACATGGTACAAATCCTGCATAGCATGCCTTTAATTACATTTTATTTTTCCTTCTGACTACAACTTTGACAATTAGAGCTTGGCTTCCGGATAGGGGTCTGACTCCAACTATTATGTGATTGGCTTAGCCCTATTGTGCAACTTAATGTTGTAAACACTGAGGTATCCACAAACAATATACAACACAAAGAAATACCACAAAATCAAAGGCTGTCATATTTGCTCATTTCACTTTCTAAAAGGAAGTGTTGAAGAAACTGTCAGATTCAAATATAATAAAGCAATCATTCCGGCCCTTTCAACATTTCACTTTATCCACTTCATGCATTTGTACCCTTTATTATAGCAATCAAACTCAAGGCTGAAATACTGACAGAACAGTCCAGATGGTGCAACATTATTAATGCTTTTGCTGAAATAAATAAAATAAAAAGTCTGGCAATGATTTTGTGTGTGTGCGTGCATGTTTTAGTACAACTTCTCAGCCCTGCAACATACAGGGCGACATTTTGGGCCTCTTAGCTTAGCTTAGCTTAGCTTGAAACATGAAACATGTTTGATAACTGCTTACAAATGTTTCCAGTAATATTTCACCATTCATTCATTTTCTTACCTGAGTTTGTGTGTTTGTAAACAGGCAAACAGGCATTTGCATAAGTTTCCATTTCGACTGTATTATTATATGTTCAGGCTTTTTAAGTAGTTACCAACATCATATTTCCAAAAAGATCCTTTAATTATTATATTAATATTATAATATAGTCTATCCATATTAAGTACATATGCTATTGCTTGTAAGTACACAAATACATAACTTAATATAACTTTAATGCATTCCCAACAAGGTTATTATCATAAATTAATTTTGTTTATTGATAGAAGTGACCCACACGCCTGTGGCCAAGTCCAACATGGGGCGGGTGTACATTATACAATTTTCACAAGAGGTCATCAGCTGGAAATATGGATTTCACAAAAGAATTCTGAGGCCAGAGCTACAATTATTTCTAATTTCCTCTACAATTTAAATTTCTAGGATAAACCACAGCAGTTAGAATAGGCCAACTGCTGGAATCTCTTGTGACTCTCTGTTTGAAGGGCAGCCACCTTTTTGAGGGCAAGCCAGCAATGTCCTGATTGCCTACAGCTGTTGTACGCAGGTAATGTCTGACGGCTGGCTCCCAATAAGTGAATCATTGAATAATCTAGTGGGGTGCTGGATCTGATGCCCTGCTCTGGGCTGCAGCCACTCTCCATCGTGCTGCTGGTGCCATGCAGCAGGGTAGGTGACAGAAGAGTTCAGCTGGGTGGGACAGTACTCCATTTGAACTGTACCTCTAACATGTGTTTGCTAAAAAAATGAAATGTTCCACCCTGGTATAATATGGCTGAAGATTTTGTTGATATACTGTATTTCTGGGTACAGAAATAAGTGGGGCGACATGGCTCAGGCAGTAAGAGCAGTTGTCTGGCAGTCGGAGGGTTGCCAGTTCGATTCCCCGCCCGGGCTGTGTCAAAGTGTCCCTGAGTAAGACACCTAACCCCCAAATGCTCCTGACGAGCTGGTCGGGGCCTTACATGGCAGCCAATCGCCGTCGGTGTGTATTGGTGAATGGAGAAGCATCAATTGTACAGCGCTTTGGATAAAGGCGCTATATAAATGCTTGCCATTTACAGCTAGAGGCCAGTTCAGGGCCAGATCTACAGGGGTGCTGTGTGTGCAGCATTGCCCTCTCCATCTTACTCAAGTATTAAAGACAAATTGTCACTTTAATTTCCTGGCTTTCAAATGCGAACACTAAGTCTGTCTGTATTATTATTATTATTATTATTATTATTATTATTATTATTTGTCCTCTATTATTTGTCGTCGGCTACTATCTTTGAAATCAGTATTGTCCTCTTTTCTGATATGCTGGGGAGTATGTTTTTGTCCAATGTCAAGTGTGTATTTTTAATAATGTGACGATACAGATCAGGCCCCCAGCATTCAGAATGGGTGCAAATAATGTCTTTCAAGAATCAAGGATGACTATATTGGGATGGGAACAAGTGTATTAGTAGGCTACTATATATCACTTATTTTTCTCCTCTTTTTCCTTTTCTTTCCCCTAGCTCTACCCATCGGGAGAGGAAAGAAAAGGAAGTAAAGACAGCAAAATCAAGAACATGAATTAGGCAACAAATGCCCTCGCTCCGAACATCAGTTCAAAGCCACATCAGTGACAGACATGGCAGATTCATGGAAGATGGGGTGAGGTGGATCCACAGGTCGATCATATGTCAGCATATGCATTCAGTTTACATACAAAAGTCACATAGCCATAGTGCAATTGAGAGGGCCTTCTTTCTTTCTCTTCCCCATGTTTACCTTTATGTACCAGAGAGCACTCTGTCATCCTATTGGTCAACGTCGAGGAACACATCGTTGACTGTCGTAAGGAGTGTCGACTAAAAACAATTCTGACATTCTAGATTTTCGTCATGGTGTCCCAGATGCCACATCGCTGATCTTAGATTATGTCACACTACAAGGGATAAAGATGGCCGTTCGTCTTTCCTGACGTTCATATTCAGGCCCGACACTGTACATTTGTCTGCAGCGACAAAATCGTGTCAAAATCTGTTTGAGATTGTTGAACTCATGCCGGGATCAGACGACACAAAGTAAGAGTTTTTTTTTCAAGCTGAGCCCAATACCGTTGTGTGTGGGGTACAATTTAAGCCAACATGAGCCCTGTCCAATATATTTCGGTTAAAGATGGCTGACCTAATCCTCATGGCACAATGCACTCTCTCAAAATGAAAGAATCATTTTTATCAATCACAAAGTCATCTTTTCCATAAGATCAAGTTATTGCCTTGTCTACCATTTAATACCCATTGTCTTGCATAGGCTTTGCTAAGGTTATTGCTAATGGAAGTTACGCAAATGAGACCTACTGCTTTTTGCAAACAGGATAACAAACTTTCTGATTGATGGTCTGGACCTGTAAAACCCCACGCTAACCCAACAACGGAATTTAGCGAGGGCTGAAGGTATCAGCGTGCTCGTCCTTCTGGTGTTGCTGAAAGAATACTAATAGGGTTAAAATTAGTGGCCCCTATGCAGACAGTCTAGATCAGCCAATAAACAAACCACGATACAAAGGCAGTAGTACCACTCTGCCTTCCGCTCTTTACTGGTCCGGGCTGACCCAGAATCTCCACAATAGGGCCAATAGATTCACCTTCGTTTATCTGACTCCATTTTAGAATAATAATTTAGATTAGTTATCCACATTTAGTGGATGTCATATTTATAATTTTGACTTGATCGCTATAGGAATCCTGTACTGAGATTCACTCTCCGAACAGTCCTCTGCTGGTACCGCCGCATGTCACATCGCGCGTTATGTGCACGTCTCACAAACTGACTAGCTATCTGTAGTCATCAGAGGTCGCAGGAATAGCTACTCTTGGGTATATCTGTTTACAGCCTAGGGACCCAAGCAGACCAACCTAGCTACGGCTGTGCTCGACATGAATGAACTACCACGCGGAGGCGAGGGATTTACCATCATAGGTCTACAGGTGCTATACGCCGTGATACATTAAGCGTAAATATTCATCCTCCCTAGGCCAGTTCGAGGGGGTAAACCAAGCATCCCCTGTATAACTTTGAGTGTCAGTAAGCGAAACCACACAGATCAAGTTTTAACAATTTATTTTACCAGGCAGGTTACATACGTAATTACTCACTAGTTCCAAATCAAAAAACATTACAACGGAAACCAAATTACGGAGTCTTAAAAGTCATACCTGATAATAAAAGCTACATACGGGAGTCTGGCTACAGACACCCTGTACATAGAAATTACGTGCACTGTGTGCACGGGAGGCTGATTGCATTCTCCCAGATTGCTTAGTTCACTGTCCTTAAATCCAAAATCTGGCCTTTGATGTTAACCCTAAAAATGGGTCACCCATCTGTAATTTGGAGCCACGCCTCCCCAGGAAGCGCAGGGGGGTTGAGCACATGGCTTTCACTGGGGCAGAGCTCCACACAGTTTCTCCTCTGGTTCCTGGTTGGGTATGATGTCCAGGGTTTGCTGTTGCAGAAATAAAACCATTGCACCTGTCACACTGAAACAATCAGAATAATACCAAACATGAATATTATCGAAACTGACTTTGTCATGAAACATCCAATGCTGTACACATCATTTAGTGACTGAGTAAAAGAGGGAGAGAGCAATAAATGGGGGTTTGAAGGGAATAATGGGCCCAACAGGCCGTGCCCTCTGAAACCTTCCGGTGCCGTAAAGGATGTTGCCCCGTCGTAACGAGTTTCACGGCTGGAGGCCTGAGTCTTCCCCCACAGGCTCCTGCCCATATGGGTGTGGAGATAGTGGGGGGTTAATGGTGCATGCTCCTGGGGTTAAATTACTTTACAGCCACATTTTGCCACAATACCAGAGGGAGCCAGCAAGCTGACCAGCCCTGAGTGATAATGCCAGAATAATAATTTAATAATTAATAATAATTAATAATTTCCGCCTTACAGACCTATACTTCCGCAGCATATCCAAATCAGGCGATTCTATCCTTTCCATGCATAACAAAATTCTGAATTGTCTTCCAACAAATTAGAAGTTACAGCAAAATAGTAACATATAGGAAGCAACTGCATCATGTCAAAGTGAAAATATGCAGTGTCCACTCATTTCTAATTTAATATTACTTTGCATTGTAATTTATTTTTAGCATGTGCTGCAGTAAATATGATCTTTATTTGCAAAATATTAAAAAGTTAAATTAGTGTGATGTCCCCATTTTATAGCTATTAAATTTTGCAGATGTAGCACACTGTCTCAAAATTGCTTTTTTTTCCTGTAGTTGTCTTGTGGCAGTTTAAAATTTAATCCCAAGGCCTGTCAAGTGGAAATTAAATTCACATAAGTGGGAAAACAAATCATATTCCATGAGCATTTTAGACCGAAAGGAACATCTGGGTAACAGTGTACAGATGGGTCATGTGGAGAAAGGATAATCCAAAGATGGGTGACATTGATCCATGTCCATCTGCCGAGTCAGCTACGTCTTGAGGAAATTTTAAAAAATGTGCTTGAGAACTCAAGCTGTGTCGAGTAAACATTTCCACAATATTTTCCTGCCGTGGGTGCGTTAGTTTGTTTGCAACTGTGGTCTGTGGCTGGGTTCAGTGAGTGTGACAAGTCAATTGGTGAATGAAACTGATCTCATAATTCAAATTTGAATGATTCCGCAGATTGTAGCGGTTACCCATTCTCTGGTGCTGGCTGGTAGTTCCCTTTAGTGAGTTATTTAAGTTTTCGCTTCTTTTCAGATTTTTTTTTCCTCGATTTCAAAGGAAATTCAAAGGTTGATTGGAAATTTATTTGATTCACCTGCAGCTCAGGGTGTGGGGATTGGCTATTAATTGATCATTGAAAGCAGCCTGGTGCATTCCCCCTCTTTGCCAATCAGGGTGAGGCGACACCCTTCCTTTTGGGCTTAAAAGTGGGAGTAACCTGCACATCTGGTTAATTGGCTGATTCGACCTTGTCTTCTTTTCTGCTCATAGCAGAAAACAATTCTGAGTGAGAAACACAATTTTTTAAGGCTTCTCTAGATAATGCTTTGCTTAGTGTGTTGTCCAATACTGGGGCATAGTTACAATAGTTTAGAAGGAATATAGAAGTAACACTCAAAGGCTGGTTGCCTGCATCAGGGCTAGTGGGCTAATCATTTGTAAAACCTCTTAGCTAGTCTGGAGGATGGCCTTGCCGTCCAGGCTTTTGTTTCTGAATGTATTTCCATTAATATAAGCACCAACAACCATGTATACATTATTTTGGGAGTGGTGGGAATCAACAGTAGAAGAAGAAATATTTAAGTTTCCATATTTACTGAGGAGCGTCTGCACAGTAAAATGTAATGTACCATGCTTTACTTTATTTTATGTGGGTGGGAACGGGTTTGCAGTGGTGATTTTGGGACCAGGGACAGAATCAACACGGAGGCAGAACAGACTACCAATTCTATTTAAAAATACAAACACTTTGCATGAATTAAGTTGCTAATCAACTTTGGGGATTAGTGACATTTCAAAACGGAATGCACTGTAATTTTATCTGTGCCTTTGTTTTCTTTTAAACTTCTGAAAAAAGTGGTGGGATTTGATGTAGTTTGTCAACCTTGGAGCATCTAATTTGTGAACAAGGTTTTGTTTTTATTTCTTATCTACAGCCAACCCTTTTTGTTGCTTGTCCTGGGCAGAGGTGGGCAATGTGGGCCTTATCTATTTCTGGTTTTCATGCCAACTACTGGTCTTAAAGGTACAATAGGTAAGAAATTTGTGTTAAAACATTGTTATAAGACCTTTGTAAATCCCTTCCTATAATTTAAAAGGGCTTACAGATGTTGACTCATCCTCTGCCTGTGTTTATAGTCCTTAAATTCGGGTTTCACAATATATAGTTGACAGCCTGACACTCTGTACCGACGCATTGTATAACTGTGCAATATTTCAAGCTCAGTTGAAAATTAGTTCTAATTGCCACAGCCAATGGCGTTTCAATGTCAGTGCATTTACAAAGAAGTGCGGGGTAAACAGTATTGTGGTTTGAAGGGGTTTGTTGCTGCTATTCCTCTCTTGACTGTTAGAAGTCCGAAGTCCGGCTCTCCCCTAACATTTCGGTGCAGTAGAGATCAAATTGGATTGCATTCATGTCTGGGATGTTTGATAATCTCAAAGTACTTTGAGTGAAGGAATTTGGGATGGAGGAGACAACTCAACCATAGCCATTGCAGACACCTCTCAGGTGATGCACAGAAAATGCTTTGCACCAGAGCCACTCATCAGCTGAAGTGGAGAGGTAGGGAACTAAGCCAATTAAATGGTAATTAGAGGGCTTAACTGAGAGCCTGTCAGGGAGTGAGCCAGGACACCAGGGAACCCCCTGTTTTTTCCTCTAAGTTCCATAGGATCTTTTAATGACCATGTTGAGTCCGGATCCTGTGCCAGCTGTTGCTGAAATGTAGACCCCTTCGCTACAGTGTCTCTGCTGGTGTACTATGTAATGAAATTCAGCAGCTGGCAGCTCTTGCTTGAGAGGAGGGGAGAGCGGGCTCCCTTTCTTCCGAGGATACTGCAGCACGCAGACAGCCCGGAAAATTTAATTAGGCATTCCATATTTAGGTGGAGGAAAAAATAAAAAAATCTTATCAGTCCTATAACCTTTAAAATTATGTTTCAGTTTATTAAAAGTAAGGTACAAATCTGCTGTGAGTGGCAAAAGGCCTGGAAATGCTGTATCATGCAGTAGCGGCAGTAGCAGTGTACCGTACCTATTAAGTGGATGCGAAGAACTGTATTCCTGTATTCCTGCACACCAGCAAAGCACAAGTGCCGCTGGAGGGGGTCAGGGGACAGAGGAACTGACTCCTGTTGATGCCCATCAGGCTTTTATACTTGATGACCCTGCCCCATCAGTGCCCCCTCCCGATAATAAATTATAGCCTATATTTACCTACAAATTTCAACCAATAATATTCGATGAGAGAGAATTAAGGCCTCAGAAGTCCAATTGTTAAAATGGAGGGGAAAGGGCCATGAGCTTGTGATGATGAAAAGGAAGTGTAGTCTGTGATATAAAAACTAAAGGAACCGGGCACATGACCTTGGAGGCCATTTGCATATTTATAGCAGAACACGATTTGATCGCAGGACCTTTGGTGTGTAAATAAAATTACTGAGCTTAGTTATATGCAGCATTGTATGCAGCATTTATTCTTCAACCTATAAAGGGTGTGAATTATTCCTTTGTGTGTCGGAAGTCCCCCACTTTATTTCTGTTTCTTATTCTCGCTCCTTTATGAAAAAAATAAAAACAACCATACATGTACATTTTGTAATATTAATAAGACCTTGTTTACAATATTAACATTACACAATACAACACACTTAGAATTCCTCAATCGCAATAATTAATTGGGCTAGTGCAGCATGATGAGGTTTCTTGGTTTGCACTTGAGTAATGGCTTCTTTCTGGTCACCATCCCATGCACAGCTCTGGATATTGTTGACTGAGCACCTTTACTCCACATTGACCCACTGAACAAAGTGATTGTTGGTCTTTATGGATGCTGAATTTTTAAGGACAGCCTTTTTTTTAAGCAATGCCTGGGGGCTGTGCTGAATCTTTCAGTTCCTATCTATCCTATCTAACAGTGCTCCTTTGGATATTCCAAACACTTGTATATTATCCTCTAGTCGTTTCCTAATGTATGCATTTGTATCAGAATACTTTCTCTAGCTTAAAGTTTGAGTGCTGTTTAGTCTGCATTTTCACACCTTTTCTTTCAATTCACCAAAATACCAATTTGGCCAATGTTCCTTTGTTTTTGTTTTTTTACATAATTGCTTTTGTAAGAAAATAGGGGTAGAATACTTCCACCGCCCCGGAAAATAGTATGTGTCCACTCCCCACCCCTTTTATGGTGCCCCCGATGGTGAAAGGTTGTGATTGTACAAAAAACCCATCTGTATAGGTGGAGGGTGAGATGAACACCATTCATTCAGATACAAAGGTGTATGACGATGCTATGCTATCAGCATAATGGGGCTTCATTTCAATTGTTAGGGGTGGGTTATGTCCTTGAAACGTTCCTGCGCACTGAAGCCTGTATTCCTTTGCATACAGAAATCACTGTCTGGCTCGTTTGTGTTGCCATATTGGAGTTCTGAACAAAAAGAACACTCGTAAATTAAAATCAATAGATGAGAACTTCCTGTGCTCATTCCCGTTACCATATTTTACAATTCATTTTGAGTTCACTCACTTATTTGGGGTGCACAGAGACATTATTTTTGAGGTTGAGAAAGAGGGGAAAAATGACAAGAGAAGAAAAATGACCTCCGGTCAGACAGTGAAAGATTATGTGCATTTCAAATGTCTTTTAATGGGCAGAGGCTGCCAGTGAATTCATTGGGATGAGTGTTGTATATCACTCATCCTCCCACTTCTCCCTCACGAGGACACATTTGTAATGCATCCAAGAGGACAAATAGAGACCCTAGGGTAGAATGGAACAACTCCTTACCTTCAAAAACTTGACACATGCACTTTAATTGGTTGGTTACTCAGCGATGTGTCAACAGTTCACAATTCCCGGAATGACTACAACTCTCTGAGTGGGCACAAAACCTTGAGCTTTAAAGAGCTAACAAAAGTCTGTCTGGGCATCAACTTCAGGAAGGTGTCAATTTTAAGTAAAAAAATAAATTATTTTAATGGCCTACTAAATAAAGTCTACCCGTAACGGTGAACATCCGGTTGCGTTTTTTTAAATTACGAGAATAGTCCTGCCACAACCTGTTAGGCTTTGTCAAACTATTCAAGCCTATTGACTGGCTGTAGTAGCCCTGTCATGGTCCACCAGCAGGCAGGAGGAGGCTAATGTTGCCCCTCTGCAGGCCAGGTTGCAAGTAGTCTTATGTTAGTCATGGACAGGCCTGGACAGCAGGGTATTTCCAGGTGTCTCAGTAAAATACTTATTGTGACACATGGGACTGTGATTTGAGAAAACAAATCCTGTCATATACAGTATACAACTGTAAATGAAAAAGTAACATTGTAAATCAATTCTCTTTTCACAAACAGTAGCTAATTGGTAATACAAATGTGCATGTCATGTTAATTAAAATAAATAAATAATCAAACTAATAAATAATAATAATAATAAACATCAAATCAAATTTGAATCATTTAACATCATTCATTTGTGTTTACATATTCAATGCTCGTAAGTTTCACCTTATTACGAGCATTGAAATCAATATTCATTCAGTTAGCTGACGTAGACTGTGGTATGAACATCGAGTTGGCTCACGATGTTACGAAAAGTGACACTTTCCTGACAAATAAGAAATTACGAGTACGAGTCACATATGTGATCTGTCTCAATACAGTGACAAGGTAATGGTGCTTCTGACATTGTGGTGGGTAAGCTGTTGCTAAAGAGAGACTAATAACCGGGCAAGATTTGTTCACACAAACACACGTTTTATTTAAATTATATCAGTTTTTTTTATGAATGTTAAGATTAACCAGATCATTATTCATAATTATTAAGAGGCAAATCTCTAATATTTAATAGAGATTTGCCTGCATAACAGAGTGCAAAACTGTATTTGTTGTGCTTCAGGCACTGTTTGGAACATCAAGAGCTAACAGTCTTTCGAACACAGGGAAGTTGAGCAATTATTTGTAATTTTCTTTAGAATTATTGTTCCAATTCAAACAGTGTTTTAGTGTCGAGGATAAGAAATAAGCAACCACAATCATAAACCATATTCCTTCAGGAAAAGACCCTACATCTACGTTGCTGAATAGCGGGCCATACACATTAGCACTTCCTCTGGGTCTGGTGGGGGTGGGGGTGGGGGTGGGGGTGGGGGTGGGTGAAGACAATGAACTGTCTTCACCCACCCCAAACAAATTTAGAAAAATAATCGGGAAATGATAATATTTGAACAATGTAAATTTAAATTTGGCATTTTAGAAGATATGAGGGCCTACTTTTTAATATAAGCTCATATTAAAAGTATAGACCTTCTCTGTCTATCTTTGCATGTCCTTTCATTCTGTGACTTAAAAATCAATCGAAACTGAAATTTCTGAAGCCACTGTATATGTGTTTGGCAAGTGTGTTTTGTGCTTGTTTCTGGTGATGCCAATTGGTGATGATATTATAAAAAATAAATTAAAATAGTATAGGCAGCCTGTAGCGTAGTGGTAAAGGTACATGACTGGGACCCACAAGGTCGGTGGTTCTATCCCCGGTGTAGTCACAATAAGATCCTCACAGCCTTGAGCAAGGCCCTTAACCCTGCTCCTGGGGAGGATTGTCTCCTGCTTAGTCTCATCAACTGTACATCTCTCTGGATAAGAGTGTTTGCCAAATGCCAATAATGTAATGTAATGTAATGTGGCTGCATTTATCATGTTGGCTACAGCTTTACCCGCGAAAATGAATCGGCCAAGTCCTCATCTTCAGCACACTATACGGCGTGTCTAGTGTTAATGCGGCACAAGGGCTGTGACAGCAGTGACATTTTGTTTTTCAAGCGTCCTGTAAAGTCCAGACCTGCGCGATGAGGCCTCCAGGACTGCGTGGAGTCACAAAGAATGCACTTCTGCATCATTTCTGATCCATAATTAACAACCATTATACTATTGTCAAGTGTTTTGTACAAAGAAAAGATCAATGTACTGTCACCCATAGGTGAAAAGTTTTGTTTACTTGCATAGAACAACCTACTTCTATGTAAACAAGTCAGTCTCCACTTGTTAACAACTGGCTCACTCCTCTCACTCCTGACCACAATTTGCATCTTTTTAAATTGTGAAGTGGGCAGAGATGGGCTGAATGCTGGTGTTTGTGTATATTATCATACAGTATAAACACTGTAGTCACTGTAAATATGTGGATAAGCATGGGGGCAAAATATATTACATTCCCATATTGATATTTTGAGCACCGCCCAATAGCATGCGTTTTACTTGAGTCCACAGATCCCAGCTGTGCAGTACTTATAGCCTTATAGCTTTTTGTATAGCCATTAAAGTTTAACCGTGGCCAAACATTAAAATTTAATGTTTTATGATATGTATGAAGCACTTACATGCACAGCTGAGCATTCAGAGCTATGTCTCGTTGGAATCCAGCACAGTCCACCTCAGATAGATGAAATAAAGCTTCATCACTATAAGCATCCCTTGCCCATGCATCTGGATCTGCCATTGAGGGAATGGACATTCTGCCTGTTGTCAAATTAAAATGGTTTCTGTCATACTGTGCAGATTACTTGATTACGATAATGCTCGGAGAGCCATAATGCAGCTGTGTACACTGCAGTGCCGTTTTAGACGGTAATACCGTGGTGACACACGTCAAGGACTAGTGGCAAGGCACTCATTGCCTCATAGGCATTGTCAACTCTTACTCTCACTTAAGTTTTTTTTTTTTTTGGGGGGACTGGAATAGATATAGCGTGTGGTAGAGGTGTTTCCATGGAAACAGCAGAGGAGATAATTTTTTTGTAATATTCTACACACTCTGTACATGCAGAAACATCCAGTGTCTTTTTCTTGATGGAAAACACTTGCGCGCGCGCACACATAGATTCAATATGGTGTTTAAAGACGAAATGTTTTACTTGATTTTATTTATCTAAAATACGTCACATAACAACATTGTTATTTTGGACTACATTTATGCACTGTTATGGTCCACCCAATTCTACATTCTGCATGCTTTTGGAATACTACATTCCCCAGAGACAAATGTTTTTAATACTATGATATATAAAGTTTATTTTAAATCCCTCTTGGTGTTGTAACCTTGTGATACCGGTATAGTCCAGTTGTACGTAATCCCAAACCTTGAATGCGAATATGGATTACAAAACCAATAAGGCCACACATAGAATGGTCTGGATATTTTGTGACAAAATCCTGTGCTTAAGCCTCTTATACACATTGCAGGGGAAAATACATATAAATATATAATGAGTCATTCAAAAGAAAGATAAAGAAATAAACATACGAAAACACCCCTTCCTCTTTCGGATTTAGAAATGACTCATGCCTTCTTTCCGTTCCACAACACTTCCCCTAACCACGGCTAGATTAATTGGGAACATGACAGAAAATTGTGTATGGACAATAATATTTGTTGTGATCGTTTTTATGTATTCATACAGAAGCGGAATTGGAGGGAGTTCTGTGGGTGCACCCAAATGAGCAGCCATGGGGGTCCCTGAGTATGCAAATAGACACTAATTCCTGAGCCATTGTTTAATTAATGTCCAGAAGTAACATTGTGTATTGCTTGCGTCTAGCCCAAATAGAGATTGTTTACATTGAAATGTATCGTCTATAAAGTAGACTCGCTGTCATCATGCCTTGCACCCAGATGTTTATTTTTGACTGGCATTCCAGTCCTTGCAGCATTATTTGAATATTAAACATGGCAATTGTCGCCTTCAGATTACTTAATCATCAGCAGTTATGCACAAATTTGTTTTAGACTTGCCTTGTCCCTAATCACAGTACGTTCAGAGTACCGTTTTATCATTTAAATAAGTTTAACCTGAAAACGCAATTGACAAAGTGGCTTAAGGCAGACAAGTATGACATCTTAATCAGTTTTTTTTTACAAGAATAATTAAATCAGTGATTGGTATTGTCTTAGGTCAGTCCTGGGTCAAATGTGTAATTGTTATCAATTCAAATACTTTTCTGTGCTTGATTGGCTCAATTGCACCAGGCAAGATCAAGAGGACCAGAAGGCAAGGTTTGCACTTTGAGTGTATTTCATAGGTTCCAATACACAGAAAATATAGTAGGTTAATTTTTCCCCAATGAACTTCCCCATATTTTAGCACATCCCTGGATATCTTGGGGTGAAGGTCTGGTACCAAAACATCAAATTAATTATAGCCAAATTGTGGAATAATTTCACACAAGCAGCAACAATGCAAATTGTGCATTACAGTACTAAAATGATGATGACTAATTGTAAATAACCTCAATCAAAGTCGGGATTCTTCTTTCCAAACCTTAATTGAATGTGGTGATTAGGCTTTGCATAAAATATTCAAAATGAGAAATGTTCAAAATAAAGAATAGAATAAAGAATAAAGAAAAAGAAAATGAGAAATGCATTGCAAATGTTTATAAGCTGATGTTGAGTGAAATTGGACATTCAGTTTCAGAACCTGGTCTGCTGATCATGTGATGGAGGGGTGAGGCGAGATATTACATATGCAGCTCACAGTTTACACCTATGGCATGCCCAAACATACCTCAAAGATTATTATAAAATGTTGCAAATGTTTGGAGGCAACACAGTGCTCAAGGTGAACTGTAGTAAAAGGAGACCTGTGGTGTGCCCTCAGTCTTAATTCAAGGCCATTCTTCTTTGACACATAACATTTAAAAAGCCTGTATTACAGTGCAAGTCCATTTCAGAAAAAAAGTTTAAAATGCACAACATTTGGCCCTGTTCAGGGACTGTCAAGATAAAGCTACTTAGTACCCATGCAAAGCAGCAAAATGGCCTTCAGGGTAGAGCTTTTAGCACCATTAGGTCTACACGTCACTTACTGACCAGATTAGAAACACCTTTGAAATACATGGCACCTTACCTTTTTGAATGATTTGTTTGATGTGACCTTTCGGTGAGGAATAACGGTGAGGTGTAAGTCTCTTTCAGCAGTCTAACTGAGGACTGGAATGCATTCTCAGATGCCTTAGGGCAACGTAGGCCAACCCATGCGAAAATCAAGAAATGTAACAATATTTTGCACCGTATTCATGAGGATGCGGAGTGTCAAAACAGGGTGTGGATGCCGTCAATACATTTGAGACACGGACATGCACAAGCACTCATGGGGGCAGAAGGGAATGGGAGGAGTGGCAGAGATGAAGGTGAGGGGGAGAGCAAGAGGTGGGAATTTTCAAAATCGTCATTTCCTGATGTTCAATGTTTCTATGCTTTCCATACTTTGAGTCAAGGCATCTACCTTGTACATTCCAAAGCCTATCTATCCATTATATTACATTTAGCTGAATAAAAAATATATGTATAATAACTAATGTCCATTCGCAACGTGATGCTTGCTGAAATGATTCAATTAATTGGAAAAAACCTCTATAGGTCTATAAAAGGTCATCTGCAGAAACTGACAGAGAACTGATTTGATTCTTGGAAGGACATGGTTTCCCAACAATGCCCATTTTGACAGAAGATGAATTCCACCTGAAGGCTTCTGCTTGTGTAATTGTCTAAAGATCTTGACATCTTTAGTTCATACATACTAGGTTGACTCGGGTTAGAAAACAATTGGACTATTGTGACTTGATCTGTGGTCACTGCCCGTTTAATGCCAGGCTGTGTCCAAAGTCTACTCTCTCCCTCGATAAATGCCTATTCAACTTGAATAGAGCCAAAAGTGGACAAAGATGGAAAAACTAAAAGGCGAGGGTGGGGCTGGACCTTTTCACAAATGCTGAACTTGTATTAGTATGACCTGCACATGGCCATTATTGCTAAAAACAATATTACATGTCGTAGTTGCTTAATATGTTGGTGCTATGGAGCCCCACAGAGGCTTGTCAATTGATGCATCATTTCAAAGGGTCTTTCTCTTTAAATATTCCATCCGTTTATGTACCTATGCTTTACTCCAATGCAGAATTGGCTTTTGCCTCGCATGATGCCATGCCAACCCCATCATCTGCACACTGCAGCTCTGCAGCTCATTGTAGCCAGTACAAAACTACAGGCAAGAGCTGGCATTGACAAATAGAGAGTCTCTAAGAATTCAACCCTGCGTGCACCTGGTAGTGATGGAACCAATGTAGAAGTTACCCAAGCAAAGCTGGATGAGATAAACCCACCAACCCAAGTCTTCTGCTGCTGTAGCATATCCACTTATATCCAGGGTTGAAGCATTGTGTGTTCAGAGATGCTCTTATGCATACCATGCTTGTGGTGTGAGTTATTTCTGTTAGTCACCTTGTCAGCTTCAACCAGTCTGGCCCTTCTCCTCTGACCTCTCTCATTCTCTACAAACCCTAGAGACTCTGTTGTGTGATCAGCAGTTTCTGAGTTAGTCAAACCACCCTGTCTGGCACCAACAGTCATTCCATGGTCAAAGTCTCTTAGATCACATTTCTTCCCCATTCTGACATTTGGTCTGAAAAACAGCTGAATCTCTTGACGACATCTGCATGCTTTTATGCATTCAGTTGCTGCCACATGATTGGTTGATGAAATATTTGCATTAAAAAGCTGGTGTACAGGTCTACCTAATGAAATGATCACTGAGTATATATCCAGGTTGTTGACATCAGTAGACAAGCTAACCTGTACCAGAAAACATGCTCAAACATCTCCACCTACTCTTTCTGGAATGGAAAATGCAAAAAGGCAAACTGAAAATAATAGTATAATAATATGGAGTGCAGAATAAATTTCCCATTAATTATTCACTGTGCTAGCATTTACATTGCAAATTCCGAATGAAAAGCTAAACAGAAAACAAAACATAGCCAAATCTATCCAAAGGAGGAAAAATAATTGCAGGGAAAGCAAATAAACCCTAAGCCATAGAAAAGGGAGGAGGATAAAGGTAGAAGTATACTGTATATACAGGCACTTCAATACTATAAAAATAAAGAACAGGACGTAAGCTGACAAAGTTCTGTCTCCTTAAATTACTTTGTTTGCTTGCTTTTCCTTAAGGACAAGGAACAATGCATTAAATTTTCCTGAAATGGAATCCTAGATTTTAATGTCTTGAGACAAATGCTGGCTTTTACTGAATTACATGGCAGACTAAGCATATCTTAACAGTCAAACATCTATGTTATGAATGATTATCAATGCCTTCCCGGTTAAATAAGTGACATGTTTTGAGTCAGATGTGAATGCACCATCACCAAACTTTGACCTTCAGCCCAGAAGCTCTTATGTTGCAGTGTGTGTGCCAAAGCTTAAAGCACGCTACATTGTGCCACCGCAGTGCCTCCTGTGTTATGGATCGTACTGCACAGATTACGAGATGCTCAAGTGAACCTTTCAGTTTAAAAGGCACTGAGATGCACTTGGATCTGTGTGTGGGTGTTAGGGGTGCAATGGTATGCATATTACAGTTCAGAGAAAAAGCGCCTTTGCCAATGCCAATCCAATATATATTATGTGCCAAAGAAAAAGTTTTTAAAATGGGTATCAAGATTAAATCAGATGATTATCAAAGGCTTAGGAACAAACGGGTACTTTCAAAAGGAAAAATGCCACTGTTGATTTCAAATTGCTGCGTTACAGGCTAAGGCCATCAGCATAAAATTGAGCATAAACTCCTTTGAAATGAAAATTTAGATGAATCAAAATGAACACGGTGTTAAATGAAAGCAGCAGTAACAAACTCTTGCATCAGTTGCAATGTGAAAACATTTTAAAAACACCTGTTGTAATGGGCCTGCCCACAGAGAAAATTGACAGTACATACTGTATGCATTGAGTGTAGATATGTATGTATGTGCATATGAACAATGCTATGAAATTATTCTTGATTTCCTCTATTATTTTGCATTCTTCACACAGAATGGTTTCAGATATTTAGACAAAATGTAATATTACAAATATTTTCTGAGTAAACACAAAATATTTTCTTAAACTGGTTGCACCATCTTTAATAGCAATAACCTCAATCGAGCACTTCCTATCTCATAGGTATTTTAACTCTTCTTTGCAGAACTTCAATTCAGACAAATTTGTAGGTTAGGTATGCTATGATCAAACGTAACTCCAGAAAATAATTTTTAAGGGTAAGCTCTGGAAAGGGTTACAAAACCATTTTCTGGCTCTGGGACTCCACCGAACTATAGTGAGAACCAGTATCTCCAAATGGAGAACAATTAGAAAAGTGGTGAATATTCCCAGGAGTGACTGGCATTACATTACATTACATTACATTATTGGCATTTGGCAGACGCTCTTATCCAGAGCGACGTACAACAAAGTGCATACCCATAACCAGGGATAAGTTCGCTGAAAGACCCTAGAGGTAAGTACAATTTCAACTGCTACCTGTACAACAAAGATAAGGACAAGGGCCATTTTTTTTTTTTTTTTTTTTTTTGAACAAACAAACAAACAGAGCAAAAGTCACCAAAGTTAACTATCCAAACACTGCTTACCTAGCCAACTAAAATACCGATACACAAGTCACAGAGACAACAATTAAGGTTCACAGGGTGGTAGGGAGGGATGGGAAGAGGTGCTGTTTGAAGAGGTGTGTCTTCAGCTTGCGCTTGAAGGTGGGGAGAGATTCTATAGTTCTGACCTCAACGGGGAGTTCGTTCCACCACCGTGGAGCCAGAACAGACAGTAGTCGTGAGCGTGAGGTGGAGGTTCTGAGAGGGGGAGGTGCCAAGAGGCCTGTGGAGGCTGAACGAAGAGGTCTGGCAGGGGTGTAGGGTCTGATGATTTTTTGCAGATAAGCTGGGGAAGACCCTTTAACTGCTTGGAAGGCTAGCACCAATGTTTTGAATTTGATGCGAGCCATGACAGGCAGCCAGTGGAGGGAAGTAAGCAGGGGGGTGACATGTGAGTATTTGGGAAGGTTGAAGACCAGACGAGCTGCTGCATTCTGGATGAGTTGGAGGGGTCTGATGGCGGACGCTGGGAGGCCAGCCAAGAGGGAATTGCAGTAGTCCAGGCGGGACAGAACCATCGTTTGGACCAGGAGCTGGGTCGAGTAGGGGGTGAGAAAGGGGCGGATTCTCCGTATGTTGTATAGGAAGAACCTGCAAGACCGGGTCACCGCCGCAATGTTCTCGGAAAGGGACAGTCTGCTGTCCATCACCACGCCGAGGTTCCTTGCACTGGGTGACGGCATGAGTGTGGTAAATGGAGGGAAATGGAGAGATCCAGATGGGGAGAGGTATTAGCAGGGATGAATATCATTTCAGTTTTACCTGGGTTGAGCTTTAGATGGTGATTGTCCATCCAGCTCTGGATGTCCCTCAGGCAAGCAGAGATACGGGCTGAAACCTGCGTATCAGACGGCGGGAACGAGACGAAGAGTTGGGTATCGTCCGCATAGCAGTGGTAGGATAGCCCATGTGCAGTGATCACAGGGCCAAGGGAGCGAGTGTAGAGAGAAAAAAGAAGTGGGCCAAGGACTGAGCCCTGGGGAACTCCTGTGGCGAGGGGCCGAGGTGTCGATACCGAACCAGCCCAGGCAACCTGGAAGGAGCGACCAGAGAGGTAGGACTCAATCCAGTCCAGGGCTGTGCCACAGATGCCCGTTGCTGACAGGGCAGACAGGAGGATGGAGTGATCCACAGTGTCGAAGGCAGCAGAGAGATCTAGAAGAATGAGGACAGAGGAGAGGGAGGCTGCTCGTGCGGCATGAAGTGACTCACTGACGGAGAGGAGCGCAGTCTCTGTCGAGTGGCCCGATCTGAAGCCAGACTGATGGGGGTCTAGCAGGTTGTTGTTAGACTGGCCTGCCATAATTCCTCCAAGGGCAAAAAAAAATCACAGGAGATCAGCAGCTACTGAGATACCCAAACCACCCTGTCTGCCACTAACAATCAATCCACGGTCAAAGTCACTTAGATCAAATTTCCCCATTCTGATGGTTGATGTGAACATTAACTGAAGCTCCTGACCCGTATCTACATGATTGCATGCATTGCACTGCTGCCACACAATTGGCTGATTAGATAATCACATGAATAAGTAGGCATAACAAAGTAAAAATCTTCCTAATAAAGTGCTTGGTGAGTGTATATCAGTATTTGTGACTGTACAGTAAGAAAGAGACTGGGAAAAGAAGGGATTCATGAGAGGGTAGCAAGGTGGAAACCACTGCTAACCAAGAGTCTTGTAAAATGCTTGTAAAAAAACGCCTTTTGAGATGTCAAACGATATGGGCACCCATTATGCCACAATGTAAATGCAGCATTTCACAGTAAGAACATATTACCAAAACTTAAACATGGTTAATAGTGATTGTGTGTGGATTCGTTGCTGCCACGGGGCCTGGAAAAATGGTCAAAAACCAAGAGATTTGTCTTTATTAAAGCAGAAGAGTAGGTTAAAATTCCTCATCAGAATAAGGAAAGACTGCCAATAATAGGAAGGGAAATTGTTTCTGCTCAAGGTGCAAATCTCTCACCTCAAAACCCGCATCAGTTTCTGGATCATGGAGATGAGAAGGCAGTGTTTAGATAAACTCTGCATCCCTGCTTGCTTGCAAATCCTGGGCGCCATTGTTGCATGGTGATTGACTGCGTGTAACAGTTTTTTATTTTGACTTGACCTGAATGACTGCGGAGCGATAACTGAAATATAACTGTAAATAGGCATTAGAAATCATAGCCGTGGTATATGGTTATCAGATTGTCCCCAGATTTTATAATCTGCAAATGCACACCTTAAAAGCTTGCATATTATCATGAAACACCTGAGACTGAGTAGAAATAACATTACACACAATAAACACACAAACAGGAATATGTCAGCATTTCAATTCAGTTCAGAATTATTTAAATTATGGATGTGGTCTCATAAATTAGAGAGATAGATTATCCTGCAGAGATAAACATTGCAACTGAGAAATTGTTAAATACTGCTCTACTTATCAGTCTCTGGAAGCATTCTATCACTGCTACTGGAAAGCTGACAAGGAAATGTTCACTCATTAAACGGCAAACTCAAAGGGCTTCTGGGTAGCTCACTAAAAGTGGCGCTTGTGATGCACGAGAGAGAACCACGGTCTCAGATCGAATGGGACCTGTGCTATGACCAGTGTGAAAGTAAGCAGGTTTGGTTGCGGGGGACCAAACAATCTCTTACTCGGTTAGAAAGAATGGATTGAGTCTTCCCCAACAATATCTTTGCAATCCGGTCATTACATTGAGAGATCTTTGGCCTGATGTTGGTGCTAGAGCAAAGGTTATGGGGTCACCCAAGCCAATGGGTTTCTTCCTCTTGGGAGCATAAAGCTAATTTCAGGCCAATCCGGCCATTTGTGTTCCACATATGCCCGTCACAGACAGACAGAAGTCATTACATAACCTCCTTGGCTGAGGTAGTTAAGGTTTTTTAACACACACTGTTTGTATAAGTGCTCTCATATTTCCTTAAACTTCCTTAAACTCATTTGATTTGTCTGAATTCATTATTAGTTTCAGTGGCCAGGTGTTTATATTACCACCAGTTACGAGCCTGGGGTCTCGTGCATTGAATTGGCATGGATTTCATCCTACTTATCATACGAGCTCTTACTAAATCAAGCATATACGTGACTCATAAAATAGGCATACGGATGGAAAACATGTCGTAAATCATACATACACACCTTTTATTTATGAACTACAAATATCCGTAAAGTGTGCAGACGAGAACACACTTTACAACTCAATTATACTTATATGGTGGTTTTGTGCTTCTTATTTTGCTATAAGTTGTTTTCAAATGGAGGTAAAACTATGCCAATTAACGCAGTTGTAATTGTAGTAAAACATAAGGGAACATAATGGCAGAATAAAATAATTATCAATCAACAGTATTGTATCCAGCAAAACAAAATATATATTATAAGTAATAAGCCTCTCTCTCTTTCGCTCTCAGTCTCTCTCTGATCTCTCACGCACACATGCACACGCAACGTCATAAATAATTTCAGCATCACGTTTCAAATCCATTCACTTAAAAACTATTTAAAAATGAATAACTTTTCCCATCCATCATTCTGCATATTTTCCATCCTTCCAAAAAACATGAATTTATTGGAATTTTTAAGGGCTGGTAACATTTTAGAATGAGCTGGAATTTTAGGTTGCGAGGTCAGCTGGCTTGTGCCAAAACTCCTTGCGTTCCACCACTGCCATTTCCAAGATTAGTGACATTTATGGACGCCGTATGAAAATGCTATACATATCTGTGATGCATTATGAGCCTTTTTCCATATGATGTCTGAATTTTGCAAAAACAAATTGAAGCCAATTAGCAAATTTATCGTACTCTTACTTTTTTCGAGGCTATGCAATTTGTCACATACCGAAAAGGGATAGGCTACATACTATTTATTTACAATAAATTCAGAAAGAATTCAGAAAGGTTCAGAATGAATAGGGTGGACCACTATTCTATCAGTCCGCTCACTTTGTTCTTCAGATATCATGGCTATTGACAGAATGTCATGAGAATCTCATGAAGGCAATACAGCTGAATAGTCACAAGGAATAGTTTGTACAGATGGTCTGGAACAGGTGTAAAGGAACGCACGTTTTCATAATAATATTGAGTTTATAACTCTCGATGTTGTGGATTTCGGCGTAAGCACAATTTACGGTCAAACGCACGACCCAGTTTTGCAGGCCCCTGGTGATTCACCTCAGTCATATCCAGTGCAGCACAATGTAAATGTGGGACTTTTATTCTTCACCGCATTCATACTGTTGCTATTTCTGACAAAATGTGGCTTAGGATGGTACATAATCTCTCAAAATACGAAATGCATAATTCAGAAATGAACATCTTTCCAAAGAAACAGCCTACACAAGGTTTCCCCAGAACTGAACTTGCCACTGGCTTAAGGGCATATGAAATTAAATCAAATAAGACTTCAAGTTTTTCCAGAGTCAAACAAACTTTTACAGTGAGAAAATCACTTTCAAACACATTTTGCCCATAAGGCCATGGGCAATTAAAGATCACACCATGCTGCTAAGGCTACTGGACCACAGAGTGAATGTTGCTTCATTCTGGTATAATCATTCAGTCATGCCTGTGGCATTGCATAATAACATGTCTTACAGAATAAGGCTACAAGTTGTATGCCTCATTTCTAAGCAAAGCAAGCCATAAATCAATGACCTTGGACTGACAATTCTCAAATGCTCGGATATAATTGCACATTTCCATCCACTATTCCAATGATCGGACACCCCAAAGAGACCTTTTTATTCCATAAAAATGACCTGCATAAAATTGTTTGTCTCCAAATCAACCTTGAGTGCATGTGTCCATACAGATCAGTCCATAATAAAATAACTTGCAGGCAGTTAATGGAATTATGTTTCAAAAAACACCCACACACATACCACATCGATTGTTGTGCTGTTGCAATGAAATCAAAATTCAAATCTTTAAATGTTTCTCAAGCAGTGGCAGATGTAAACAGGGTGTACAATGAAATGAACACACAGAGTTGACCTTGTGTGAGACAAATGAACAAATCAAATGGAACTAATTTTCCATTACATTACGAGGACAATATGAAATTATCATATTTTATTCAATACTTTGTAGACGGGCCCTTTGTGCGCATCTTTTGACATAGCGATTAGAATTTCCCTGATTCCTTCAGGCAAATTTACTCCATCTTTGACAAATTAGAAAGCATCAGTGGACAGATTTTTTCAGGTCAATCCACATACAGTGGGTTCCAGAATTATTATATTACATATGCACTGAAAGTTCAGTAAACTAAAAGAATAACAATTATTTGACACAAGCTTTATTTTCCAACATGAATAAAGTGGCGTGCTTTATTAATGATTCAATTAAATCAACCAAAGTCTTACATTTTTCAAATAATCCTCAAAAAATAGGTTTATAGGCACAATAAACACAATTAATATTAATACATTTATTGGCCCCCCTTGGTTTAATACTTTGTGTAAACACCCCTAGCAAAGATTACTTTTCTTATCATTTGTGATACGTTTAGAGGACACATTTGGAGGGATTTTTGACCATTCCTTCATTTGATTTTGGTCAAAAATGAGAAAAGCACTGATCTGGAATCTTGAAATACTCGACTCTCATTCAGCTATGAATCCATTACGTGTCACAATGTGCAAACATGAAAAAAATAAAGTCTCGCCGAATCCGGTCCATTTTCCTGTCAGTCCTCCACATTCTTCTTTTTGGTGGAACAGCCTAATCTACGTAAATGAATGCAAATGAAGTGATGACGATGTCTTTATTGTCACAGCCTTTTTAGACTTGCTATATTAACTCCACAGTAGTATTTGGTTTGCAATTTTTCATATGTACCCGACCATCAACAACATTGCAAAAGAAACACTATCTAAACTCAAGAGGTAGGCCAATAGAGCCGCTTCTGTGATGTATGACTTGAAGGTAGCTAGCTATGTGCTAACATAAGTGCTTCTAAAAGATAATGTGCTGATATGTTATCATATTTTTGTTCTGACAAAGATCACTTTTGTGAAGCTGAATAACAGTGCTGAGTAAAACCCAGAAGAAGCTGATTGTAGCCTACACAATAAAAGCAGCCACTTAGCTGGTTGCCAATTCTTTTTTACATCATCATCAACCTAGCTGTTATTCAAACAATGTCTTAACAAGAGGGAGACTTTATCATGGACCTGGTAATGTTGACTCACTGTGTTCCAAACAAAACACAGGGAAGTGCTTCCACCAGAAGTTAACGTCCGTTCAATGGTAGTTTTTCTCCTGCGGAATGTGGTTTATGATTATGGTTGCTTATTAGCTATTCCAGACACTAAAACATTTGGATTCATGTGAATTGGACCAGTAATTCTAGAGAAAATGACAAATAACTACACAACTTCCCAGAACAGCACCTGAAGCACAACTACTCCAGTTTTGCACTCTGTTATGCAGGCAAATCTATATTAAATCTTTATCTGGTTAATCTTAACATTAATTTAAAAACAGATATGTTTAAATAAAACTGTGTACGTGCATGAACAAGAACAATTTTACAAGGAACACTTTTAGCTGAGACGTATAAGCCTGTCCAGTTTGTAGCCTCTCGTTAGTAACAGCTTCCCCACCACAATGTCACAGTGGAGCACTATTACCACGTCACTGAAACGGATCACATACATGACTCATACCAAGTTTGTTTTTTTTAATGAAAACGGAAGGAATTATACTTTACACGCACCCAAAAACCAAAGTTGATCTGGAAGTTATCTCTTATTTATTCGTCAGGAAAGGTGCACGGAACATATGATTTGGTGTTAAACCTCCCACCTAATTAGACACCCCCAGACCTATAGTCCTGCCTACTATTACCCAGATGTCTTCACAGCAGTGGCCAATGAGCCAAACACTCACAGTTTAACAAGCCATATCTCCAAAACGGGTTGGTCAATCCTAAGAATTGATACCTCAATTTGTAGCTCTGATTTACTAGTTTCACATCAAGACACAGAGAGTTTGAGTGTCTGTCGAGTGCCCGGATCAGAGGCCAGACTCGGGAGGGTCGAGCAGGTTGTGCTGTTGGAGGAAAGAAGAGTTGGTTAAGTACAGCTCTTTCTAGGGCTTTGGGCAGGAAGGGAAGTAGTGATACTGGTTGATACTTCCTAACTTCAGAGAGGGGTCTAAGCTTGGTTTCTTTAGGAGTGGGGTAAAACAAGCCAGTTTAAAGTCGGGGAACATTACCACTGGCACGGGAGCTGTTCGTAATCCAGGACCGATAAGGAAAGAGCTCACTGGATATGTACTAGAGAACTGCTGATTGGATCGGGTCAAGCGGACAGGTGGTTGCACGATGGTTTGTCAGGAGTTGATGTGTGTCTGAGTTGATGTATGTCTGTGTGTTCCAGCGTCATACGTGAAATTACATTTGATATTAAAGGAATGACACCAACAAGAAAGGTCTCAAAATGTGAAAGCAGTAGCCTATTGGCGTGTTTTTGTATTTTATATATTTTTAAATTTCTTTATTTTTGGTATTTTGACCATTTCAAGCAGCAGAAATTCGTAAGTCGCTGTAATTCTGTTCTGTTCTGATGGATTTCCGCCAAGCTTTTCTATGCATGAGTCATGCAGCTCTGACATCTAAAAATAGCACATATATAATGCAATAAGGTGAAATGTTGAATTTGAATTAACGTTCTGATTAACTATTGTGCATATATACAGAAAATAATGTTTTTTATTTATTATTATTATTATTATTATTATTATTATTATTATTATTATTATTATTATTATCTTCCACAAAAAAGGTGTTCCAAATGAAATGAAATGGGTAGCACACTATAATTCATCCGCTGACATCAAAGTGGCTGTGCTCAGCTGTGCTTAACCCAGGCAGGCGTAATCCCTCAGCTGAACTCTGAGGATAATTAGTTGAGCAGAGTGAAAATCGTGATGGTGATGTGTGCCCTGGTTGGGTAACGCTCTCTCTGTCAGGAGCTCTGTGGGATTTTTAATGACCGCAGGAAGGTTGGCACCTCCGCTTAACCTCTTCTGAAAGAGGGCAAGCTTGAAAGACTCATTGAACCTGGGCCAATTTATTTGCCCCAGCAAAAAGGGCTTGCACTGGCACACACGCACACACAAGCTGACCTCATCTCTCTCTTTACATTTATAAAGCACTAAATGGTTTGGGGTCTAAATACATCTGTAATATGCTTATAAAATATGCACCCACATATTACATTCTCAGGCCACCTGGGACAACTTTACTTATTGTTAAAACAAAACATGGTGAACCTATTTTTATCTACTATAGATGCACTTATGACATTGTATTTAGATTGTATGTTATTTTTGTGGAACGTCTGATGTAAAGCTTGTTAACTTACCCTTCTTATGAAATGTGCTATAAAAAATAACCTTGCCTTGCGAGGGGGTTCACGCACATACACGCACGCACATTTTTGCAGGCAGTGTTGAGTAGTTGAGTAGAGGGAGGCAGTTATTTGCTAATTGGTTGGCAGAGAGAGAGCGCTGCAAATCATGCTCTTCAAAGCCCAACGGATGTTTTTTTGTTTGTTTGTGGATTTCACTGCTGCTGAACTGCACAAAAAGATAAAGGACAGTCTTGCATCGTCAAAGATTGCACAATATCCACTGTGGCCCTTGATGGTAAGCAGGCATGCTACAGCACACATTTAACAAATTCAGTTCCTCAAAGTAGTGCATTATTTTGTTATTTTCATCACATTATAAGCAGATTAGATTCTGTTGTATCAACATGAAAGATCAGGAGTGCTTCTCAGACCCACACCAAAAATGGAAATATTAAATGTACAGTGGGCTCCAGAATTGTCAACACCGTTAATAAAAATGGAGAAAAAAGGCTGCATATAATGAATAACATGGATTCTGAGAAAGAATGGTAAGAATTGTGATAATACATCATAACTGAAGAGTACATTTTTGTAAAATAATCGACAGCTTAGGCAGGTAGTGGAAATGTCTTGGGTATAGCTGATTGTTATATAAGGTGATTCATTGGAAATATCTAAGGTGTATCTTAAGTTTATTACATTACGACATTACATTATCTTAGCTTATACCACTAAATTCACTCCATAAAACAATAGAATACGGGGCATACCCCAAGATCGCTAAAATATATCCAGTACACTGAAATTCTCTGTAAACTGCATACTGTATATCGGCAAGACCGAGGCATGGCAGCTGATTGATAGCTTTGCTGGACAGCTTTTTATGCTTCAGCTCTGTTGCATGGCACTGAAGTCTGGAATACAGTGTCAAATTTCTATAAATTGCTTCTTATTATTTTGCGAGCTCACATTAGTTAATAGCCTAATATTGTATTTCCTTTCTGCGATGGTGAGCTAGTGAACTTTTCATTGGTGATGATGCGGTTGGCTTTTAGTTGCAGCAGGCAACTTTAGGCTGTGTGAAGATTTTTTTTACAAAATTGTCCGTAGCTACATTACTTTGGAAAGTTAGCTATGGTATAAGTGGGATAATACCCTATGAACAAGTCAGTTAAAAATAAATAATAGACGTAGCACCACCCTGTCAGACATTGACTCGTTCTTAGGGTATTTTCCCTTACATACGCTCTTATTCAGAGTGATTGACTATGTAGAAGAAGCATTTGCCTGATTATTATGAGCAACAGTGCCAGAGCTGGCTAACAACATTCACAGATCAGTGGGTATATGCAACACCATTAAAGCAGTGGTGCAAGTTAATTATGCTAAGACCCTTTTTTAATACATAGAGATTACATCCATAAAAACCCTCCCAAATAACAAAAAATAAAACCATGAAATAACCTAACACCATAAAGAAATGGCAAAGCCTGAATGAATGCAGTAGGTGGGAGTGTTAACGGGTGAGGATGTGATGGAAACATCTGAGGTGTTGGTCAAATTTAGCTTGTCAAGTTTAAGTGGGTGAGTGTAAATTCCTTGGGGGTGTATCTGGCCTGCAGGTAAGGTGAACCGGTGAAACCTTGCTTTGGTTTTACATTTCTGAATCTTCAATTTCTGTTACCCTTTGTCAATCTTGAAAACTGACTTTCTTTGTGCTCGGATTTGTGCCTCACTCTGTAGAAAGAACAGTATAATTTAAGACAAAATAACAAAAGAATCCATCACCAGAAAGGGTGGAATGAAGACACGGCATTTATTTTCACCGGCTGGACCCTCCACCACTCTCATCCTTTCTCCATGATCTGCTGTTCGCGGGAAATAGAGTGATGCATCTCCACAACACAATGCAATTCAATCGCCTTTTACATTAAAGTGGGTACGCATCCAATTCAGATCTCTGCCAGTCCACAGACATTGAGCGCTGAGAAATTGAACCGATCCCTAAATTTAACACCACAATTTGCTTAAAATGGCATCTCCTTGTCAACTGGGAAAGTTTCCTGCACGATAGCAATATTTTCATCCTGTCAAAATAAGCAAACCACCACTTGAGCCAATTCTGCTCGGATGGGTTTGAAACACAGCATATCCGTGCTCTGCCCCAGTGGTTATTTTTGCTTTTTGATTGCCTTTGTCGATTACAAGACACTTTTTCATCTCTCTCACGGTATAAACGTGAGACCATTAATGCGCTGTTAAATGTAACCCCATTTTGTTGAATAAATATGCCTTTACTTAGATTTATTGTTATAGTATATATTAAATATAGCTTGATTTGTTTTCATGAGCTTGGATCAAACATTTACAGTTGTGCCATGCTCATAAAAATCACTCTTCCAATTTGGCATTGTAATACAACTCCCATTAAGCATTTATCCAGTATTTCATGGATATAGAAAAGACTGCGATTATCAGATTCAGGCAAAGCTAAAATGTGTACATTATATTTCAAGATGAAGATTACAAGATGAGGCGATTGACTGATGCTTGGACTTGCTCAACAAAGTGCCCACGCACGAATGTATGACTAATTTTGGAACCACAAACATAATGACATCAGAAAACATGTCACCCAAAACACGATACATATGCTGGAGAGCCCTCCAGTTCTCTTTTTCATATCCGAGTGCTGCATTCACCTTAATGTCCCTTCCCCCAAGCTACCCTACCCCCCCCCCCCCCCCCCCCATCTCCCTGTCACACCTCTCTTCATAAATCTGCTAATCGACTCCCTCATCTCTCTCTTCTTCCTCCTCCGTTAGCACTAGACTGCGGAGTGTTTGAGAAGGGGGTGTTGCTTGGCAGAGAGCGTGAAGAACCCTGTTGTCGTGAGGTTGAGGAGACGGCGAGTCGGGGGCGGGGCGAAGCCACAGCTCTTTTCAGGTTGATATTCAGTCTCCGGCTGGAAGCGGGCGGAAAGCGGTGACAGAATTCAATCTTTTTTTTCCTCCTCAGGAGAGAAGGCTTTGTAATCCATAATCACCATTTTTTTCCAATTCATTTCTTTTTCCTGTACAGTTCACTGGTGTTATGCACCGTGTAACAATTGAGGAATGTATGGTAGCCCAGGCAGGCAGGATGGAGATCTGTGTGTTAGCCAGCTGCACCCATCTTTACATCAGAACTGCATTCACCCGGAGCCTCATGTGTGAAATTAACCTCCTCGTGCTGGAGAGCCCTGTGAAGAGAGATGGGAATGAAGCACAGGAGCGGAGCCAAAGAGCGCAGATTTCCACCTGTTTTCTACACTCTTCCACAGGAATACAGACATGTCACAAAACTGTTTTATTATTGTTATTATACTTTTTTTTCAATTCACATTTGTGACATCCATGGCAAACCACATTGCTCACAATTGACGTGTGATCCGTCCAAGCGCTTGGCGTAGTGTTCAGAAGCTGCTTTGGGATGCTAGGAAGGTGGGAGTCGACCCCGCACCCCGCTGGTTTGAAAAGGTCAGCTGTTTCCTCCGGCGAGAGCCTGTGAGGATGACGTGCGCTGACCTCAGCAGAGAGGAGAGACGATGGCTCCCCCGTGCGTCTGCTCGGGCTGAGCTAACGTGGTTAGCGAGTCCGGGCCTCCCTCTGCCAGGAGACACAAATAAACAGCAGAGTTTATCACAAACAGGTGTTGCATCTTGACAGCTATATAATGGCGTTGTCTTATCAAAAAGAAAAAAAAAAAAATAGGAAGGAAACGGTACATTTCAGTTTTCCCTTCAGGCAGACGATTCGTGTTCTTGTCATGTAAAAGCTTGCATGGCAGACTGTGGGCAGATCTGCTGAAGGATTACCATGTCTGTCGCTGTGTAAAATGAGCTGCTGAGGGCTCCGGGGTAAACAAAATGAGGTATTTGGGAATCTGCTCTCATACATACAGTTAATTAAGGGGGAAGGGGTGTATATTAAAACTGCGCCCTTTGTAATATCAGCTAATGTAGTCAATTTGCTGATGGATAACCAAATATGCAGTAGCATGCTTTCCTGGATGAGTCACACCATACACCTACGTCATTACCTGGCAGTGATAATGAACAAAAGCATATTTTCAGGTCAGCATAGAGTAGACCCAAGGGAGCATGTTACCCATTCCCCACAACCAGTGATACATACAGCAACTTACAAGATGGTCAACTTACAGCCACACTGACACATTTCAATGAGTCAACCTCATTTAATGTTACGTTAAATTGACTGCCCAGCTGCACAGAAATGGCTCTCTCCAAACTAATGAAACATGTCAATTTTCAAAGAGGGTCTGGAATTTCTGTCACACAGCACTCGTGTTCTCATGATGCCTTCATGTCCCTGTGGATTGGTGCTTTTCAACCTCCTCTCCTGTCCACCTGTGCTGCTTTCTATAATGGATATATGATAAAGTGGCTACAAAATGAAAACATTCAGAGCCATTTCTTTGAAATATAAATATGCACAGAGGCTGGCTGGTTTTGTCCAGTTGGCTCCGTCACCCCAGGGGATCGCTAAAGCTAGGAATCAACACCACGGCTTCACACAAGAAAGATGATCTGCTCCTTTCCTTGAGTGTCTGTTCATTTGTCAACCATGGAGAACTAGAACACTTTGTGCTCCTAGGGAACCCACGAGAGATGTGTTTAGAACATCAAAGTACGAGTAAATAAATAAATAGATATATTGGGAGGGGGGGGGGGGTGTTATGATGTTTATGCACAACTGTTATACACATAAATTATGTCCATCAGATTGCGTATTTTTATTTTTTATTATCAAATATTTTATTATTACATTTGTATAAAATGTAAAATGTTGTAAAAATGCTTTGATTCAGCACTGAGAACAAGTGGACTGGGTGAGTGTCGGTCATCGATCTGGTTCAGAAACGAGCTGGGTTACCGGAGCTTACGCTTTGATGAAGTTTTCTTGTTTTGGTTTCCTCCTGCAGACACGGTTATGGATTTGGGGATTAGCAGTGAGGTTTGGACGTTGAAGCCCTCAGACTGTTGGGTGTTGCAGTCCCATATTGAGTAGGGGGTGTTCAGGGGCTCTTCTGCTCATTAAGGAAGCCAGCAGTGGTTTGAGATTCTGGAGCAGCTGAGGCACATGCTGTCCAGATTTAAAGACACTAGAGAAATTGGGGTGCTTGCTGGTCAGATGATTTTCTAGGTTGTAGGCTTATCATGGTGTTATTGTTTTAATACTGGTGTTACTCCTCTCTACTGTTACTAAAATGGTGTTGATTACCAGTATCAACCTACCCTTTAAAATTATCGTATAGCCTCAACCAATATCAATTATTTTCCCTTGAATTTTACATTTTTACATTTAAAAATGGCATGTTTTAAATGAGGGGCGGCACGGATGGTGCAGTGGGTAGCACTGCCGCCTCACAGCAAGGAGGTCCTGGGTTCGAATCCCCGTCGGCCGGGGCCTCTCTGTGTGGAGTTTGCATGTTCTCCCTGTGTCTGCGTGGGTTTCCTCCGGGTACTCCGGTTTCCTCCCACAGTCCAAAGACATGCAGGTTAGGCCGATTGGAGAGTCTAAATTGCCCGTAGGCATGAGTGTGTGAGTGAATGGTGCGTGTGCCCTGCGATGGACTGGCGACCTGTCCAGGGTGTATTCCTGCCTTTCGCCCAATGTATGCTGGGATAGGCTCCAGCCCCCCTGCGACCCTGATCGGGATAAGCGGGTTCAGATAATGGATGGATGGATGTTTTAAATGAGTAATTATCAGAAATAATTATCCAAATTTAAATCTGCAAATGTCCTCATGTCAGTCCAACAGCCAACATTGGAATTAATCAAGTCGAAATTAACTGTATCAGCTTTGAGATGTAGAAAGAAAATATGTGATCATGATCTAACCATTACAATCACGAATGGAAATTGTGTCCTCCAAGTAATTTTAAAAGAAGGGCATGAAACCAATTAATTTGAAATGATCACTTGATAAAGAAAGCAACAGACCAATAAGGCAGACCTTCCCAGAGAATTGCCCACTTCCTTTGTGACAGGAGCAAACAAAAATGAGGCACCACCACATAAAACCAAACTTAATTTCACCTAGCCTCAAACTGAACTGAAAACTAACCTTCTCCTGAGCAGTTATAAATACTTCACCCAGCAGCGATTAGACGATTCCGGCTTGATTAGTTGATGCCAAGCTAAGGCACTCAAGGGTGTTCTATGGCATGTGGGCGACTGGTTTTTATAACGTCTGATAAAATCTCTACTAGCTAAGCACCATGATATTATTATCAAAGCAATTGTTTGCTTTAGCATCTTTTTAGGCAGAGCAAACATGACGTGTTAGAAAATAAATCAGCTTTGGTATTGAATACCACTAATAAAAAAGGTCAATTCCCTCCAACACCAAAGAAGTGATGTTTGTGAATAATAAAGCCCATTTTGCATTGAAATGTTATTTCAACTCAACTTTAACTTGCATGGGAATTAAGGCATTCACTGTAGATCAGTGGAATAAAACAGATTTTTCAATGTCATTTCATTGCAAACTCAGGGCATTTCAGTGATGTTAACTACAGTGACCCTGTACTGCTGTGTAGCCATGCTGGGGTTTTCATATCTGATACGTTTGTGTCCTGGTGTTGTTTTTACCCCCAGAGAGGTGATAAGACCTCCCATTCATGGTGATATCTAGAACACCCAACCTATGTGGTTTCCTTTCAAGCATGGAACCCACAATATTGTCATTCAGATAACCAGATAGGGTGGTCGTTTTTCCAGTTCACACACCAATTTCCTCTGAAAAACAGTCTAAAACTGTTTAAATCGAACAAGCCACTTATGATATCATAATTTTCTTCTTTCATCAAGAAGTTATGTGTATAAAACCAATATGTGTAGGTGTACAAAGCCAATTCTGATATGTTGTGATCTAAAAACCAGATATGACAGCTTAGAAATGACTTTTTCCTTTCTCCCAATTTCAAACGCTCTTTAATAACCATATGCCCCTCTGCTGTCTAAACACTGAAGTGCCTTCCCTCATCTCAGGTCTCTTCGGTAGCATGTGTCTCCTTATTTTTAGTGCATTGTCCAGTAGCTGACCTGTGCTTAATGATTGTACTGCAGAAGTGAATTTAAACAGCAGCTGGCACGGGCAGACTGTAGGTATCCGACCAGCCAGAGCAGATGCTCCTGCATGAGTAGACAATAACAACCTCACCAGCCAATGCCCTCACTGCCTAGGAAACACTACGACCAATCACATGCAGCCCTATGGTCAGCTGTGGATACCGTCAGACAGTGGGGCATGTCACGCATGAGAAATGCTGAAACAAAATCATTACCATGTAATAATCAGTGATTTGGACCATTTGTTTCATAGTAAGGGGGGGCATTTCGGTTTTTGGTTAAATTGCAAACAGGCTATTGTAGCCAATAATTAAAGTAATGACAGAGAAGAATGAAGCAGCCATATTTGGTACAATCAAGAATGGAGAAGATATCTGTAATTAAGCTCTGACTTTAATCCCCACTTGCACATTGCTCATAACAAAACAAAAAAGAAAAGAAAAGGATTTTCAGGACTTTCAGGACAAGTTTACTCCGGCTCTCGGGCCTTCGATGCGCAAGGCAGATGATCCCGGCGGTGCGAACGTGAGCGCTAAGGGTGAATGGCGCCCTTCACAACTCAGGGGGTGAATGCAAATGCTCCCTCATCAGGATGTGACTTTTAAACTGGAGATGGAGTCTGAGCAGGGAGAGAACAGTAGAACATTCTCATTCACAAACCGACCTGGCCGGCGCTGGTCAGTGTGTGGACGTGATAAAAGCTAAGCCGATGTCTCTATTGGATCGGAAGAGGGCAAAGGACCAGGCGTTGTTGATGTGCTTTAAATAGACAGTGTTGCTCACCCTGCTGAAAATCCTTTTGGGTCTCTTGCCAGCTATGCATGGATAGTTGAGGCAGCACTCTGTCACAAGTGACAGGAAAAGCGTGTTTGTTGTTTTTGACTGTGGTTTTTGTTTTCAAAATGTTCATCACTGACTTTGCTGTGTATGCATTTGTGTTTCTGTGTGTCAGTCAGTTATAGCCGTTTCAGAGACAATACTTTAAGCCATAGGACTTACTTGCCTACTATTTTTAAGGAAGGTATATAAACTACACTGTAAAGTTAAGTAGGCAAAATTATCTCAAAATGTTGTGTATGTAAAACCCCTGGATGATTTACTGCATGTTCATCCTCAGTCCTCTATTTTATAACAGTGCTGTGAAAGTATTTATGAAACGTCACAGAAGTATGGCATATACAGTACAGTGCAGTAATTTTAATTGTAAAGTCCATTGGTTCTGTCCACTTTAGTGTTAAATCCCACATTGTCTGTGTATCGATCAGCGACTTCAACCCCACTCTTGAGAACATGCAACTTTGTGGGCTCCACAAAAGGGAATAGCTTGCCAATTACATGAGATGAATCAGGCAAGTAGTACAGCTACATGAAGGGCCTGCTTGAGTGTTGTATTTTGCGATTTGTCAGCCTTAATTTTGAATGGCACAAAATTAGCAAAATCATGATACGACAATATGGTGCTAAAAGCCTGAGGAGATTAATGACTGTTCGGTGACCCTGTGAATATACCTCAGATCAGTAACATTAATAAAAGAGCATAACACTGTCAGAGATGCACAAAAAACTTGGTATTCTATGAAGCCTCTTTAACACATTCATGGTCAATCAAGAACAATGAGGCATTCTGATAATCACATCAGCTTTATCTCTAAATTCAGAATGGCCATTTGTCTAGCGGTTATTTACAACTCTGTACCTGAAGACCAGAGGGAAATAGTTGAGGGGTAGGTTGAGATATGATTGCTGTTAATAATGTCATATTTTTAGGTTGAAAATGGCCTTATCATACTGTAGCTAATGCTTCATCTCTGTTATGAGACATTAATTGATTTGATTTAGAAATACCAGTCCCCATCGCTTGGACACAAAAACATCTGAAATAGCATTGTGATTAAATTCATACCTTTTACAATATCGTTTACATGTTTCTCATGGACAATTATGGGTTAAACTATTGGAATTTAACTGCTAAAAATATTAGAAATAACCCCATGAAATTAATTTGATATCTCCGCTATTTTGTTTCAAATACTACGATGTAAATAAATTCAAATTTATTTATACATCTGTATTCCACATGAGTAATATGAAAAAAAACATGTGATTGCCATGAAACATTTGAACTGACCATTTGCCTTAACACTGTGTGTGACATGCAGCTGTGTGTTTTCATGCATAGCTATGATGCCGTCATTTGGCACAAAACAATTCAATGCTGGGGATTACAATTTTCTCTGTGACATTGCACAGTTAATGGACCATTAATACACACATATCTGATCCCTATCCCTTTTGCATTGCAATATGTACTGTGAAGTAGCACTATCACTGGAATATATACGCACTGTATATACAGTGGGATCCAGAATTATTGGCACAATCAATTAAAATTAAAATGAAAAAAAAAAAAAAAAAGCTACATGTAATAAATGGTTGGCGTTTATATAGCGCCTTTATCCAAAGCGCTGTACAATTGATGCTTCTCATTCACCCATTCATACACACACTCACACACTGACGGCGATTGGCTGCCATGCAAGGCGCCGACCAGCTCGTCAGGAGCATTTGGGGGTTAGGTGTCTTGCTCAGGGACACTTCGACACAGCCCGGGCGGGGAATCGAACCGGCAACCCTCCACCCTGCCAGACGACTGCTCTTACTGCCTGAGCCATGTCGCCCCTAATAAACAACATGGATACTAATATTTAATGTTGGGTAACTAGTTTTGATTATTGGCTTTAATTATTTTAGCAAAATTGTATTGTCCACATGAATGAAATAGCCTGCTGTGAATCATCTGGAAAGCTGTCTGATATATCTATCATTATGCTGAGAGTTTATTACTTTATGGCTTGTGAAGGAGAGCACACTTTATCCTGCAGCAAAAATATGTGGTCTGAAGAGTGCAAAGTGCAAACTCAAGGATTTCAATGATTCGGACAAGTTCTGCATGATGGAATGGTCAAACATCCCTCAATGTGTTCTTCAAACATATCACGAATTATAGGAAAAGACTCATGGCTGTCATCTTTGCCAGTGGTGTATGTACAAAGTATTAAACCAAGGGTGCCAATAATTGTGGAACCTGTTTTTTGGGGGGAAATATATTTCATATGTGTAAAATCAAAGACTTATGTTGATTCCACTTACTCATTAATAAAGTACACTACTTTACATACGTATGTTAGAAAATAAAGCTCATTTCAGCTGTATTCTTTTTTTCTAGCCCACTGTATTATTCCAGTGACAGTGGAGGTTGCTAGTACACCGTACAGATAGCGATCAGAGGATTTTGTACCAACTTAAATATTTAATTAGCTTTATCATATCTTGATCTCCCATTTGTATAAGCACAAGCTACAGTCGTAAACTGAAAGTGTATCCAGAACATATTTCTGTAGTCAATTATAGGAGTGAACCAATGTAGTTTACAGAGCTGTTGGGAAAACTAAAACTAAGGTTAGTGTTTGGATGAAAAATGAGTGTGCAGTCTGGCCCTCCAAGACTGGAGTTATGTACCCCTGGTAAACAGTAGATGGCCAGTTATAGCTGGCCATTCATTGGTTGTGATTAATTAATTGAGGAGTGCTCCCAGCTGGAACTGATTAAACATCGCTATTTAATTAATAACATGGTTATTTAAGGTCAGGTGGGCCTCTGTGGGAGGGATTTTTGACAATCAGCTGTTCAAATAGATACATGTTGCTTGTGTGTAAATTCATAACTTAATACCTGGTTGCACTGACTTTAGCAGTGAACAACCAAACGTTGTATAATGTGAAACCTGTCTTTCACATTGCTGTGGAGGAACTTTTTTTAGGCACGGGGTAGGCAATTCCAGTCCTGGAGGGCCACAGTAAAACACTGTGGGGATGCAAAAACAGTCTTCAATTGTCATTCATGTTCTTATGGAGAAATGCAGCTAAAACGTGAGATGATGTACAATTACATAATTAAGGCCAGAAGTTAGCATGAAAAACAGATTTGACCCTTGTTGCCCACCTCTGCTCTGAGACAGGTTCAGACGTGTTAGCCGCTGTTCAGTCTCATCTCTGCATCTGAGTTTGTCACCAACACTGCCTTCATCCAGTTGATGTGGTTAGAAAATATTGGTTATGGGTCTTTGCACTGATTTGTGTCATTTTCATCAGGCTTATTGTAGAGAGGTGTAAGCATGCCATGTGAAAGTAAGGCACTTGTGGCTTTAAAAACAGGGTTGTTATCTGAAGCATTGGTCAACTTCATGAACAAATTGAATGTTAATGTCTCAACCAGTCTACTTCAATTATTTTCCTATCTCTACATGTCTGCTGCAAACCCTTCCCCTATCAGAATAAAGGAAGTATCAAAAATGGGCCATATTATCTTTTGAACATTTCATCAGTGTATCGGTATATGTATGGTGAGCTTTAATGCTGCAGAGCTGCTGTCATCTTGGCTGAGAGATAATGTGGCCATGGCAACATGAGGTATCTACAGTATCTGAATCTTTGAAGGAACACTTTTCTTTTCTTTTACACAGTGCTAGTGATCTGTGGCTATTCTTGGCAAGAATATTTTCTTGTATATATACAGGTGTTACTTTGTTCTGGATTCAGTTCATACAGATGTGCCTGGTCTGCTATCATAAGTTTCCAAGCAATTACAAATGCATGCTTTCCCTGGCATTTTGTACCCATGGTTAATGGTGCAACAGCATGTGAAAAATCCCATAATTGCATGCACATCTCCACGCATCCAAACTGTTCTAGCATAAATGGTGTGATTATATAGATGTGTGTGTGTGTATGTGTGTATGTGTATGTGAGCGTGACAGAGAGAATGTCTGGCTTTTACATTTTAGCAGTTACATTTTTACTATAAATTATTTAACCAGGGACATCTGTAAGATTCACATGCCAGTTAATATCAATGGATGAATATTGTAAAAAGAGAGAGAAAAGCCCGACTACTTTTGGCAGTAAAATTCAGAATTTAGTCTCCTGGCCAGGCCATTTGGTTCAGTTAGAATTCCTAACCTCCAGCACCATTCTGCAACATGGTTATGTCTTGCAATAGCAATATTGATAGTCTTGGCACATAATGAGAAATGGGATGCGGGATGTCAAAACTCAATTTTTCACTGCAAACACGGGGGTTCATGCGGGGCAAGCGCAGACATGCCGGCTCGACACCGTAGGCATGTGTATGAGGAGAGTTATTCCGTTTAAAGGGTGAGCAGTGAACCCAGAAATGGGGCATTATGGGCCAGGCTAACTTGTGACAATCAAACTTTCTTTATTTTTCTACTTTTGTCCAGTTATTCTGTACTGTGCTATAACTCATGGTACATTATGACAGGGTGGACCAACCATAAACATTTATTTTATTATTATTATTGTGATAATCCAGGGCATCTATGGAAAGCTGTTAGATGTGGACACAATGTTCAGTTAGAACAAAGTAATAGCTCAGTATGTTACTCAGCGCTATCCAGCAACCTCATGCATGTCTTTAAGATGTATGCTTGTAATAGCAATGTGGCAGTCTGAATGGGCCAGAAGTTTCACTCTGCATTAAACCATAGAACATTTATTGATTCATTCATTTATTTACTTTCGGAAAAAAATATATATATTATTTTTGAAAGTATATTACTGAACTTTGGTTAGCCTGTCTGGCATGTCTGTTTTGTAATTGGTTGGTAATTTTTGTTACTTTAAAACCGTTTAAACTGATGTCTGGCTTTTTAATTAATGTCTGGCTTTCGGTTTTGTTTTTGTTGGTTGTGGCAGGGACTGGTGGCAGTGCAGATAATGCAGATACAGAACCAGTGGGAAAGTTCATAGCTGGAGTATTTTCTTAATGTTTCCAGGGTAGTAAGGATTTGTGAGACTGTGCAGTGAGTGCGTTCACAGCTGATTGTCTTCCAATTTACCGGGGAGAGTACAGGGAAGTTTGATCGGACGGACTGTGCTTGAAAACTGGAGAGAAACCAGGCCTACATGGGATGGACTACATGGGACCTTTTCCCAAGGAAATCTTTTGAACCATATAAATCTTCAGTCATGAGTGCACTGGCCACTGGGATACGATACTTTAAGCATGCCGACATATATATTTTTAAAATCTGTTAATGTTTTAATCCTGTTTTTTTAAGTAAAAGTTATTCTTATTTTGTGTTGTTAATTTGTGTATGGGAGCTTGTCTATTGTTTCAGATCACCAGGTTTTTTTGCAGCCTACTAAAGCCTTCCTAGCTAACCACTTATTTCACAATCGACAATGCTGGCCCAGGTCCCTCGATAAGAGTCATAAATGGAGTAGAGTATTCAGACAAGTTAAAATCCCCATTTGGAACGATGTGACAATTCTTTGTTTGTTTGTCTGTCTGTTTGTATGTTTATTTGGAGGTAAAATGAGAATTTTATCAAGTAAATTGTAAACCTAAAAAAGAAAAATCGGTGGAAAATACTGTGTACAATGCTGTGTGTATCTGATCGACGTACATTTCTAAATAACAATATTAACATTTGGGATTAGGATAGGATACATATTCTTATGTGTATTTTATTTTAATTTGTGTACACAAATAATTACCTGCGATTACATTATAATATTCAGATTAAAATCATGTTTAGACCCTCATTAAGGGAAGTTGAGTGTTTTCACACACTTTTCATTTCGGAAAAGGTCTTGGCTAATGTTTCACGGTCATGTAAATTGTAATTTCTATGATCATCTGCAAGTATGTGATTGGAGAGACTCTGGAGGGACTCATCTGCACAGATTGAATCTTGCCCTGTCCTTTGTAAGAAAGGATAGACCCAGATCTTCATTGAACGCACAAATGCATAACTGACCTAGAAACTGGAAAATAATAATAATTAGCACATGGATGAGTAATATAATGTTTGTGCTGTATTTAATTTTTTATTTATTTTGTATACATTCTCTGATTAAACATTGCCACCCTGTGGTTCCTCCAGCAACAGCAATTTATATAACCACTTTCTTTTGCAGATTCGGTCACAGTAAACATCTGCTTATTGAGGGTTATGAATTATGATTGGCAAATGGCTTAGGTACTTGCTCTACTCAATAAAATAAAATACAAATATATATATATATTTTAAATGACTGGATTTCTGGAAGTGTTTCGATCAGCTTAATTGATCAAACACAGTGCTGTTTATTGGGGTCTGGTTCAAAATCATGGCAAGCATTCTTCCATTGTGTACATAGAACACACAGCTATTATAACCAGGTTGTCATATGTCAACCATGTTCCCAGGTGAGATACTGCATTTGCAGTGTGAATTTTACTCAAGGTGAATATTGATCTCCGGGGAAATTAACTCATATGGAGCTCCAGATTTCACTACTCATTTACCACTGTCTGTATCCCCGAGTGCATTTTTTGTCTTTGGATTTCATTGTTTTCTTTGTTTCTATTCTCAGCTGAAATATGAAATGTTGTTTTTTTTCCCCACAATCTGCACATATATGTGACTGCGATGACATTAACCCCTTAAGTCTCCCTGGCCCAGGTGAGTATTAAAGAATGACTTGAATTAATTCCTTTTTTCAGCCTGCAATTTTCAATCACTATGGTAACAGGATTTACCATTTGAAAGTGTTAACTATCTGTATAACCTATTTTAACATGCTTTAGTGACAACAGTTCCTTATTTTGTAACAGGGGGGTAAAACAAGTGTGGGTGAGTCCTCTCCTTTTTTTGCATTGCAAATCCACATACTAGAAGAAATAAGGTAATGTTAGTTTGTTTTCAAAAGAAGTGTCCAGTGGACCAAATGCATAAGAGTTTCTCATTCTAAAAACTTGGGGGAATGTTAATAGAATGTCCATTGTTTACTTCAAACTTCTCTGGAGGAATTATTGTCTGTTTTGCCGTACTTGTACATAGAAATGCTAAGACCTACTTTTGTATCAGCTCTCTCGAACATGATGAGCCCAAGTACAACCGTCTCTGAACAGTATTTGTAATTTAGTTGCTGAGTAAATGCGTTACCCCCATCTGTGTGTAAGAAAATTCTGTACAACTTCACCTCATCAAAGAACCGACTATGGGCATGTTACTGAAGTGGTAACTAAAGCATTTTAGCTAATGATGTTACTTTTCCAATGGTGTATAATTTGTTAGGCTTGCATAACATAATACAGTATCTTTTCACCTGTATAACGAAACCGTAGTCTGTTCGCTTTGGCAAAAACAGTAAGATTTTATGCTGAAAAAGGTTGAACAAAATAGGAGTTCCAAGGAATTTCTCATCTGAAGACAGTGAAAACCTCATTGGCAACACAATAGAGGGCATTTTTAGTGACGTGACCCCATTTTATATCGTGAGCATCTAAATACATTCTCAAAATATTTTATTATTCAGGATGCTTATAAATAAGGAGCCAGCCTGCGTTTTAATAGTAAATAGTTTATGTATGATAAATAATGCGTTTGACTTTTTGCTGTGGGTTGGGTATTTAATAAATGTCAATCAATGGACCTCAATGAATATATTAGGATACAATATGGTAGTATTGTGATTATTGTTATACTTAATTTTTATGATCTTCTTGACCTGTTGCAGTATAGCTGCAAGGAGAGGGAGTTTGGGAGAGAGAGGTAGGGGAGGGTGACAAGTGCAAGCACTTTTTTTTTCAGGATAAAAAGTGTTGTAAAGTTTAATAAACAAAATGCAGCATTTTACTTACTACATAACACCCATAATATAATTTACTTTCCATGTGTCCTTTTGGAGTCTCTAAATGTCCTTTTTGGAAAACTGCCTAGACATAGATGAGAAAAAACTATGCAGAACGCTCAGTTTTGGTGACATTGTCCTTAAATTTGAAAGGGGATTTGTCAATTGTTGTGACTTGGCTCCATCGTGTTTCTAAGCACACAAGTGACAGCTATAATAATCTGTATCCAGTCAAAAAAACTTCCACTTTCACTGTTTTTTAGCTTCTGTAACTAAGTCGTAATCTTTGAAAACAAACTCTTAACTTTTAACTTTCAGAAGAGACCAAGATTATGCCTGTAGTCAAAAGGGTTCAAGAATTGTAACCATTTTATTTTGGGTATGTCATTTGTAAGCTTATGTCAAGAAAAGGGGCAATACTTAAGGGGTTAAAGATACCCACTATATGTAATCCTGACACATATTGGGTTATGCTGAAGTAATTTTACTCTCAGCTGAATCCAATTACAGGACATTGGCTTGGATTTAGTTTTATTTTTGGAATTTATTTTTAATTGTATTTTACATTAGTGAAAAATATAGGTTTCTTATTTGCCAGGAATAGGCTTTTGAAGTGTTCAAATATTTAGAATTTAACCCACATCTGGTCTCTCGTGGGATTTTCTTGAATCGTCTGCAAAAATGGATTGAGTTGTTTGATAAAAGAAAGCTTTTTAGTGGAGATCTTCATACAGAAATATGATGTGATCTCCTAACCTGAGTCACAACTGCAGCACCTACTTACTCAAGCACTTTTCCAGGTGCATCCCAGTAATGTGGCCTACTCTCCGTATGCCTATTAAAGCAATATGCATTCAAGAAGGCCTTCTAGAAGTTTGGTTCACTGTCAAACTAAAATGCATGTTGTCAGCTGACTTGTATATTACCATAACAACAAAGCAGTAGGAAGTGTGTGCAGGTGTGTGTCTATCAATGGCAGCTATGATCACATGTCAAATGTGACTAGGATACAGGTGGCACAATTCAGGCATAATACGACACATTATTTACATTTGTACAAGTATGCAAATTAATTCTATTATCTTTAGGTTTGTGTATAGGCTCTCAAAATGAATTGATCATCAGCTGAAGCTGCATCTGGCTATGAGTTCCCTCACTGAAAGCTGAAGCTTGTGTGTTGGCCTGTGACTTTTCTACACTGCAACTGAAGCTGATTCTGTCTGTGAGTTTCCCACATGAGACTGAAGCTGATTATGTCTGTGAGTTTCCCACATGAGACTGAAGCTGATTCTGTCTGTGAGTTCCCCACATGAAACTGAAGCTCATTCTGCTTGTGTTCCCCACACTGAAGCAGAAGCTGATGCATCTGCCTCTGAGTTTCCCTCACTGTAGCTGAAGTGTGTGTATATCGTCCAGTGAGTGTTCCCCACTACTTTGCATACCTTACTTCACACGATGGAGCGTGGTACCTCTGCCCTGTGGGCACATGGGGCTTCATTGAAGACAAGAAGATCCAGAGGCAGTATCCAGAGGCTGGGATGAAGACATCTCTGTCCCATCCCTGTACGCTTCCAATCAGTTACAATTAATATCATCCAGAAAGTGTACACCAACGGTCTTCACCTCTGGCCCGAAAGGGCAGCTGGGCATCACATCCAAATCAGAAAACCAATTTAGACTGGAAACAAGGTGAAGTGAGCCGGGTAATCATCCACTTTACTCAGCCCTCAATCGATTAATGAAAAAAATGATTAAATGTACCCTATGGCCCTCCAAGACCATAGAGAACCCCTTCTTAAGACTGTAGGGCTAAACCTGCTCTCACCATGAGGGTTTTCACCAACATAAGGGCACGTATTTTAATTTCCATAGCATTGCATCCATTTGAAGACTACATAAAATATCTGCAGTCTGTTCCAAGTGTTTACCTCTTGCCTGATACATCTTGCCTAACTGCTAGTTCCCAAGACCAGTATCTCCCAGTATGCCTTTTTTTCTCTTCTCACTTCCTTATCTGCAATATTGGTTGAGTTCCAATGTCTGGTGCCAGAGGGGGTATTAATTTCATGGTATCCTTCTGTACATACAGACTGGTACAATCACTGTGGTGTCGATATTGTGTTTCAGCCAACATACTTGATCATGTTTATTTCCTGCCTTTGGCACACGCTAAAATGGAGGCCATTTGCTGGAGCTGGAGCTGTGCCTTATGAAAGAAATGCATACAGTGACCACAGATGTGAATGGGTAGTGTAGTCGTTGCGCTGGTGGTGAATGGAGCCGTCATGGGCCGTGTCATGATTTATAGAGCTACTCTCGCAAGCACAATCTTCACTTCAGGAGCAGAGCCATTTCATTTTGAAAACAAGGTGTCGGCAGCACACCGTGTGAGTCACCACTGGAAAGTACAGCGGAATGACACAGGGGAGGTTCTCTCCAACTCACTCTCCGAAAACCTGGAGAGGAGAGGGCTGTCAATCACAAAAAGAGCAGCTATTTATGCAAACCGAGATGGGACATGGTGATCTTGAGAGAGAACCATTTGGTGATGCTGAATTTCTGAAAAAATATGCTTTCATAAAATGGGCAATCATTTATTATTTTCTACAATGACCAGGAATTGCAAATGGAGACTAAATATGTATTAAAGCTAAGATTAGCATTACAATAAACCAGGTAACCACTTAAGCCGCAAACCGAACGTGTGTTGCATGCAGGGCTTTTCTGCTTCATGCTTGCATTTAGCAGTTTGCTTAGACCTGGGTGATCAGGGGGAAATTATTATTCGTGTTTTTTAGGAGCTTTGCATAATTATTAGTAATCTGGATTTTGGACTTTTGGACTTGAATCGAAACAAAGAAACGCTGACACCTGAACGCCACAGCGGGCAGCCAACAGCAGGTGTCTGTCTGAAAAACACAAGTCCTCGGGTCCTACTGTGATTTCATTATTTGCGTGGTACAGACACCCTCACAGTCCCCATTGTTAGCGACGCATCTAATTTCTACCATAGTGAGTTAGCATGGTAATCACCAAAACAATATGAAAATCTGCAAGTGGGGATTTGAGTGAAATCCCTCCAAGTAGATATGCCTTATCTATCTAACAGCAGATAAGCAATATCATGTTCCAGACCCATTTTCAAATACGGCAAAATATGTCTTTGCAGGCAGACAGTGATATATCTTAGCACTTTATTTCCCTCTAGTGCAATATCAGGGTACTGTTCTTCAGTATGCCTGAAACACTCAGCACTGATGGATGGAAAATGACTTTGAAACCAAGGCCACTCAAGGACTCAATCAGTTGCACAGCAGTATGAAGCTTTGCAGACCAATTATTTGTAAACAAAGGAGGCTTTAGCAGTCTGAGCTACCAGGAGGAAGTGGGCATGTCATAATAATACTGAAAGTACAGCCAGACCTTTACAAAGCCTGTCTGTCACAAGTTTACCCCCCTACCCACATCCCACCCCCCGGCATCTCCATAGCTTTAATGAAAAGAATGACGTAGTCGTACCACAACCTCAAATGTAATAACATTGTAGGACCATGACAAAATAATAATAACTGTATTATCATTATCATTTCTCATTCTAAATGAATTAAATGGCTTCTTTCCTTTTCTTTTCCAGTACAGAATGAAGTGCATAAGTCAATGGAAATGGGTTATTTTAGAGCAGAATTAAAAAAGGATGGGTAATGTTCAGGACAACTGTAAGAAATGTGAGATTCAATTGTAAATTATGTACTTAAATTGAACAGTACATTTAATTTTATCTTATCAGTTTTCATTAATTTTTCATAAAGACGGTCGCTGTAAAACTATAACTGGTATGCTGTTTTTTGGATTAATTTATTTGAAATGAATGGGGAATGAATTAATGGGAATTAACCCCTTAACTATTGCCCCTTTTCTTTATATAAGCTTGAAAATGACATACCCAAAATAAAATGGCTACTATTCTTAAACCCTTTTGACGACAGGCATAATCCTGGTGTCTTCTGAAAGGTAACCCTTTGGGGATTGTTTACCAAGAGTCAGAATTCACTATTACTAAATCAAAGGTACAGAAACTCAAACACAGTGGAAGTGGGGAAAAACAAATTCTCACTGAAAATATCTTCTGTTTTTGATAGGATACAGATAGCAGTGCCTGGCGCATTTACTAACATAATGGAGCCACAGCCAAAACACTGGACAAATCCCATTTCAAGATCACCAAAAATGAGCATTCTGCATTGTTTTGTGTAAGTGTAAGCTCCATCCATCCATCCATTATCTTAACCCGCTTATCCTGAACAGGGTAGCAGGGGGGCTGGAGCCTATCCCAGCATACATTGGGCGAAAGGCAGGAATACACCCTGGACAGGTCGCCAGTCCATCACAGGGCACACACAACATTCACTCACACACTCATACCTATGGGCAATTTAGACTCTCCAATCAGCCTAACCTGCATGTATTTGGACTGTGGGAGGAAACCGGAGTACCCGGAGGAAACCCACACAGACACAGGGAGAACATGCAAACTCCGCACTGAGAGGCCCCGGCCGACGGGAATTCGAACCCAGGACCTCCTTGCTGTGAAGCGGCAGTGCTACCCACTGCACCATCCGTGCCCCCACCCATAAAATCTCAAGAACAGTTTTTGCTGAAGCGTAACAGTCTCAGCATGCGTATTGAAAAAGCTCTGCTTTATGAAAGCCTAACAAACTATATATACACCGTTAGAATGTCATTATCTAAAATGCTTCTCAGTCATTTCTTCAATACCATTCCACTAGCCGGTTCTAGGTTCAGCTGACGTTATACTGTATTTGCTCTCGGATGGAGATAGTGTAACCTAAATTACAGAATACATGAACAAGAAGCAGTGTGTCTCGTGGAATTGGTGAATTTAAATGTCAGCATATGGTAACACTATGATTTCCTGCGTTTAAATAGTGACATATTTCACGAGGAAGTCCAACAGTTTGTTTTGGTACTGCACATGCATATGTCGATGTTTATTTCCATGTGTCTTTTCTTGCCTTTGAACACTTTGGCTTAATGGCTTTCCATTTGCTATCTGGCAGCCTTACAGCGCCCTGCTGTGTTCCCTAAACGTGCGCGGGATCACAAGCACTTCACAATCCCAGCATCCTCCAGAACCCTGGCCACACCCCTCTGGGCCTGAGCGAGAGGACAGAAATGCTCTGTCCTTTCGATAAGACCATTTGAAGAGCAAAAGAAGTGAAAGTGTTTCCTCTTGCGGTGTAATTGCAGAGGGGAGAGTGCCCTGGGAAGGGTAGAGGAGGATGGAGGGAGACGATGAACAAAAAAAATAAAGATGAGGTTTGATGCAGGCCTGTACTACAGGAGGGGAATGATCAAGGGCAGCAGAATGTGAAGCAGAAGATTCAATGGCACTCACTTGAGAACTGGCAGGCACTCATCAGAATCACCTTCCAACCTAAAAGGTGACCACAGGGCAGGTGGGGGTGTGAAGAAGTGACATTAAACTGTGTTGAATGACACTGTTTGGTTCATGGCATTATTTTATCCACTTGAAATTTTTTGAGTATGACCTTTTATTTTACAAAATGTAGCCAATTTTAAAAGTCTGTCTCATTTACATATGTTTTTAAGTTTGCCATTGATTGTAGAGGTACAACAGAGCTTATAGTCTATGCAATTATTTTGGATGTTTCTGAAATGGTGCTGGTGAAAGCAGTTTATTTGCTGAATCCTATCAATCATAAGTCTGTAAAGACTTTTTAAAATGGCGTCTGGATTATTGTGGCTTTAGAAATCACTGGTCTGGGACATAACTATTATATCTCCCTTCCTGACGGAATGAAACAATGAAAGTGATTGATTAAGGGAGTCACTGTGTGAACAGGAACTTCATTTCTCTCTGTAGGCCTGCGGAAAAGAGAGTGCAGGACCCTAAAGCCCTCGAGTAATACGATCTTTTGAGAGTTTGAGCAGTAGGTCATCTTCAGAACAGTGTCGAATGTAGTTCTTTTCTCTCAGTTCCTGTCTAATTACAGAAGCATTCAAGTAACTGACCTCATGTCTTTTTGTCTCTGGAAGAAAACATTTTACTTCACCTTTCACTCGAGCGGAAACCATTTTTACCCAGACAAAAGAGAGGCAATAACGTGTTATCTGTTGACCTCTGGGAAAATGTTCCCTATTGAAGTTAATGGGCAGGCAGCATGTGTGGTCCTTTCACCTTTACCAAGGACAGGAAACATGTGAAACCACAGGTTGTGGAGAAAAATATTTGAATTTGAATGTATCTCTTGACTATCTACTTTAATTCCAATATTTATTTTAATTTATCTCTTGACTATCTACTTTAATTCCAATATTTCTATAATGGTTTGTTTCCATGTAAAATACATATGTAGAAAAATATTGAGATTAATTGTACATACAGAAGATGGATGCCTGCAGGATATTAGGCTACTCACTCTACCCATGTGAAAATTCTTAATTTGCCTGTTGAAATGTCACTGCCTCTTACTACAATAATTAAGCTGTACACCTCTTCATGATATTGTACCAGAACAAAAATATGAATACTGGGTGTCAACTTAATATTGCAAGTTCAAAAAGGAAAAGGGACATTGCATATCTATGAATGTAATTATTTGATATAGAAATTACAGGTTTGTTCTTATGTATGCATGTATGCACATAAAGTTGCATGCAGACAAACAATATACTGTATGTACATGTATGTATACATACAGTCTTATAACTTAGAACTAATTACGAAGAACGACACCAGATCTAATGTTTTAACACTAGGGGGAGCAGGCAAACCACATTTTTGAATTCTGAAAGGGAACATAGTGCTTTACCAAGTATCGCTTGGCTCATAAGCAAGAATATCCCTTTATAGCTTTGAAACAATCTCTGGCACACTACTTAAAATCCATTGAATCTGCAGTATAAGTATCCTTCATTTGCATATTTCCAAATGTTTTATTTGTGTACAACTTCAGCAAGCTTCTATTTTTCACTGGCTTTGTTCAGTTTCTTGTTTAATCTGTCCCGCCTGTTACGTGTGTTTCTGTATTCCAATGACCGTTCCATTCAGCAGTGGAGACAAAACATTAAAAAGCATTTTTATTTGAGATGTATATGTGGATGCATGCAGATACTGGAGTTTATTTTTTTTTATTTTTTTATTTTTTCAAACAGGTTAACAGTCATTTATTTGTTTTATGCCTACAATGATGTGAACATGTCTCCCCGATATGGACACGGCACACACCACTACTTTCTTCCAAGTTGTATCTTGTTCACAAACTGACTACTGTAGCCTGATAAACAGGGGGGTTGTGAGGGCTAGATTTAATGGAAATTTGTACTGCTATGTCTACTTTACTGTTCAACTTTCACATCCTAATTGGTACTTTCGGCTGACTGATTCGCTGACTAGAGAAAGTGTCAAGGAATAAAAAAAACACAAAATACTGGTGGTACGGCATTCGTACCAAATGTCTTTTGGAAATGCATTAATGCCATTTCATTGAGTGCAAGACTGAAAATTTGGCTGAACATCACTGCAGTTTTACGGTCTAGTCTGTGAGAAATAAGTTAAAACTTATTTGTTCACCAGCAAATTATTTAATGGGAATGCCTAATTGCATTTGCTTAGATTTAGTGGAATGAAATGTGTTAGAGATCACTATGGGAAGCAGTGCCAGACTGTAGGAGGCTGTGAATCACAGGTGTTTAATAGTAACAGGGTTTTGGGGGATACTGGGCTATCACAATCCATTCACTGGTGACAGTATAGGAATAGATACTGATAAGATGCATGTGAGAGATCTAAGACTGTTTTTCACAACAAAGAGAGGATTTATACAATAAATGGCACTGTGCATTTAGTCATAATTCAGCTGATGAGGCCAAAGCTTTCATGCAGACGAGGGTAAAAACATAAATAAATAAATGTAGCCAAAATGTCATGAGTTGAGGGGATCCATAGCACTGCCCCAGTTTAAGAGGTCTGCCAAATTTCTAGATGTCTGTTTCCTTCTTCAATTAGCTTTCTAATGAGAGGGCATACTAGATGCGCTTTGTTTGTCAAACCCACAGTATATTAATTTTGGCAATCTATAACAGCTTGATTATCCTCTTCCTTTATATTTCTCTCTGTTTCCTTCTCTTTCTCTGACTCCCAGCTGGCTGAGCTAATGCTAATTCCTTGTGGTTCTCGTTACTCCCTGTCCAAGGACTGTGGAGAGGAGTCCTTTCCCATCTGTGGAACACGCACATGCACCCCCGCCCCATCACAGGAGATCCATGAGCAGAAGCTATTGCAAGATCAAACTCCAATCTTTCTTTTAAATTTTCAGTGGGGGGGAAAAAAAAGTTGTAAACTGAAGCAATACAAAAATTTTAAAAAGCCCAGACAGTCTATATAGCATTGGCCTGGGCATGCTGTAACATCTGAATAACCATTCCAAGTACAGCTTGGAGCAACCTCAAACTGTTTTTGTGGTTAGTATATCATTAGCATACAGCCAGTACATGCAACAGCAGGTGGAGTTTCTTTAAAAAAGGAAAAAAAGCCCACTCAACCAAAATAAATGCCCAACATTTCCAGCCATTTGGTAGCTCTCTAAGGGTAATGGTTAACTCCACTGCTGCACATGTTATCATTGTGGAATTAAAGTATCATAGCTGTGCACGTTTCATTGTCATAAAATGTGTTTACCATATGTTCCATTTGTTTTTCCATTGACATAGCTATGAACTACACATGTGCTGTATTCTTCTAATTTTAGTTGAGATTGCACTCACATTATAGCCTGATAGCCTGATCTAAGGGAATGTGAATGTAATATTTGTTTAGCATGTCATGCAGTCACAAGGTTAAGATGTTGTTATTGCGCTGGGAGGTCTGCAAAGCTGCTTAAATAACATAAACCAAGCCATGTGGAATCCAGATTCATGTTTGGATACCACATTTTCTTTTGTTCTAGAAAGCTTACGCAGTCATTTTACAAAAAAAGAAGAAATCAGAAATGGTGCACACTATTTACTTGTGTTCATTGTTTCTTTCATTTGAGATGGCATGAAAATGGCTCCGGAGATGAGCTCCTTAGTCAGGTAAAAATCAACATGCACTCTATATCCCTAGGCTGGGCTACCTCGGTGGGCTAAGAGCCATTAGCTGCGCGCTACGCTGCCCTTAATGGCTGTTGCTAACAAATCCAGGGCTGCAGTTAGCATGGGCCTGTGAGGCAGGTGCCGTCAGTGGTCTACATGCATAGAAGGTTCTGGAATGTTTCTGTGCAGGTGCTCAGTCCCAGGGGCAGGGCCTGTCTCTGCTGAGCACAGCTTTGCTCAGTGACTGGAATAATGAAGGGGGCTCCCTGTGAAATGCAGTGACAGACCTCACCTCTTTGGGGCATAACACGAGATGACTCCTGCTCTTTGTTGCTTGTTCAGGGGGTCAAAGCATTGATAAAGTGAAAACCGTATTTTTCAAATTTGTAATGTTTGTGTTGGGGATTCATTATGATATAACAGACGATGGAAGTGAATGCTGTTTACTTAAGTGTGGTATGCTATTTTCCAATGCATGACTTGCAGTGTGCATGTGTAATCCAGAAAGAGAACCAGAAAAAAACAGAATGACACATCTAGTCTTTTCAGGCTCTGTTTACTTTATTCGCCTGTGGTACCTTTAAGCAGGTAATGGTGACTATATATTCCTTCCTTTGTTCCATGGACCGCCCTGTGTAGCAGTGAGAAGTTAGAGAAAGCAAACTTTGCTTGTCTTATTACCGAGCCCTCTCCCAAATGAAAAAACCTCTCTGCATTAAGAAAGATGTCACTTCATATTTGTTGGCAGTGCTAGTATTCGGTTCATTACCAAGGGAAATACAGTATCTGTCTCCTGAGGGGACATGTTTGTGTGCTTTCCTTCTACACGTGTTGCAGTAATATTAATATTAACTGGTGTTGCAGTTATATGTCGTGATGGAACACTGCTGTGTCAGACAGGCCTGTAGTCAAAGACGGTTTAAACAACAGGACCCCTGTTATCACTGTGTCATCTGCAGCTGAACCAAATTCATTTTAAACTTTATTTTTGGGTTGCTACACTTTTTATATTTTTTGGCTTCACAAATACTTAATCAGGTATTTTTATTTTCAGTTGTCAGTTCCACTATACTGTATATCTGAGTGCAAGTTAAAATGCAAAGAAAGTCATACCTTTTAATGTCAGTGAACAGTGATTTATTCGGGGGTATGCAAATGCATAATAACTTTGAAGGAGAGGCACAAGGGATTTGTGTAAACCAGGATTAGGTACTTGAAGATTTATGACTTCTATTGAAAAATGAAACTGCTTTTGTGAACCACCTATCGTTTCACCCGTAGTCGGAAATCCCACGCAGTCAACCACGTGCCGCGTGATGTCACCGGTGGGAGGTAAGCCAAAGAAGGGAACCATCACAGGTGGTGGTGCCAATAGGCGACAAATATGCCATATTCTCCTCTATTAGAGCAAGACTTATCCAGTCTTCGGTGACAGATGGCACAAATCGGTTGTGATGTGCAGCGAGCTTGAGATGGTACAAAGTGTAAAATTGAACCTCTGCATGTCAATGGGCATAAGTCTCTGACAATGTCTTACATACTGTTGCGTGAAATGGAAAGCACATTTCCTTTCCCTTTTATTTTTATTTGATTTTTTAAAAACATTTCACTGAAGGCAGGTGTAACTTTTCGCTTGGAGTTAGGAGAATATTTTCCAGCACTGATCTCCTTCTTTCATGTGCAGGAGCAGAGTGGTTTCTACTTGTTCTTTAGTTGTATTCCAAACAACAGCTGGGCTTAGATGGTTTTCTCCACTGTCTGATCCCCGAGATCTGAACCAAGAATGCTAAGTGTGAAATGGGCCAATGCTCTCAAGAAGTTTACATTTAGAATATATTTTATTGTGTGGACTTGCATCTCATGTGCGTTCATGCATGCATAAAAGTATAAGTAAGTAAGTGGCCTATACTAGAAGTTTAAAATGCCAGTTTTCTAGTCGAATGTAGGAAACAATTATTGTGCTTTCAAAGTGTCAAATTCATCAATTATTAACATTTACATTACGTATTATTTCCTTTTATACAGTGCTCAGTGTAAATGAGTACACCCCCTTCGAAAAGTAACATTTTCAATGAACACAAAAACAATTTCCAAAATGTTGACAAGACTAAGTTTTATTTAACATCTGTTTAACTTATAACATTAAAGTAAGGTTAATAATATAACTTGGAGAACAAAATTTTCAGTTTTACTCAAATTAGGGTGATGCAAAAATGCCCTAACCCCACTGAAAGTCTCTGGAGCAAAGCTAAATTTTAGACTACAAATGTCTAATTTAACAATAATCAACCACATGTGAGTCTAATTATTCATTACACAGGTGTCCAGCAGACTGTTGACTATAAAAGGGTGTTACTTCCCTTCCCATTTCATGTTGTTAGCAATGGCACCACATGGAAGAGAAATGTTGAGAGACCCGAGAAAGAAAATAATTTCTTTACACCGCAAAGGTGAAGGCTACAAGAAGATCAGCAAAGCTTTACTTATCAGTCAGAATACTATATCAAAAGTGACACAAAAAAAAAGATGGAACTGCAACCATCTCACAGAGACATCCAGGCCGTCCATGGAAGTTACCACCTCGACAGCAGCATCTTCTGATGAGAAGGGTCGAAGAAAATCGGCATGCAAGTTCACTGCAGTTATCTAAGGAAGTAGAAAGCCAAACTGGGGTGACTATTTCTTGTGACACAATACGGCGTACACTGCAGAGGAATGGCATGCGTGGGTGCCGTCCACGAAGGAAGCCTCTCCGAAAGCCCAGGCACAAAAAAGCCCGCCTAGAGTTTGCCAGGGCCCATGCTGACAAAGATGAAGACTACTGGGACTCTATACTCTGGAGTGATGAGACCAAGATAAATGTTTTTGGAACTGATGGCTTCAAAACTGTATGGCGTCGCAAAGGTGAGGAATACAAAGAAAAACGCATGGTGCCTACAGTGAAACATGGTGGTGACAGTGTCCTTATGTGGGGTTGCATGAGTGCTGCTGGTGTCGGGGAGCTGCATTTAATTCATGGCATCATGAATTCACAGATGTATTGCTCTATACTGAAAGAGAAGATTACATTATTGGCATTTGGCAGAAGCTCTTATCCAGAGCGACGTACAGTTGATGAGACTAAGCAGGAGACAATCCTCCCCTGGAGCAATGCAGGGTTAAGGGCCTTGCTCAAGGGCCCAACGGCTGTGCGGATCTTATTGTGGCTGCACCGGGGATCGAACCACCGACCTTGCAGGTCCCAGTCGTTTACCTTAACCACTACGCTACAGGCCGCCCTACATGCTACCATGCCACCATAGATGCTACCATCACTCCGTGCCCTTGGTCGTCATGCACTTTTCCAACATGACAATGATCCTAAACACACATCTAAGGCCACTGTTGGATTTCTGAAGAAGAACAGGATGAAAGTGATTCAGTGGCCAAGTATGTCTCCTGATCTGAACCCAATTGAACACCTGTGGGGAATTCTGAAGAGACATGTTGAGCATCACTCTCCATCCAGCATCCAGTCTCTAAAAGAGGTCATTCTTGAAGAATGGAAAAAGATCGATGTAGCAAAATGCTGTCAACTTGTTCATTCCATGCCTAGAAGACTTGGTGCTGTCATTAAAAATCATGGGGGCCATACAAAGTACTAGATGTAGTAGTTTTTGTAGTGGGGTGTACTCATTTTTGCATCGCCCTTATTTGAGTAAAACTGAAAAATGTGGAATCTAAGTTATATTATTAACCTTACTTTCATGTTATAAGTTAAACAGATGTTATATTAAACTTGGTCTTGTCAACATTTTGGAAATTGTTTTTGTGTTCATTGAGATATTGTTTAAAATGTTACTTTTCAAAGGGGGTGTACTCATTTACGCTGAGCACAGTACATGTGTGTAGTGTCCCCTTGTGTCAGTGCTGCAGTGTACTGGGAGGCAAGTAGAAAGTATGGTGGAAAACAAGCAAAAATCTCCCCCTTCTTAAACATTAAACTCAGTAAGTCTTACAGGGAAACTAAAAGCTATTAACCAAGAGCAGTAGTAGGGTTCATGGGGTTTACACACTGGTCAACTTCAGGAAGAACAAACTCTTGGTATGCAATCTTAAAGTTTCTAAACGGTCTATTCCATAGTCTCATGCTTGCATTAAACCTACAACATTTTATTATGTTTTGTTGTTCTAATGTGTTGTTATTCTAATATAAAATTGATTAATGGAGTAGAGTGAACTCTTCTTCCTTTCCGAAGCGTAACTTTACATCTCCTGGCTCACGGGTTCAGTCAGTGACTGTGCTACAAACCGTAGTCTCATCTCCTGGGACTGCATGCTGGTTCCACACTGTCCTGTAATCTTATTTGTATCTGATGTCGTTTTGCTTTGCCACATAAATAGGGGGACGCAAATGTGATTGTATCCCTAAATGATACTTCCATTGCACATGAGATTCATTTTGCATTATATTCAGACACTCATTTGTGTGCTGGCCATTTTTTTTATTTATCGGGAGGTTGAGGAATCAGTTATGATGGATTTTGCACTGTGTCTGTACTTCATCGCTAATGGAGTTTAAGATTCTTATGAGAACAGGTTTGTTTGAAATGGTCGGTGTTCGGATCATTGTCCTATTTTACCGCAGATTAATAGAATGTGGCCTTACAGCAGGTGTGCATCATAATAACTCCAGGGATATGGTAAAAAAAAAAAATAATAATAATTAGGCTAGAAGACGATTAGCAGTTGACTCAAAAGTTATTTCTGGGGCATTCAGATTAGAACTCTCCAGCATTCAGACGCTTTATTCTATGGGCAGACACCAATCCATATATAGTATAATATGCCATCATGAGTGCTGTCTTCAAACAATAAGTGACATTTGCAAATTCCTTTAAGCTGTAAATCACTATTCATCATCGTTTGTATGGCGTCAATGCAAATTAACTTTGCTGTAAGAATAAGCATGTCATATAAAATTTTACAACAGATTTAACAGGGTGTTAAACTTTACCCTTCAAAGAAATTTCAAAAGTCAAAGCAGCCTGGATTAACATTGTCCACATGGATGCTCACACACACATACACACACATACAGATATACAATATATAAATATAAAGACAGATAGATATAAAGATAGATATAAAGAGAGATGATGGATAGATATGAAGATAGATGATGGATAGATATAAAGAGATACATCTGCACATATAATAAAGATGGTACTCATCCTACATCTGTAAATAAGGCCAACTTTAATCCGCAGCATTGTATTAAATATCTCCTGTAGAGAAGGTCGGGCGAAAATGATCACCGCCAGCAAAAGTCTAAATATAGAGGAAAATACATCTGAGAAATGTGGGGTCTGCAACAACATTGGGATGATTCTGCACTTTAAATGTAAATTCATATTCAATAATGCCTGTTATTAGATTGTCTTCTTGCCACACAAGATGTAGCAGGGATCCAAGTTTCCACAGTTGTTTAATGACCCAGCCTCATTCTAGTTCATGCTTTGTGGAAGTGGAAGTCCAGCTGGATGACCTCATGCAATCCCAGTTTCACCCCTGTGCAGCTAGAACCATGCTGTGTCTTAACCATGTACTGTATTGTCCCAGAGTGGGTGACTGATTTGCTCTACTCATTTTTCCTAGCTTTGCTGCTGGCTTTAAATATTGGGAAACCAAAGTCTACAAAAAATATTTATAAATAAAATTCCCAGTAGAGTAGATGACACCAAGCTAGGTCTTGTGGGTCTAAATCACCATTTGCCTCTCTCCTACTTGGTAAAGCTGGTCTACCTTCACTCAGTTGCTAGCACGGACGCACTTGCCGAAAGAGAGAGAGATTCACATTAATTATACAGAGTATCCTCACTATGTCCGCCACACAAAAGTGAAGAGCTAGTTTCAGATTCGAACGGAGCCACGGTCTCGCTCGGTTGCCTCTTAAACACATTGCCTTGATGGCGACTGCAGAAATCCAGGCACGCCGGCAGTGCCTCACATAATTGGCTCATTTGCAGGAGGAAATTTCTCAAAAGATCTTGTTGTTTGAAAGATCCCCCTCCCCTCCTCCCCCATGGGAAACACCCTTATCTGATGGAGAAACACAGTATTCCGAAATGACTCACAGACAGACGTGCTGTGAATAAAACGCATATCCCACAATACACTGCTGGAATCATTCATTCCTCAATCAACATAAGGAGTTTCATACATTAATGGCCAAACAATGGCCTTTAAGATAACATACCATACACAATGCTTGGAACATCTCCCATATAACACCAGTACTTCAATTTCCACTACAAAGCCTGCGGAACCGGCTTTGTTGGTTTATTGCATTTGATGTGGACCAGTTTGTTTAGAATGTTGCTTACCTCCGTGAACGTAATTTAGTGTCAAAACAAGCGATACAGCTAAGTAAGTTAATCTTAATACCACTTATATCTCAATGGACCGTACATTCATAAGTCTTCCATGGGTTTTCAGAACTGATTTAAAGGTTTTATTTTTTTCCTCCGAGGTTACTAAACTTTAGATATTTTTTGATTGAAATTTATGAAACTACCCTTGATTCAACCACACTTTTTTATTCTCATTTTTGTTTTGTTATGATTAACCCTGTCAGTCCCCAGAATGCCATATGGCGTAACTACCGCAGAATTCCCAGAGTGCCATAGGGCACGCTCTACCTTATACCTTTTCAACCAATCAAAAAGACTACGATGCTATTGTTTTCAGCCCTTATTAAAACCCTACTCAATTTTCTCAACCAATGGAGCCACTTCATATTGGGTTTGGGACTGAAAGCTTTAACTGGCATTATAATTAATAGAGCACTAGTCTATAATGTTGGATAGCATCTGGTCTAACCTTTGCTAGAGACTTTGAAAAAAAAATTGGAAACTGCAACCCTTTACAGACTCACAAGAATGTGTAATACCCAGCATGCATTATTTATACATCTTTGGTTGTTTTCAGTGTGTGAAGCATGCATATTTTACAGGAATAACCAGTGAATAGGTTATGTATCGCACTATTAAGTTGTCAAATATTTATAGTCTGGACAAAGCCATCAACGCCCTGCATGTCATTGGTGTTTGTGTAATGTGGACAGCAAGGGGAGTACTGGATTTCCAGCTCTCTCTTTATCCCTCCCTCTCCTTCCCTCCCTCCCTCCCTCCCTTGCCCTCACAGACGGTGCATGCTGGGTGATGGTTGCTTGCACAAGCCCTCTACAGGCAATTACTTAATGTCAAAAACAATAAGTGTGCAGGTAAATACCAAATAGACCAGTTTGGTGAAAAACACACACACACACACGCACTGAATTGCTCATTCGTTGCCAGTCCTTTTCATAGACGTGGGCCGTCATTCCTCCTTGACTCGGCCTTGATCGTCAAGTGAAATTGAAGGATAAACGATCATTGAATACAGTCTCGGAACCCCGCTCCCCCCATTGCTAAAGTTGAAGTACTTAGCTCCTATGGTTACACTTACAATGTAATTGCTGGAAATGGCAAGATGTAGTGTACAGAAACTAGTATGCCATATGGGGATATTTTACTATCTAAGTCACTATATCACATGGCAACCAGTAGGTTTTAGGTCGATTCCTCACTTCAGACTTGTTCAGGCGAAATAAGGCCATTTGCCAAGCAGTGTTTGCATTGACACGCAGTTGTCGTTTTTTTGGCCAGCACAAAGCAACGACATATCAGTGGAAAGATATGTATCTAATGCAAATCACAAGCTGCCCTGAACTTTGAGACTTTCAATTTCAAGTCAGCAGCACTTCCATGCCATTAAGTATTGCTGAAAGGACAGCCCTAAATAAGATGGTGGTTTCTTCCTGTTATAAATAGGAGGATTTTATTCTGCACTGCAGGCTAAAGCCAATTAATGCATTGCCCTACTATTCAAATAGGCCTATTCATCTAAGTGAATAGTGGAAATAAGTTTTATTAGCCTGAGATACTTTTCCCCATCTTTATTCAATAAGGGATGATTCCTCTATTCAGAAGGAAAACATGTTTCAATAAACAAATAATGATGCAATATCTTGACAGCTTCTTTTGTTGACGGGTTTATGCATACACCGACTGTGCACATCTGCAAATAGTCTTTTTTTTTTTTTTTTACCCAGTTCATCATGTTGTGCAAAGAATTGCAGATTATTTTCTTACTCCTGCCTGTCATGTATTCATCAATAATAAATGTGGTCGGAATTTGTCTGACAAACTGAAATCCTTCTGGACACATTTGCCGGCATGAACTCCAATGTAAATAACTGACTATGAAGTATTACAAAGATAATTAGTTTTTATTATACCAGTACTATGATGGTGGCTCTCGCATGGGTCTGTGCAATGAGGATAGTCACAGACCCACCTGTAGTACTGTGTGGCCTGTAGGGGGTATAGCTGTCATTGACTGTGCGCCTGGTTGGGCAGTGAGCATCAAATCACGGTCCTCAAGGGCCAAGAACTGCTGGTTTTTATTTGAGCATGTATAGACACCCTTTACCTTTTACCTGGGAATCAGGTGTGATGACAGTTTGCCAATTAGTAGGACTTGTTCAGTTGATTAGCCAGGAGGAAAGGAATCCAGGGCTGGATCTAGATTCAAGGCCAGATCTGAACCTGGTGTAGGGTATAAAACAACCACTGACTCTCCTGTAGTACTGTGTGGTGTGCAGGCTGTGAAATAGTAACTGGCCCTCTTATAATACGGTGTGCCCTGTAGGGTATAAAACAGCCACAGTCTGTCCTCTTGCAAGTAAAATAGTATCTGGCTTCCCTGAGTCTCCTATTCTCCTGGTATATTCTTAATATTACATGTCATTACACATTTCCTAGTAGTATTAGATTCATCAATATGATGTCGCTGTTGGATATGCGGCTGGCTTATTTATGCGTGTCTGTGGAAGTCACAAAATTCATTCATCTCAGGTCTGTGAAATGCTCTAAAGCTAAATTTCACACAAATCAGAGCTCCACAGCTGTATCGCTGTATTCCTGATTTCATTTTCCAAATAAGATGCACAGGGACACATGGGTACAACATCTCTACAATACAATTACTAGGGTGAACGATCTGATTGTAAAATGATAGTATAATATAAGCAGTGGGGTTTATGTGGAAATATTAATTTCACCACTGAAATAATTTCAGAAGAAGAAAATGATGAAATTGTCAGTACACCTGGGTTTGAGGATAAATGCACTGCTCCATTGGTATAGCCTATAAATACATAACTATCAGCTGGATGGAAATATGAACATCATTAATATCTCCTTGCTGTGACCAAGTTAAGCTCAAGAGCAAAATTGTATTGCTGATTTGCTTGAAGTGAAGCCAGCTCAGGTGAACTGACATATTAATAAATCACTGTTTTAATTTGCTGAGTCAGGACAAAGTGGAACAGACAGTATGGCAGTACACCTGGTACATAGGAAGATGTTCTGACATAAGACAAACGTCGGTGTGAAAAGGTAACAAAGAGAAAAAGCAGAAGGAGTGTTGAATAAAAACCTTATCACACAGATGACTAGCTGTTTTAACACCGGTTTTGGCTTGTCCTTTGAAAATGGGGCCTTCCAAAATTAGAATTTTTATATTATAAATAATATAATTTTACCATTTTTGAGCATTTAGTAGCTCAATGCCTGTATTGTTTATTTCATAAAGCATTCTTTGCTCATCTTCATCATGGGTATGACTAATTTTGGAGGGCACTGCATATGACCGGAGTGATATGTGGTTTTGTGTGTTTTCGTTAAAGCTCACATTCGTAAACGGAGAACGCCCTGCGGGGTTCAGCGTTGTCGTCCCATTTGTCCCCGGATATACACTCCATCTTTATTTAGCAGAAAAATGGCCGGGCTCTGAGGAGTCCAGCTCTTCGGCTGCTGTGTTTATCCTACAGTGCATCATGTTGAGTTGGCACGTTCAACAATTTACAAAGTGCATTCAGTTGGATTTTTTATGGTGCTGTTCAACATGGCTAAAGTACCTATTCCCCCTCCCACCCGACCCCCCACGCTTTTAAGCATTCACTAACTGAAACTGCCAACTGACGAGATGATAAGATGTTTACGCTCACCGCAATAAACTGCCGACTGCTTTACCACGGAGACTCGGGAGGGGCGCCTGGGGGATTAATTCCAGAACATACTGGTAAAAACATAACAATAAAACACAGGAGGGCCTTCGGGAAAGTCGGTGTTACGCACACGCAGCTGTTTAACATACTGTGTGGTGAACCGATATAGACACGTTAGAAATTAATTACGCTGAATAATTACTCTTTGACAGTCAGCCTTTTTGATTTTTTTTCCTCTTCTGGTAAAGGCTGGATCTGACACTGGCACTACCCTCATAGGACTGTAGTCGCAGTAAGTTCACCTCGTGGGATTGAGGCTTGTATTTCCAGTTGTAGTGCTAGATCTGAAAAGCATTGTGGGGCTAAATTCATGAAAACACATCACAGTGAACATAAAACACCTGGCTGTATTTGCCAAATGGGCCAGCTTGCATCTAGCAAACATGAAAGGCACATAAAATGTAATGGGATGTGTACATGCTGATGATTATTGCAGGTACCTGTAAGGCAGTTGTCAGCACATAAGTAAATACATTAAATTAAATACAAAAATGTATATAAACTATCTTGGCCAAACCCACCAATCTATACAGGTCATTTAAGAAACCACTGAATAAATATATGCTGGAGACAGCCACAGTTCATAGTAAGCATGTGCAGAATTTAGGGCCTGTCTCACCTCTCTCATCACAGCTGCTTTGCTGCACCATGGCTCTATGTTGACATGTTAAGTGCTTCCTTACAGACTTAACATGTAGTCCTCTCTGATTTATTTTAATATAGAAGATCATCCGGGGTACCCAAGTGTGTTCAGCAGCGTGTGCAACTCAAGATACAAAGTGGAAAAATTGCACAAAGTACAAATGCAAGAAATATCCCCACTGATCCAAGCTCACCTATAGCACAGCTGGGTGCTGCCTGAAGCAAAAACACCATTCATTTTATTTTCTGTTTTATTTATGTTTTATTTATACAGAAAAGCCCCATTGAGATTGGAATGTCTTTCTCAAGGGGAATCTGGCCAAGAAAGCAGCATACACAAATAGAAATTCTAATAAAAAACAAGAAAATATTAAAAGTGATACTTTAAATCTAAGGCCTCAAATAAAGCCTTTCCCTGTCATATAAAGACAGAAACTCTTCAGTCACTTTAGGTCTAAACATTTAAACTTTAAACATGGTATGACAAAAAATGGTGAACTGCAACCTTTCCCCCCAGCATTTACAGTAAGTTTAAGACTGATGTCTGAATGGGATTAAATATTTGTAGCTCTTGGACAGGATGATATCATCAGCATATGTTTTTTATTTTTTATATATATATTTTTTAAGTTATGCACTTAATGATTGATATTGTTTATGTAAAGAACATATAAATAAACAGGACTGATTGCTTGTTCCATTGACCAGATGGAGTGGGACCACAACTACGTATTAGGTTTGGGCTTTAAAGGTCATATTAGCTAGAAAGCTAGATAATTTCCATACGCATGTGGATAGCTGGCATGTAAGGCAAGCATTGCCAGGCTATAAATGGCACACCTAAAGCAAGTAACAGCAATGGTCTTCCCTTTTAAGGTTCTGACTCTGTCCTGAACTTCAACGCATAGCATAGATAATCCTAGATAATCTTTTCCAGGGTATGTACTTTATGTAGGCCCAGAAATCATAGGAACTTCAGTTAGTTAGAGATGGGATGATGATGACTGTTGAGGTCAGATGTGTCCCCATCCTTTAAAAACTGGATTAACACGGGCTGCTTTCCAGTCTTTAGCAATTTAATTTACGAGGCAGGTTAAACGTATCGGCTAGAGGGTCAGTAATTAAAACCTTATCAGCAAATTTCAAGAGACAAGAATCTAGGTTATCAGGACCAGCAGGTGAAATATTTTAACATTTTATTATAACATTGATCACTGTAGGCATAGGTGAAATGTACATTCATGTCATACAGCTGGCAGTTTTAGGATGGTCTGAGGAAAATGGCCAGCGGATGCATTGTTCTGCTTAATAGACCGACAGTTTTTCCCTTATTATAGCCTGAGAATTCACAGCAGTGGAGAGCCAATGGTCATCATAGATTTGATTAATTCCCGCAATTTAGTGGGATCATTCAGATATCCAGTGAGAATTTTGAAAACACTCATATTTGATTCATAAACACCTGGTATGCATTTCTAAAATTAATAAGTGGCTACAGTATGTGCCTTGCTGTGACTTGGAGTTACTTAGAGATGAGAAGTTCTGTGAGTTCAGCTGAACGCCAGGAATTATCTTTCCCCTTCACCATTAACATTTTTATTGGGGTATGGTTTTAGTGACTACTATAAATTTAGATAAATCCAAAAATAAGTCCAGGCAGACTCCACATCTGGGGTCAGATTACTGTCCATGTACATTTTACACATCATTCCACCCAGCAGAATAGCTGTGGAGTACACTGGTTAAGATTCTAACAAATTAGCTTTTTGGTTTGGGAAATGGGTCAAGCTGACAAGCTGCTAAGGTTTCAGGCACCTTTGAAAACACCTTTAAGGGAATTAGATGCAACCCTGGTGTAGAATCCAGCTATGATCCGCTATGCCAGCTACCAGCCATTTCAAAACCTAACTTCAGCTGTTTTTTTTTCAGCAGGGCAGTTAGCCAATATAGTCTAAATCTCTCATATGAAAAAGTTCTGTGCCATTAAACTCAGCCAGCAAATCAGATAATGAAATGGCAAGGCAGATAGCACCTATCATTATTGGAAATTGCTCTCACCTAATAATGAACATTACTGGTAAGAAAAAAATGATTGAATTCAGTTCTTGACTTGGTGACTGTGACAAATATATTTCCTTTTCACACAGATCACTATCTCCCCTGCTTTCCTAGGTCAATCTGATCTACGCTTATTAAATCATAAGAGACATATTTATTCAGTCAGGTTTTAGACAAAATGAAAACAGCAGGGGCCTCATACCATATATTAAATTGTGTAGTAAGTCTCAAACTAAAATGTTGCATGTGTACCATCTGAAAGTGCTTATGCTACAGCTGGTAATGGCCACAGTTAAAAAAAAACATTGTTAATGAAAGACTCTAATATGCAAATGCAAATGCAAATAAAACAATAATCACAAAAAAACTAAGTTTTAAGTGAAATGCATTTGCATTTGCTGAATGTCTCAAAAGACAGGAAATTAAATTGATCAGCCCTAACGCAAACATCATCATTCGGTCACCTGTTGTCGAATTAGTGAGATCAGGCTTTCTGAATTACGGACATAATGAGATATTGTGTCGGGATCCACTGGATTTAAATAGAGTTATTTTTGCACAAAAAGTCTTTGTCTTGTGCCAGTTTTTAAAGGGTATCCATAACCGAGAAATGTAGCAATACCAAAATCGGTAGTTTCCTGTTGCCATTGTAGTAGACCTGCGGAATTGGCATTGAGGTTGGTTTTGAAATGGGTGAGATATTGAGGTTCAAAGTGCCAAGCAACACAAACATACGCTACTACGCTCACTATAATATCAATATTTGATATTTACAATGTAAATCGTTCTTTGCTATGTTTGTACGTTTACTCACGATACTTCATATTCCATGCAGTTCTTCTCATCCACTCCCCAAATCCAGGCTGGAAATCGTGTTTGCCATGAGTTTGTGAATTTAGTAATCTTTCAAAAATGAAGGAAACTGACAATTAGGCTTGTAGGACTGAATGTCCATTACTGCCTCACTCATGGTTGGTTGTGCAAAACATTTGCAGAAGGAATCTCAGTCCTTAATACATGGTTATCTTAGTCCTCGGAACTGATTCAATCACAGATGTCATACTCTGTTAGAAAGCTTATACTGTCCTCTACTGGATTTGGTAGTTCCCAATCAATACTGATTTGATTAAAAGAGTTGAAACGTCTTTTAAATACAAATGGGTTATTACACATGGCTGATATAATGCCTACCCCCAATTCAAATTTATTTCCTTTGTTTTCCGTTGCACAGATTATTCCAGACAATAACTAACTACTGAATCTTGAAAGGGACATCTTTATGTATAAAACAAATGGTAAAATTGTACATTAATTCCACATTTATTAGCAGATATTGACAGTAGAATGGCTTATGATTACACACTAATTCCTCTTGTTACTTGTCCTTTTGCTATTCAGTGAGCAGAATTTTTCACCTATGCCTTGGGATACCTTTGGGTTTTTAATGTTCTTGTAAGGGTGTGACAACCACAAACTAAACATCAAGTTAAACTCCACTCAAAATGAAGCAAATAGTCGTCGTTGTAGTAGTTAACTCTTTCACCATGACATGGAGTGAAAGCGGCAAAAATAAATGACAGAAAACATACACTGAGTCTTGTGTCATTAACCCAGAATTGTAGCAAAAACATGAATTACATTGTACATACTTGTAAATAAAATCATTTCTGAACTTATCAACCACATTTTTATCAACTAATCCCTAATATATTATCTTTAACATGTTACTGATGAAATATGATCACTTACGGCAATAATTTATCAGTCCTTTTGGGAAGATTCGAAAATATCCTTGACTAGCACATCAAACATGGCTCCATTGTTGTTGTTGGATTTCTTGCTTTTTTAACAGGAAGTGATTCGCGACTAACAGGAAGTGATGCAACTTTAACTTGACTATTTTAAAGAAATAGTACAATTGAACACAAATGCACTCCAAAGCAGTATTTAACATTACAAAATAACAAATTATGTCTGGTAGATATCACACTCCCCGCCTGACCTCAATGAGGTCACTAAAACTAATATACGAGGAGTTTGCATCAGGCTTTGTCTTCAGGGAGAAGTAAGACAACTTCTGCGATTGGTCTGAGAAATCTCTTTACTGTATCTTGGTCGGCAGTTCTAACCTCAACCTTTCTCAAGGGTCCGTCTTTCCCAGGGAACGTGGTGGTGACCCTAGCCATAGGCCAAGAGTTGCGTACAACCTGCTTGTCCCTGAGTAGGACAACATCCCCAACTTGTAGGTTTCTTCAAGGCGATGTCCATTTCCGTCTGTGATGTAAACAAGGTAAGTACTCTTGTCGCCGTCATGTCCAGAATTGATTTGCCAAAGCTTGGACTTGTCTCCACTGTTTCGTGTACAGATCTCTCTCTGGGAATTTGCCAAGGGGTGGAGGGACTCCACTGGTCTTTTGTGTGAGGAGCATCGAGGGAGAGAGGATCTAGGGGTTGTCCGGGTCTGTGGATACTGGTACAAGTGGTCATGCATTCATAATGGCAGTCACCTCCGCCATTAATGTAGAGAGCACCTCATGAGTTAGGCGAGTGTTTAGTTGGAGCAACATAGAATCCAAGATTCTTCTTGCAGTGCCTATCATCCTTTCCCAACAGCCCCCTATATGGGAAGCGTGTGGTGGGTTGAACTCCCAGACAAATCCTTGGTCTCTGAGATACTTATGGATACCTGGGTCCGGCTGGCTTCTGTCCAGCCCGAGTTCCTTGCATGCGCCGATGAAGTTAGTTCCACTGTCGGACCTCAACTGCTTAACCGGGCCTCGAATGGCGAAGAAACGCCTGAGTGCATTTATACAACTCGAAGCATCCATGGACTCTATCAGCTCAACGTGAACTGCTCTTGAGCTCATATAACTGAACATGATAGCCCATCTTTTGCTTTCAGCCTGTCCTCCTCGGGTCCTGCAACTGACCAAGGACCAAAGAAATCCAGGCCCACATATATAAATGGAGGGCATTCTTGAAGACGTTCGGCAGGTAAGTCCGCCATGTGTTGTTCTTCAACCTTCCCTCTGAGCTTCCTGCATGTCACACATTTGTGTACTGAGTTTACGAGTCTCCTGCCATTCAAGACCCACAGTCCTGCCGCCCTTACATCTCCCTCCATGATGTGGCGGCCCTGGTGCTTCACTTGTTCGTGATGGTGGTGCGTCAGCAGTAGGGATACATGGCTGTCTTTAGGCAAAATGATGGGATGCCTTTCGCTGGTCTCCAAATTGGAATGTCGTAGCTGGCCTCAGACGCAGATCAAGTTGTTCTTGATGATCGGGCTGAGCTGTTGGAGACAGCTGTTTTTGGGAATTGGTTTTTGTGCTTGGAGAGCAGCAAGTTCCTTAGCGAAGGCTGACATTTGTGTGGCGTGGAGGACAACATGCATTGCTTGGTCCAGTTCCTCTGGGGTGCGAAGACGTTTGCACCTGTGCCAACCTTTGCATTCACTGTTAGTGTTTGTCCGTTTGCAGGATCTGGCGATGTGGATAAGGAAGGCGACACCTCTGAGGAGTGAGCGGAAACTGGAAAAACGCTGGAAGCGGTCTGGGGTAAGTATATCTTCATTCAGGTAAGTATTGTAGGTCTGTACCTCTTGTCTGATTTCGGTGTCATTTTCTGGTTCTATTAGGTTGAATTTTCTGGTTCTATTAGGTTCCTTTTCTGTAGGTGGTGATCTCAGGAAAGGTGGTCCTGAGAACCAGGTGGTCTGTGCCAGGCATGAAGCAGGTAGGCACCTTGACGTGTAGTCAGCAGGGTTTTCCTTGGAGGGAACGTAATGCCATTGCTCTGGCTTTGAGGACTGGCATATGCGTTGCACCCTGTTGTGAACATAGACGTAGAATCTCTTAGTCGCATTGTGTATGTAACCAAGGATTACCTTACTGTCACTATAGAAGTTTACAGCATCAAGTTTGACGTCTAGCTCGTCTTGGATGAGATCCGAAATTTCGACGGCTAGGACTGCCGCAAAGAGTTCCAATCGTAGGATGGTAGGTTCAGATTCGGGTGCGAGTCTATCCTTACCCATGACAAATCCAACCTCGGTTTGTCCATCCTGTTGAACTGTCTTCAGGTAAGCAACAGCTCCGATTGCTTTCGTTGAGGCATCCGAGAACACGCATAGCTCAGTGTGTTCTGCCTTAAGAAGTGACATGTTAGAGTAAGTATGTGGTACGTGAAGCTCCCTGAGATCTTGGAGTGATTCTCGCCAAGTGTCCCACTTCAGGAAGAGGAGGAGTATCCCAGTCTGAGAGTTCGGGGTATCCATGGATATCTCCCAGAGGAGACCTAAGCTGCGCTGTGTGAGCGGAATCTCTCCGATGAGGTCTAGGTCTTTGCCGACCGTAGCGCAGTCCTCAGGGGGAAATAAATTAAAACTTTGTTACTTTACAAGTGCTGGCCTTTATTTTTTGTCTATATTATAACACTGGACCATAGCACCCGTATACAGCTTTTTACTTTTTTGGTTAGTGGCTATGAAATCCTTCACCTGTCAGCCAGTTCTCTTAGAAAAGAGCTGGTCGCCCAACAGTGGCCAGTACCTTTCACAGGACCAGTACGGCCCAGGTTCTTATGGTTGGTGTCTGTAAAGCCAGGCCCAAATCAGTAGACGGTTGGGAATTTGGCTCACCAGCTCATTATCATACTGGGCCAGGAAGCCATTCCCTCAACTCTGAAGCCGGGCATCCTGTCATCACATCGCTCTGGCCTCCCACAATCAGTCACCTGCTGGCGTGTTTGTGTTCTTCATTTCAAAAGCAGTGGCTTACCGTCAAATGTGGAAAAAACTTTCAGTAAATGGATGATGACTCGCAACCTGTTTGCAATGCCTTTTTGATTATCAGTAAAACTATTAAACAACTGAATAACAAATATCAAAGCATATAGCGATTTTATGTAGCCTGCTGTTTTCTTTGTTTCATAAAATAGTGTAACATTTCATATATAGGCCTATGTTGTGGCAGCCGGTACGCTGAAAATGAATCTTAAAACTGGTTTAATTTATTTTGCTGCATTATCAAGACCAATATGTAGCCTAACGTGATTTTATCATGAAATTATATGAATGAGAAATACAATCTGAGATTGTTTAAGGTAATAAAAGGCAGTAATCAAAATAATTTGAATAATTATCTTTGCATGCTTGCCAGGTTTCCAAAAATGCCACTGGAAATGAATGGGGGTGATGTCATCGTCGCTTCTCATCACAGGATGTGTGGCTTCAGCCTCAATCTACCATTTGTGTAATCTTCCAAAAATGCCAAAACAGCCATGATGTATCTAAATGCACCATAATTACCTGCCCATTTATAAGGCTGAGGTAATCCATCCACCTGTTATACACTGGCAATTTGAGTCAAGACACTTATCGATCTGGGATAAGACATATCTGAATGGTTAAATATGGGCTTTTCTGGCGAACAGCAAAAAGACAGATGACTTGGTCCTGAATGTTTCTTTGACAAGGGATTTTAATTTTGCCATGAAAATGTATCCAGAATGTACTGTACATATGCATGGGTCATGGTTTCTGTAAATGTGCATGTTTTAACATCAGGTTTTTTGCATGGAATATGGAATAGGCACAGTACAATAAAAAAATGTCAATGTTTGTTTTGGGTAATGCTTATGCACTTTTATAGATTTTTGATTTTATTGGCTTGCTAATTTTCCTAATCCCTCGTGATATAAAGGCAGAGTTGGAAGACCGAGTACAATGGACAGCAGAGAGTAAAGTAAATATTAACTCTCCCAATTTGCTTTGTAACATGTCACACACAATTGACAAAGGCAATTACAAAGAATACATACATTTGCAATTGAGGAAATCATAAATGTGTGTGTATATTTTAAATGTATAGTTACGCAGTTCATGATTTACTTTCAAAATTACATTTTGATTTGCAAAAGAGCTGTTTGAACACAGAGAAGTTATTTCTTCAGGGAAAGTTTCATATCTCTGCATTTAATTGCATATGGATGGAACCAAAATAGAACTAAACTGAAAAGAAATAAAAGGAAAAAATGTACCGCTACATACAAGTTCAAGGTGTTTTCTTTAAAGTAATATCTAAATAACATTTTTATAGCATATGCTATGATTGCTATATCTTTGTATATATACAATATATGTGTTCACATTTTTAGATTTGCAATCAAGCAATTCACATGTGAATTAAAGGGCAGATTCTCAGCTTTTATAAAAGTATATAATTTTTATTCCTCTTGGTTTCACCATGTAGGTATAAGACAGCTTTCAGTCTTGATTTTTGAGTCTGCTATTAGATAAGATAAGATATACTTTATTGAACCCTGTGGGTTAATTTGTCCTCTGCATTTGACCCATCCTAGTTACCTAGGAGCAGTGGTATTTCATTCAGCACAACTCACATACTGTATTTAGATAAAATCATTTACCTACATATTCATTAATATGTTTAAGTTTGTTGCTGAATGGATCTGCTTCAGGTACTACCATGCACCCACCAACGTGCACTACCCTATCTACAGGGAGTAAAATTGATCTCCTCTCCTATACAGGGAGTACCCAAACGCCCCAGTACCTAGAAGAAGATCCAAACAACAGGTAGAGTGGTGGAGGGTGAGCTCAATTGTGCAAAGCAAGTGAGCAAGCAGAGGCAGCGCTGGAAATGAGCAACAAAGGGAAGCTCTGACTGTTGGTTTAAGGTTGGTTGCAGGTGCTCCGTGGTGAAGTGTGCATGTGATTGCATGAAATGAGTTGTTAACGTGATTAGTTGATTGTGGAATGCGTGTGAATGTGATTACTGGAGACGACTATTGGTCAGGTGCCGTAAAGTTCCCTGACCAAATTTGCTCTGCGCAATCCATGCGTGTTGCTTATTCCACGCACAACACTCATCTGTTCGCATGAGCACCAGAGTAGAACCAATGGGAAGTCAAGGATGCCATGATGAGGCTGAGAAATGAAACATAAACAAAACAGGCCACACCTTAGTGTATATGTGTGTGTCCATCATGTCACAGCTACCGTTACTCCCATTTGAAATGTAGCATTCAATTTAAATCTGGAAACTTTGTATCCCTCATCATTTTATCCCTCATCGACTGAGTTAAACACTGGCTTGTAAGCTGAAAATGAATAAATATATGCATTTGCAGCAGTGAAGCCAAAGGAGGAACATCTACTTTTAATTTATGTTTAGACCAAATCAATACCCCAGTGAATGTAATTATGTCCCTGGTTTCTTAATGGAAGTAGAACTCCCTACACTGTGTCTTAGGCTGTAGGAAGTTAGTCTGTAACATTTCCTCTTCATCGCTGGTAATCAGGCTATGAAATAGTCCTACAACTTAAGAAGATAAAACATTTACACAAATGTGTGAAATACAGCGTTTTAAGTGCAGTGCTGTCTGTCTTGATGATAAATGCCCTAAATTATCTACACTGATTCTTTTAGTACTTGATTTCACTTAATTATAATAAGAGCCCGCTCATAAAATCAATACAAAGCCATTTGTATAAAAAACATTTAGAACATAAGGAAATGATTTTGCAACTGCTTTGTCCTAAATCAGGGGTTTCAAGCTCCAGTCCTGGAGGGCAGCAGCGTCTGTAGAGTTTTGTGATTTTATTTCAATCGGTTGACAATTCGGGCCTTGGAAACAAGGTGTGTACTCTGCTTATAAATGGCTTGAATTAAGCAGTTAAGTGCAGGGACATATCAAAAATCAGTTCCCTGGAACAAGTCGCTATGGTCCTGTGGTCTTGTTAATCTCTCCCTTCACATTTCCCCAGGTCCAGGGCTTATATTTCTGCTGGATCTTTCTGGAGCAGTAACTCAGATAAATCTCAGAACTCTCAAGCTATTATAAATGCAGAATCGGTGGGGTGCAAAACTTTCCTTTAAACCAATCGCTGACCTCAAACTGTTTTCTTTAATTTCCCTTGATTTAACAAATGTGTCCATGATCTGACTAATCCCCTAATCCCCCTGCTTTTCCTTGAATTAGTCTGCAATGTAAAACCTGTTTAAGATCCTAATGACAAGTTCACACATGACTCCTTCACACACTCCCCCCCCCCCCCCCCCCCCCCAAATAAATACATTCCAAATTGGGTAAATTTGCTATCAAAACATAACTAATGTCATCACATCACAGCCACATATCACAATGGGCAAAAAGGGCAATCCAGTTTGTCATTTTTAAAAGAAAAAGGTTTAGAGAAGCTCCAAGATAGTTGTAGCAGTCACCCATATTCAGGTGCTGGCTAGTAGTTCCTTTGAGTTACTTTTGTTTTCCACTTATTTCAGGATTTTTTTCCGTCAATTTCGGTTGGCAGCAGAGAACTTCCACTGGGCTGATTGGAGGGTGATTTGATTCACCTGCAGCTCAGGGTGTGGGGATTTGCTCTGAATTGATCATTGAAAGCAGCCTGGTGCATTCCCCTCTTGGCCAATCAGGGTGTGACTATGGCCTTTCTTGTGGGCTTAAGAGAGGCAGTAACCTGCACACATGGGGTGCACGTCCCCAAAACCGGCCTCACTATTCGCGCATGGGCCATTAGATGAAACCAACAGCGTGTTGCTACAGTTTCTTCAGGCTGCTTTCCAGAAAAAGTGGACAAATGTTGAAACTACATGCTTGATTGAGAGAAATGTATTAATAGTTAACGTATGTGTGTACGCATACATGGTACAACAGCAACCAATGTAGGTATGCCAACAAAGCAATACAGTGCCTGAACACACGTCTGTTCTCATCACTTGCAAATAAGTGCAGGCAGCCAGTCTTAAAACTCTGATTTAATACAAATAAATAAAAATTACAAAAAAGTCGCCTGCTTGTGAACATGGCCAGAGAGCTAGAAATTCTGATGCTGGTTGTCAGATGTCTTCCTGATCAGCTGATGTTTGGGTGTCAGTACTGCCACATGGTCAAGCAGCCATCATCAAATCTGGAACTCGAATCCAAATCCCGCCCGGTTCTTTTCTCTCCCAGGTAATTAGCTGAACAATTAGTGCTACTGATTGGCGAGGGTGGAAAACCAGCTGCTGGTTTTGATGATTTCATTATCCCTGCCCTAAACTATCCTGCACTTCTAGAAAAGTCCATTACCAACTAACTGACTATCACTCACTCACACTATCCAGACACATCTCAAGTCACATAACAAGACCCCAAGAAAAACCACTCCCTGATTAACTGTGCATCAACTAGATGAATCATTATAAATGACAAATAAAAATCAATAATCAATGATCCAGTTTAATCGTTTCATTCATTTTTAAAATGAACCGTATATTTATCTCCTTATTATCACTAGTTCGAGATGAGAACTTGTGGCAGGTGCTCTGAATCTGTTGACTGCCTCTGTGCCCATGTTTCGTGTTTTAGGAATGTTGTCTAACTGTCTTTTGTGGACGTGCTTCCTTGCTAACTGCATGAAGTTGTGCCTGAGGCCTCTCCTTTTTGGAAACACACAAATCCAATTAAACCCACACAGGAAGCCTCTTTTATTAGTTTCCCTGTCTTCAGAGAAATCCATCCTGAAGGGCAAGGAACAGCCTACTAATAATTTATAAAAGGTTTGATTATTTTACGTCCTATTTTAGAGAGTCAATCTAATGCTTCTATTTGTGGAAATTAGTTTTGCAACAAACAGAAGTCACTTATTTTATTTATTTATTTCATAAACAAAATTCAACAGGTCATTTTTTTTTTTGTTTCATCATCTCATCGCCAGTGACTATATTCAAAAGATGCATTACTATGAGAGCTAGTAATTACCTAGCGTACAACCTTATTCCAATATAATTCAGCAAGGTTGTGGTGAATAAAAATGCTGTTGCAACTTTTTTTTTATTGCCTTTTTATGACTTCGAAAGGAATCTTGTGGTGGGAGAGAGCCCGTTTCACCACTGTTCGTTTCTGGTCACAGTTGCATAGTCGCACAATAAAACCGTCCACATAATATATGCTTGAGCTTATGATTTTTACACTATGTAAATGAGTTTTCTTTTCACAACCAATGGAAAACATTTCATTTTTAATTGCTTTTATGTACTAAGGAACTGTGTTTCTTATATTACTGTTTTAACTGATCTGTGCTGCCATGTGCCCTTAGACACCTAAGGAGGAAGATAAAATTGATTGATTGATTTAATTGGATATAGGGCCGCATCTGTGCTTGTGTTTGACTGACTTTAGTGACTGAGCCACATTGAATGGTGTTGTTTCATTCAAAAAAATTGCCATATTTGCTTTTATTTCATAAAGAGTGTCCTCGGATCAACACAAATTCAATACCTATAGCATTGAGCCTATTTTTATACATTGTGCACAAACTCCCTACAGTGCACACTGGCTTTTGTACTCTCCACAACTATCTAATATAGATGATTCAACACTGGGAAATGGGTATCCCCAGTCCATAAATTATTGCCATCCACTTTTGCATTTGTGGTTGAAATTGCTACATTTTGTTTAGTTTTTTTCAGCCCTGCATTATTTTGAGAGTTCAAGAGAAAGGGAAACCACATTTTCACAGGATCTACAATTTAAACAAATTATAAGTAATGCACTTTAAAAATAAATAAATGCTATATAAAAAGATATAAAGTGCTATGCTGCCCAAATTATGATATGAAGATTAGGGCAAGGAAAATACATGAAGTATCAATGGTGTCAACTCACCACTGCCAATAGAACAATTAATAAAATGTGTGAATATGACAACATTAATATGTAATGAATTCCTGGGAAGAAATGGATTGAGTGCTAAATAAGAGTGAATATGGATATGATATACATGGAATATACAATAAAAGTTATTGTACTCATTTATAATAGGTGGCTGTACGAGAGGTAACTCAGTTTATGCTTGCTAGTGATATGTGTCAAAACTATGACATTATCCCACAACACAGTGATTTAAATTGTGCATATTTGGGAGTGATCAGTTAATCAAAAAAAGCATGACTTGCATGGTGCTAAAATGAGTTAACTCTTGAAGTCTTCAAATCATCCTGCCACTCACACATGAGAAGCACATTGCTATAATACAGAAGTGAACCCATCATTCTTGCACAATTGCATCAATGCAAAATGCCCCGTGTTAGTTTGTGCCCTGGTCTCCCGAGAAATTCTGAATGAGAGGCCATTTTACCCAATGTGCTACCCTATTGCAGGTCTTGCAGAGGTGTGAAGTCCAGGGTCAGAAAGGAAAAGTCCTGCCATGGGTCAGCCAATTTCACTAATTGGTTCCTTCTGACCGAAGAATTGCAAATCCAAGTGGTTATAAAAATACCAGAGAGGACTATTCTGAGCCTGCATGTACAGTGGGAGCAATAATTATTTGATCCCTTGCTGATTTTGTAGGTTTGCCCACTTACAAAGAATGGAACTGTGTAGAATTTTTTAATCATAGGTACATTTTAACATTGAGACAGAATCACAAAATAATCCACAATAACAACATCATATAAATTTTCTAAATTTAATATCATATTTTCACATGAAATAAGTATTTGATCCATAGAACAATAGGACTTAATACTTGGTGGAGAAACCTTTGTTGGCAAGCACAGAGGTCAGACGTTTGTTGTAGTTTTTCACCAGGTTTGCACAGATCTTGGGAGGGATTTTGGTCCACTCCTCTTTACAGATCCTCTCCAAATTCTTTTTGAGCCACTCCCTTGTTGCCTTGGCCGTATGTTTTGGGTCATTGTCATGTTGGAAGACCCATCCACAACCCATTTTCAGTGCTCTCACTGAGGTTGTCGCCCAAAATTTCCTGGTACATGGCCCCATTCATCCTCCCCTCGATACGGTGAAGTCGTCCTGTCCCCTTAGCTGAGAAACAACCCCAAAGCATAAGGTTTCCACCTCCATGCTTCACAGTGGGGATGGTGTTCTTGGGGTTGTACTCAGCATTTCTCTTCCTCCAAACACGGCGAGTCGAGTTGATGCCAAATAGCTCTATTTTGGTCTCATCTGACCACATCACCTTCTCCCAAGCCTCCTTTGGATCATCCAGGTGTTCTTTGGCAAACTTCAGACAGGCCTGTACATGTCTTCAGCAGAGGAACCTTGCGCGTGCAGCAGGATTTTAATCCTTCATGGTGTAGTGTGTTACTGATGGTTCTCTTCGTGACTGTGTTCCCAACTGCCTTCAGGTCATTAACAACCTCCTCCTGTGTAGTACTGGGCTGATCCCTGACCTTTCTCATGATCATTGATATCCCATGAGGCGAGATCTTGCGTGGAGCCCCAGACTGAGGGAGATTGGCGGTGACTTTGTGTTTCTTCCATTTTCTAATAATTGCTCCAACAGTTGTTAACTTCTCACCAAGCTGCTTGCTTATTTTCTTGTAGCCCATCCCAGCCTTGTGCAGGTCTACAATTTTTCCCTGATGTCCTTAGATAGCTTCTTTGTCTTGGCCATGGTGGAAACGTTGGAATCTGATTGAGTGTGTGGACAGGTGTCTTTTATACAGCTACATAACGATGTAACGAGTTGACACAGGTGTTTTGGGTAATGAGTTGAGAGCTTCTTAATGGAAAACGAACTGGTCTGTGGCAGCCAAAATTTATATGATGTTATGTTATTGTGGATTATTTTGTGATATTCTGTCTCTCAATTTTAAAATGTACCTCTAAAATTCTACAAAGTTCCATTCTTTGTAAGTGGGCAAACCTACCAAATCAGCAAGGGATCAAATAATTATCGCTCCCACTGTACATGACAACCACCAAGCAAGTTTGGTTTGTGGACTTTTTGTAAAACAAAATGCAAATGTGCTTTTGGGAAGTTTAGTGTGTGGAGCATGACTTTCAAAGTTAAGTAATTAATGTTCTAGCTTGCAAGTTATATTTTGTTGATGTAACTTTGATTGGGACAGCTTGTTTTCATATTTGTAAAAATGTTTGGTAAAGAACAACATTCACCTCAATATTCTCTTCACTTCCAAAACTAAGACAACCGTGAAACAAATTACAATATAACTGAAGGTATTTCCTGATAGCTAATTATCCCAATTGATGGTATTTCAGTTTGATAAACAGATCTTGGCTTTTGCCTGCTTTATTCTAATTAAGGTAGTTTTGTGGTGGCCTAGTATTGAATCTGGACTGCAGCAGGCAACCCTGTAGAGAAATATAGTTAGATTGTTGTGTACATAATTGATGTGCTGTGAATTAAACAAT